>NW_020174369.1:1025335-1085071 GCF_003031525.2 Neophocaena asiaeorientalis asiaeorientalis | reverse complement strand
GTACCTCAGAATGTAACTATTTGGAGATAGGGCCTTTAAAGAGATAATTAAGTTAAAGTGAGGTCATTAGGGTGGGCCCTAATCCCATAAGACTGGTGTCCTTATAAGAAGAGGAAATTAGCACAGAAGGAAGACCATGTGAAGACACAGGGAGAAGATGCCCATCTACAAGCCAAGGAGAGAGGCCTCAGAAGACACCAATTCTGTTGACACCTTAATCTCAGACATCTAGCTTCTAGAACTTCCAGAAAATGTTTCTGTTGTTAAAGCCAGTCAGTCTCTGGTACTTTGTAATGGCAACCTGAGATAACTGATAATAAAGACACCACCCTAACTATAACCCTGCCAATAGGGAGCCTTGGTTCCAAGTGACAAATGAGGAAATTCAAGCTCGGAGTAGAAAAATAACTTATCTAAGGTCACAGTTAATAAGACTTGATTAGAACCCAGTCTCACTGAAACCTAGGGCTTGACCATTGCTCTTAGAAGAAATGGGGCCATTTTTGCAGCAGTGCTTTGCTAACTGTACGTGGTTGTTGAATGAACACAGCATTAGGGGGCATCACTATTACTTTTGCTATGGTGAGGGACAGTCCCTTCATAGGAAATTTCAGATCGAGCCTGGTCCTCCGGGGGGCCACTTCCTGGGGATGCTTTGCTCTTCAATCCCAGGGCCCCACCTTTGGGCTGGAGAAGGGTCTCCCCGATCTGTCTCACAGTTGCAGGGCATTGTGAGGTAGCAGACTTGGAGCTGGGGCCCTGGGGCTCCATCTCTCTCCATCTGCTAGAGTCCTGGGGGTGACCTTGGGAAAAGTACACAGCCTCTCTGACGTCCACATGTTCCGATTGCTCTGCCGACTCCTGCTACCAGGTTCTTTGTGGGCAGTTTAGGGTGAAGGCATTGATATTTTCCCATAGGCAACCCAATCCATTGCTAATCATAGAAAATTTTTAGTCTTTCTGCCTCCTGCCTCTTGCTTCCTAATGCTGGCTCAAACCTTAGATCTTGGCTCAGCTGTCCTTTACTCAGGGAAGCCTTCCCAGCCTGGACTAGTTTTTCCTGTTACTAGCTAGGTTATCTCCATAGTGGACACATAGTTCCCTGATGTATCCCTCCCAGAGCCAAGACCTCTGCTGGGCATACAGACAGACATTGATGCACAAGTTAATATGCTCTTTTATTGCCCTGCCCTGTGCTTTCCCTTATTAGCACTTATCATCATTTTAAATTATGTACTTGATTAATGTCTGTCTCCCTGGCCCTGGCCACAGACTGAAACTCCGTGAGGGCAGGGGTTTTGTTTCGCTGACCGTTCCAGTCTCAGTACCCAGCCATGCCCTGAATGGAGGAGGCACTTTAAGAATATTAGTTGCATAAAATTCAGTGAAGGAGATCCAGAGGTCAGAGAGGTTTTGATTCATTCAAAAGACATGGTCCCAAAGTGAATTTCCAGGCCTTAGGAGAGCTCACTCTACACCATTCATTGCTTTATTCATTCAACGAATGTTTACCCATCCGTCTCCTCTAGGGCCAGGCAATGCATTTACAAAATCGGTAAGAAATTGTCTTGGCCTCCATGTGGTCACAGCCTGCGGCGGGGGAGGTCGTATTGACAGTGGTCGTAATAATTCAACGTAAGCAGTGCTGGAACTAGAGGCGGGAATTGGGTTGGTGCAAGCCCACAGCAGGGTGTGATGGACCCAGGCCTCAAAGGGTCACGGAGGGCAGAGAGGAGGCAGCTTGTGAGCTGAAACGCTGAAGCCTGAGTCAGTGCACTTACGGGGAAAGGAGGAGATGAGCATGTTAGAGGAAAAGCTTGAGGGAAGGCCTAGAAAGGACAAGAACATGGCTGGCTTGGGGGAGGGCAGTTAGGTTGCTTTTTTTTTTTGGTGAGGCTGGAAGGTGGGGTGGGCCCCTAAGGATCTACACGCACGCCCCCAGACCTTTGTAGCCAGAGGAGGAGAGCTGGCTGTCATTCTTATCAAGCTGGGGCTCAGCTTTTGTCCCCAGTCCAGGCCCAGCTCTCTTTGATCCCAGCAAGGCCATTGTTTCCCCAGCGCTGGCCTCTCTGCTTCTTAGGGGAAAATGTGATCTTTGTTCTCCTGAGACTTTGTATCCAAGTCCTGCCCTGGTGGGGACAAGCCGGGAGGGGCTCCATGCGAGGATCTAGTCCCCACGGCTGAGGGACAAGGGCCACCCCTGTCTCCTGGCCTCCGCCTCGTGTGGGTTGCACTCGGCTCCCAGAACCCTCTCACTGGCACAGGTCATGCTGTGTTGGGGGTGGAGAGGGAACACTGGGCAGTTTCAGCTTCTTTATTTTTAAAAATTGTCTTTGTTGGCATTTCCAGCGTGATCTTAATATAAATCAAATGCAGTGAGGCATTTGGTGAATACCTGGGTTTGAATCTTAGGTCAACTATTTACTGGCTGTGTCAGCCTGGGTAAGACACTTCATCTCTTGGGGTCTCAGTTGTCTTCTCTGCACAATCAGGAAAATGAAAATATTTATCCTACGGTATTGCCGTGAGGTTTTATTCATTCATCGAATGAATAAGCACCTACATGGAATCTGTTAAGCACCTACTCTTCATCAGGCACTGTGGTCTGTGCTAATGAGACAGACTTGATCAAATCACTCCTGAAGCTTGCCAGAGAAGAAAGACATCCAACTGACATACGTGTGAGTTCTACAAGAAGAAATGCAGATTGCTAAGCGAGTGTGTACCAGGGCTTCACTGAGTCTTGGGGGTCAAGAGAAGAGCCCCCAGAAAAGTAACGCTAATGCAGAGATTTGATGCATATAAAAGGAGCCTGGGATGTGGGATGTGGTCGAAAACATTAGTTCCTGCCCCCTCTGCCTGGGATCAGATCCCTCACCAACACCTGCTGGGTTTGAGTGGGTTTAAGAAACTCCCCCTCCCGTCTAGGGAACGTACTCAGCTGAAAAGAAGTGGACTCTGGGAACTGCTTTCAGGGGCCTGGAAATTGATGAAGACGTATACAAGGTTACAAACACAGGGCCAGCTGTGACATTTTCTGTGTGCCTTAGTGAGAAGTGCTGGGGCTCTTCTACTGGAAGCTGAACTCTTGGCCCAGCTCGCCCGCTGGAGGAGAAAGGGGAGGAGCTGGCAGACTGCAGTGCTTTGTGAGGGGAAAACAAATGGGTCTGTAACTTGATCGAGGTGGCGAGGGGAGGCTGCCAGAGCTGTGGGGATGAAGAATAGCTTCTCAGACGAGTGTCAGGGGGAGGAGGTAAACTCCTCCCCTCAAGTGAGGGGATGTGCAGAGCAGGGCTGACTCTTCAAGTGGCCTCAAACCCCAGTGGGCGGGGCAGGGGTGGCGGTGCCACTTTGGGCATCCTTGAGCTGCAGTGCTCACCTGTATGGAGCACTTTCTATAGGGCAGGGACATTTACAGAAAAAATGAGGTTGTCCTTGCAGCAAACCCATCTGATGGGGAGTATTTTTACCCCAGACAGCTAAGGCTCAGAGAAGTGAAGTAACTTGCCTGAAGCCACACAGCCAGTAAGTGGTGAGGGTGAGGTTTATATCCATTTCTGTATGTCTTTAAATTCATATTTCTTCCACTATCCTGCTGCCAGACAATTTTTTCAGACAAGGTTTCCTTCTGGATTTTCTACATCTAATAATGATAGTAAGAATCCCTTTTATGTAATGTTTTATAAAGAGTACTCTTGCAAATACCATTTCACAGGGTTTTTATAGTGCCTGCCCTTTAAGATGAAGTGTTATTATTCTCTTATTTGAGATGAGGAAATAGAAGCTCAGCCAGGCAGGTGGCTCCCCTAAATGCCACTCAGAAATGCAGTCCGGGAGCCGAGCCAGGAGATGCCAGATCCCGTGAACTTTCCACCATTGTCTTGAGACCCAGGTGAGCTCCTCAGGTATCTGCTGATATCCAAACCATCTCCTAATCCTTCAAATGAAAAGCCCAAGCACAATTTGTTTTTCTAACAAGCTCAGAGCCTTGACTGTGTTTCTAACTCTTGATAAAGCCCACAGCGAAAATCTGCTTTCCTGGGGCCTCTCCTCCTGAGAAAGGGATGATTGGCCATGTGTATTTTTCACTGGGGTTCCCACAAAGAATGTTGCGTGTAATATGAAACATGTGTCATTGGAGTTTGCTGGAGTGCCCCACCCTAGGCCCTTCCCTGCACAGTGGGAGCCCCTCGTGTAGCAGCTGGTGCAGGGGATGGGGTGGGGGACAGAACCCTACACATCTTGAGGGGTTCCCCCCAGAACTGGAACTGCCCCCTCCTGCAGGCAGAGTGGGAACTGAGCTCTGTCAGCTCTCCTGTCTCGCTTCCCCATCTGCCTCTTTGCCTCACCATGTTTCCATTCCTGACTCATCACACTCAGGTGTGTCTGAGTTCAAGCTGGAAATGTACACGACATGGGCTCAGGAACATCTGTGGGGTAAATTACAGAGTGAATAGGGGAAGAACCATTCTGCTTTCCATCTCCATGCCGTCAGTGTGCTGGGATGTTGCTGAAGGAAAGAATAAGTGCTCTGTGATGGGGACCTTCACGTGGATGTGTTTCTAGAGAACCCTGAAGCTAAAGGAAGAATATCACTACTTCATCCTTTCTCTTCTCAGAAGCCAGGCTTGTTGGAAGCGCTGGTTTTTGACCTTGAGTGTGTGTTAGAATCACCTGGAGTCCTGTTAAAGTACAGATTGCTCGGCCCACCCCCGTGGGTGAATTTGCATTTTTAACAAGTTCCCAGTTGATGTGATTGTGCTGGTTCAGAGAATTGGGAGCCCAGGTGGTCCTTGTTCAAGTGGGGTGAGGATGAAGCCAAAAAAAAAACGGAAGAAAGAGAGTGACTATCTTGTGGTGTGGTTGTCTGGAGACATTTTGAGGGCACGGGATCCGTGTAGACTAGAGCCAACAGGATGGGCTTCCTGGACGGGTGGTTGTGATGCATGGGGAGGATTTGGAAGGTAGAAGGAAGAAGGGAGAGCTTTGGGTGAAGGCAGGCACAGCGGCAGGTGAGGACGCCAGCCTGCAGAGATACCGAGGCGCAAACAACCTTCCTCATCAGGGTTGCCTGCAGTTTACGCTCTACAACCCCCCTGCACACAGCCCGAACACACAGCCCAAACAGCCTGGTGGGGCAGAGGTCACCTTCTCATCTCCAGGGAGAAAACCAGCGCAGGGGGTCATGGAAATTGCAGGAGGGAGGACCCAGGGCCACAAGGTTTGGCGGTTTATTCTCTTGCAAGGAGTTGACCTTTGCCCTGCTTTAACAGCTCTTTGCAGCTGCTTTACCAGGGGTGAACAACGCAGTCTACTCCTTGGCAGCATACTGGTTTCTCTCACCTGACTTTTTCCTGTTCCCGTTTGCACTTAAAAGTATCAACACAGGGGCTTGCCTGGTGGCGCCGTGGTTGAGAGTCCGCCTGCCGATGCAGGGGACACGGGTTCGTGCCCCGGTCCGGGAAGATCCCACATGCCGCGGAGCGGCTGGGCCCGTGAGCCATGGCCGCTGAGCCTGCGCATCCGGAGCCTGTGCTCCGCAACGGGAGAGGCCACAACAGTGAGAGGCCCGCGTACCGCAAAAAAACAAAAAAATGTATCAACACAAACCACTCTTGCCCTCCTTAAGCCATTGGCCAGTGGCTGTCTCCTCTTCCTGGTTCCCTGAAACCTATGCGGTTCACCCCACAGCCCTGCGGAAGAGGAGAGGAGGAAAAAATCTGGACTGAAAACTCACCGTGTTTCAGGGCCATGCTGGGCACGTCTATACACGAGATCTCAGTGCATAGCACTGAGGGCTAAGGGCGTGTATAGACAAAGATGCTGAAGCTCATGCTGAGGGTGAAGCTCAGGTTCAAGATGAAGCCCCTGGCCCGAGAGCATGTTATTAGATGGTGGAGCTGAAATCCAACCTCCAATCTGTTTGAATTCAAATGAACTAAATAAACAGCACTAGCTCATTAAAAAAGCTCCTCAGAAACCAGAGCCCTACCTGAGGGTCAGTGGACAGCAGGAAAATGTTTCCAGAACACCATGTGCTCTTTTGCAGGTTCATATCTATGCACAGGCTGGCCTCCTTCCTGTACTTTCCAACCTCCTCTGCCCACAAGCTCCTGTTCATCCCTGAAGCATCCTCATGGTGCCTCTGAGATAACCTACCTGCAGCAGGTGCCCCTCTTCGAGCCTCCCCTTTCTTTGCATTTATCCTTAACATGGCATTTAGCACAATCTATCATGATGGATGTTTTCCTGGGCTTTTTCCCATTGATTATAAACTCCCACAATTTATGACTCTCTGAATCCTCAATGCGTAGCACAGCACTTGGCACACAGAAGATGTGTCAGGAGATTCTTGTTGAATAAATGAATGAACAGCTGAAACAATGAATCTTGCCCTCAGATTCATTTCACCACAATCTAGTAGTCCCACCTCCATCTTAGACCAGACGAGATTCAGAGAGATGAAGTGACATGCCGGAAGTCCCATAGGTAGCCAGATGGAAGCCTATAAAAACTAAACAAAGTGACAGCCACCCAAGGTCCCCTGTCCTCCAACGCTTTGCAATGATCAACTGCCCAGGCCTTTTACCCAGAACTCGTGTTACTCTCTGATGATTAGCCCTGGAATTGTAGCTGAGACTGCTAGCTGCCTGTCCAAATACTCATTCTCTTTATCTTGCTTAGTAATTTAAGTGAATTGGGGGTTTCAATATGCCTAGTTAAAAAGGACATTTCCCAGCTTCTTTAGCTGCAAAGTTTGGCCCTGTGACCAAGTTCTGGCCAATGAGATATAAGAAGAAGTTTTGGGGTGGGATGTGGGGAAAGCTCCTTAAAAAGGGAAGGAGGTATGGGTATGACAGGTAGAGGTCTGTTTTTTTTTTAAATTTTCCCTTTTCCTTTTAGAATGACATGATGATAGAATTGCAGAGGCAATCTTGGACTATGAAATAACTTTGAAGGTGGACATATACTGAGGATGGAGGAGCAGAAAGACAGAAGGCACTTGGGTTCCTATAGGCCATGGAGCCCCAAGTTGCTTGCTTCTAGACCTCTTACATGAGAAAAAAATAGACTTCTATTTTGTTTCAGTCACTCTTATCAGTTTCTGCTTATCTATGGGAAGATGCAGCAAGGAAAGTAAGGGGTCATCCATTCTGGGGCTGGTGGGCTAGGCTGTTTTCAGAAACTGCCAGAGGTGCCACCAGGCTGAATGGGTGGGCGGAGGGCAGTTCCCAGCTGTGGGGTCCTGGTTCTCTTGCAGCACCACCTCCCGCCCAGCTCCACCCAGTAGGGACAGGGTAGGACTTGGAAGCTGGGAAGGGGGCTCCTAGCCACCTTGGGCTGATCTCAGCATTGCACTTGGGGGCTTGAATGGACTTTGGGGATCCAGAGTCTGTGTCAGAGCTCAGTGCTGCACTTGGGGGCTTGAATGGACTTCAGAGATCCAGAGTCTGTGTCAGACCTGAGGGACGTCTGCCTGGCAGCCATTTTCGTGATGGTTTTGTTGTCAGAACACGGATTTTGTTGCTCGATATGGTAATTCCTTTTACTTTTTCCTGACTTGTTTAGATAAGGGACATGAGATCACCCTCCTGCCCCTGCCCCCGTCATGAAATACAAGCGGCAGGTCTGGGAAAGTCTTCCATATCCTTTTCTTAAGAAGAAGCCCGAGACAAACACTGATCTCGTCTTGCCTTTGGGCATCATTAAATAAGGGTGTGAAGTTCGGAGCCACAGGAGTCATCTTGACACCATTAAAAAATCACAGGGACACTGGTGTGTGGCCCTGACACCTTAGAGGCGCTGTAACACCCAACTTGGGATGCCCACATCTGGACTTCTTGCTATGTGAGATAACAGATAACGTTACTGATTATCCCTTTTTTCCTTGCAGCCATACGTATCCTAATTTAAATAGAATCCGACCTCTTTATTTGACAAAGGGGGAGGATGAGGCTCAGAGAGGGAAAGCAACTACAAGAGTGGCCACCTAGAATCCTATCTTCCTCTCTAATGATGGAAAGATTTTTTTTCCTGCACAACACATGGAGTTACCTCAAGAATAAAGTGAGATTCCACACGTGTTGGGAATACATGGAGACCATCTCCATGGTTCTTTTCTTTCTTTCTAGAGGTGGAGGAACAGACATAGGACTGTAGTCCAGTTCTACTACAATGAGCATAGCCCCTCATGACAACAAAAAGAATAATTGCTCTTCAAATTTACAGAGCACTTTATCATTTATATAGCATGGCAACACTTGCCAAAATTTTTCACATCCATAATTTCATCAGATTCTCACAACACTGGGGGGGCGGTGGGCCAGACAGGGATAATTATTCCCATTTTACAGATGAGAACTCCAAGAGTCAGAGAAGGCTACCTGATCCACTTGAGTAAACTAGACCTTGAAACACATGTGAGTGGTTGAAGTGCAGGCCTACAGCCAAGAGTTACAATGTCAGTGCTCTTTACTGTTTGCAGTGCCCTACTTTCCTCCTGTGGTCTAGGTTAAGACCCACAGGGACTTTGCAAGGTAGGCCAAGTGAGTGTCTATCCCCATTTTACAGATGAGGAAGTAGAGACTTGGAGAGGTAGATGATGTGTTTAAGGTCACAGAGCCAGGTCATTTTGCTGATAAGCTGTCATCTTTCCACGACTCCATAGCCTTTTCTGTTATCATTCCCAATACAGGTATCTGACCTTGTGATGAGTAGGGCAGATATGGCCACCCTATGAAAGTAACATGTCACAGGGCAGAGAGAAGCCGAGTGACTTGACTGAGATGACGGTGCTCAAAGCAAAGATCCGAATCTGGGCTTCCTGACTCCCTGTCCATTGCTCCTCCTTCCTCCCTACTTCCACGGCCTTACTAATAAGGTGATAATGGCTTATGTCACCTCTCCAAGGAATCATATTCCCGGGAATATGCTTGTCTTATCCACTGCTGTACCCTAGTTCCTGGAACAGTATCTGACTCAATAAATATTTGCTGAATGAACAAATGAATCTATGAATAATTCCAAGCAAATATTTATGGATGGCCTGATGGGCCTTGGAAAGAGGTGAAAGGGCAAACTCAGCAGTAACAAAACACATTTTGGAGTCCACCTTTTAGTTTTCACTGTCCCCACTGTTCTATGTCCTCATGGGCCCGTGTGATATCCTAGGCATGGCTCAGACCTGAGTTGCTCTGGGCAGCCCCAACTCTAGCCCTTGCGGGGCTTAGAATAGGCATGGCTGTCAAGGTAGCCTAGAAGTCTACTAACTCAGTTTATTTACTCATGCGTTCATTCATTCCATCCATTCATTCACTCACGCAGCAAGCAGACCTGGTCTTGGATCTGGGGGATGCTAAGAGTTTCTGCCCGTGAGTTGCTTACCATCGGTAGGACCACAGGTAATGAGCAGATATCAAAACAGTGAGGTAAATGGCAGCTACAGGTGGCTACGTGTAAGGCACTGTGTCCTTACACGGTGCTCTAGGAGTATAGAGGAGGGGCAGCTAAGCCAGTCTGGGGTCCACGGAAGACATGACTACAGCTGCCATAATTGAGAGCTTCCCACAGGCCAAGTTCTGTGCCAAGCTCTTTACACTCATCAACCAGTTTACTTCGCAGAACGACTCCCTGAAGAAGGTGTCCACACTCCCATTTCACAGATGAGCAAACTGAGGTTCAGATACGGGAGGTGACTTTCCTGAAGTCACACAGCTCACTTGTGCGAGTGCCGAGGTTCAACTCTAACATCTGGGCTCACCACTCTTCCGCATGCTTGCTGTGTAGACTACCTCCCTCTCGTGAGGTCACACTTGAGTCAGAGTTTGAAGGGTATGTATGAGTCAGCCGCACAAACTGGCTGTGGCAAGGCTGGTGGTTATAGGAGTCACAGAGTGTGAGGGTATGGTTTGGAGGATGGGCAAAGTCATTTCAGACAAAAGGGAACAGCACAGCAAAGATACGGAGGTTGAAAACAGCAGGCTGTGTCTAAGTGGGGAAAACAAAATGGGAGGTGGGTTGTCCCCACCCATCTTTAGGGAGAGTTTATACAGGGGATCTTCCTGCGTATTGGAGTCAGGGATAGATTATCCCATGACCCTGACAGTTCCATAGGAATCGTAATCTTTGGGTGATTGGTTGAGTCATTAAACATCATCCAGGAAAGTCATGCTGGAAAGGAAGAAAACCATAACTGGGCTTTGTAAATTTTGTAGAGTTTTTGTCAAGGAGGACTAAGAAAATATCTGGACCTTGTTCTCAGAGGGGGAAGCAAGAATATGAGCCTGCCTGGCACTGAGTGGGTAGCAAGATTTGCTTGGTGAGTTACTGCTGTCGGGGAGGGGGACCTGTTTCTTTCTCTCCCCTTCTCATTTTTCTTCTTGCTTTTCCCATGTACCCCCTGAAAATCCACTGTGTGTCTGGCTTGGTGCCATAGTAGCTACATGGATGAATCACACACCTAGTTGCTGCCCTCAGAGTATCTAGTCCAGGAGGGGAGATGGGACACACTAGTGAATGATCCCAGGCGGGGCATCTGTTACAGAGTGTTTTTAGTTTGATAAACATTCCCAGGACCCCACGTGTGGCCAGGTGTGGGAAAGCGAAGATAAATAACCACAGAACCCCAGTTTCTGAGAAGCCACCGTTACAAAGAGAGAAACTTAAAGACTGAGTGTTAAGACGGAAGCAGGTGCAGGACGCCGTGAAGGACAGAGAAAGGGGGGAGAGTGAGGGGAGCCACAAATGTGAGCTGACACAGGAGCCAGGACTTCGCCCCAGCCAGGGGCAGTCGCATTCACGTTTCCTGCACGTGCTCTTTGAGGAAATGAATGTGTGCGTTATCTCAGAATCCTTCAAGACTCTGTGAAATCCCTCCCACAAGCTCTGTTTTTCTGTTGAAGCAACTGAGGTTCAGAGAAGTGAAGTAACCCGCCCAATATCACACAGCTGGCAAGTGGCAGAGCTGGGGGCACAGCTAGACTTTTTGGCTCGTGATTTTTTTCAAGACACACTGCTGCCTCTACCAATAACACAAGGGAGAGAGTGACAAGTGCCATGTGCCCATGTACCATCTACTTTTAGTTTCTTCATTGGACGAAGGCCCACAAAGTGTCCCATTGTGTCACATCTGTTCAAGGCTGAGGCTGATCTGTGGGCTCGCGCTTAATCCAGTAGGAGGATTTAGTGACACAGGTTGCCTGGCCTCACAGTAGGAGAGCTGGTTACTCCTCCCAAACTCCCTGTTCCAGCTCCATCCTTCCGTCACACTGATGGGATGGGGCTCAGAACCCCATCTTGGAGTCTTTGAAATGTCAATGGCAGCCATCACTCTGAAGCGCTCCCTGCAGATGTGTGGAAGTTCAGGTCATAAGTGGGGAGTGGGGCAGAGCTGCCTTTTCCCGGGCAGTGAGGCAGGCAAAAGCGAATGGGGGGCTCTTTGAAGCCTTTGAAAGAAAAGGGGAGAAAAGGCTGAGTTAGCACACTGGGCTAACTGTTTTGTACACATCTGAGAGGAAGAAGTTACTACTCAAAGCACTGAATGTTCTTGCAGCAAACTTTGAAGGCCAGTGTAGGTGATGTAGCCCCCACCTTGTCAGTTTTCCTGCTTGGGTAGCAATCGCTTTCGGATGACATAGGTAAAAGCATCCTGCCCTGCCCCATCTAGAGTCCTATTACTCCTGTTCTGCCAATGAGAGCAAAGTGACCCAGAGAAGTCAAGCAGGGTCACAGAGTGAGTCACTGGTGCAGCAGAGACTTAAATTTAGGTCTTGGACTCCAGGACAGCACGTGGGAAAAGGGGAACACTTCTAGGCAAGTCCAGCACCACTGAGCACCAAGGAGGAGGTTGGAGGTGTGACCTATCCATGGTCATATTTGCTGAATGCATAAAATCCAGAAGAGACGGCTGGGGAGCAAAGAGGCTGGTGTTCGGCCCTGAAAGCAGGCTCTCACAGACAGATGCCTGCAGCTCCGCTCTTCCCAGAGGAGCTAGTGAGATCCTAGCTCGGGAGGGCAAAGGCCATTCCTCTGAGAGAATGATCTCTTTCTCTCCCGAAGCTGCTCCTTTCAGAACTGCGGCTACCCAGCCCCAGACACTGAATGCAGCTGCACCAAGAAATCAATGGTTCTCACGGCCAGAGAGATGCTTCTACGCGGTTTAATTTGACATAATTATAAGTTTCCTCAATATGTTTTATGATGTGCATTGTTGTTTCAGCAAAAAATTGTTTGGACACAAAATTTTTTATCATTGAAAAGGAAAGGTAATTTTTTGCAAGTTCTTTATCATTCCTTCTGGCTGGTTCTCCCCTACATTCACACGCTTCCATGATAGGCTCAGTCTGGGGTTGCTTTTTCCCTTTCTCTCATTTATGTTTTGGAGGGAGAGGGAAGCCTAAATTATATGGTATGATTCTAGAGGCTGTGAAGGCCAAGGGATGGCCGGGTCAATGGGGAAGGGGGGAAGGGTGCCTCCTGGAAATGGAGATGACCTCAGTCTCCCTGAGCCAGGCTGTCTGTGGCCCAGGAACCTGGCACACAGACCACCCTGCGGCCCCCCGGGAGCACTGGCTTGGGAGTCTGCTCATTCAGGACTCAAAGCCTGGATCTGTCACTTGCTATCTGTATGACATCAGACAAGTTGCTTAACCTTGCCCCTTCAATTCAGTTTGCTTCCCAAACTGAGGTTCAAATATTCCTGGAAAGAGCATGTCACTGTACTGGGGTGGGGAGTAAAATCACCCAACATAGAATTTCTTCATGAGCCACCGGTTTTTATCAAAATGGCAGTGTGTGTGTGTGTGTGTGTACTGCAGCAATAATAATATAATATTTATATAAAAACAAATACTGCTAAGTAGTGGAGGAGATATTCACATGCTCATGAATTTTAAGGCTGAACAGGGAACTTTGAAGATATTTAATATTTGTCTTGGCCGGCTTTTGTCTACCCATTCTCTCTTAGTTCTTACCCATTCTCTTTTTTGGCCTGTTTAAATATACCTCAGAGAAAAGTGTGACAGACGGCCATTTCTCCCGTAAAATAGATGTTATATTCCTTGCCTAAGAACAGTGGTGTCATGATTACCTAAGAGAACTGTTTAAAACCATTCAAGCCTTGGTGCTGAGTTTCTAGATACATCACCAAAGGCGTGGCCCATGAAAGAAAAAGCTGGTAAGTTGGACTTTATTAAAATTAAAAACTTCTGTTCTGTTCTGTTCTGTTCTTTTGACCATTAAGATAGTCAAAAGAGCCACAGAACGGGAGAAAATATTTTCTAAATGCATGTCTGACAAGAGATTTATATTCAAAATATACAAGAACACTTAAAACTCAACAATAAGAAAATGGGCGAAAGATCTAAATAGACTTCTCACCAAAGAAGATCTACAGAAGGTACATAATCACATGGAAAGCTGATGCGCATCATTTGTCATTAGGAAAGTGCAAGTTAAAACTACAATAAGGTATCAGTACACACCCACAAAAATGGCCCAGATTTGAAACACTGACACCACCAAATGCTGGTGCGGATGTGGAGCAACAGGAACTCTCGTTTATTGCTGGGGGGAATGTGAAATGGCATGACCACTTAAGGAGACAGGTGGGCAGTTTCGTACAAAGCTAACTATAGTCTCACCGCATGATTCAGCAATTGTACTGATAGACATTTCTCCAACTGATTTGAAAACTCATGTCCAAACAAACCCCTATACACCAGTATTTAGAGAAGCTTTATTCACAATTGCCAAAACCCAGAAAGCCCCCACGCCCTCAAATACCCAAGATGTCCTTTGATAGATGGAGAAACTGTGGTACATATATGCAATGGAATATTATTCCACAATAAAAAATAGAGCTATTAAGCCATAGAAAGATATGGATGAATCTTAAATGCGTATTGCTAAGTGAAGGAAAGTAGTCTGAAAAGGCTGCATACTCTGAGTCTAATTATATTCCATTTTAGAAAAGGTAAAACTATAGTGGAGGTAAAAAGACCAGTAGTTGCCAGAGGACTGGGGGGGAGGGTTGAATACGTGAAGCATAGGGGATTTTTTTAGGGTGGTGAAACTCTACTGTATGACACTGTAACTGTGGATATGTGACATTATGCATTTAGCAAAACACATAGAACTTTAGAGCAGAGTGAACCTTAATGTATGCAAATTAAACAAATCATGTAGGAGGTCAAAGGATCCCAGGATGGAATACAGAATGTGACCAAATAATCTAACTGTATTACAAATGTATGAGGCAACTTTAAGTGAAGGGAGTGGAGGAAAAGGTTGCTAACCTAAGTAACTTTGGAAATGAGTGGTGTTTGTAAAACTAAAGGCAAAAGAAACTGTATATGAGCACTGCACTCTAGTTAAAGGTTGCTTCCCATGGAATATGAGTTACCAATTCTGATACTGTTACACAAATATACTGGAGTTGAACAATTAATTAAATGGATGGTGGGAGCCAGCTTTCTTACTATTGGAGTGAGAGTACACACGTGAGCAAGAGGAGGAAGCTAGAATGATCCAGGAGGTAATGGATCAGAATGGGAGACATCAGTAAGAACTACGTTTACCTTAATATAGATACAGATGATTACATCCATATATATATATGGATATATATATCCATATATGTATATATCCATATATATATCCATATATATCCATATATGTATATATCCATATATATCCATATATGTATATATCCACATATATATCTATATATATATACCCATATATGTATATATCCATATATGTATATATCCATATATATGTGTGTATATATATATATATGTGTGTGTGTATATATATATATATATATATATATGTGTATATATATGTATATATATGTGTGTATATATATATATATGTGTGTGTGTATATATATATATATATATATATATGTGTATATATATGTATATATATGTGTGTATATATATATATATGTGTGTGTGTATATATATATATATATATATATATGTGTATATATATGTATATATATGTGTGTATATATATATATATGTGTGTGTGTATATATATATATATATATATATATGTGTATATATATGTATATATATGTGTGTATATATATATATATGTGTGTGTGTATATATATATATATATATATATATGTGTATATATATGTATATATATGTGTGTATATATATATATATGTGTGTGTGTATATATATATATATATATATATATGTGTATATATATGTATATATATGTGTGTATATATATATATATGTGTGTGTGTATATATATATATATATATATATATGTGTATATATATGTATATATATGTGTGTATATATATATATATGTGTGTGTGTATATATATATATATATATATATATGTGTATATATATGTATATATATGTGTGTATATATATATATATGTGTGTGTGTATATATATATATATATATATATATGTGTATATATATGTATATATATGTGTGTATATATATATATATGTGTGTGTGTATATATATATATATATATATATATGTGTATATATATGTATATATATGTGTGTATATATATATATATGTGTGTGTGTATATATATATATATATATATATATGTGTATATATATGTATATATATGTGTGTATATATATATATATGTGTGTGTGTATATATATATATATATATATATATGTGTATATATATGTATATATATGTGTGTATATATATATATATGTGTGTGTGTATATATATATATATATATATATATGTGTATATATATGTATATATATGTGTGTATATATATATATATGTGTGTGTGTATATATATATATATATATATATATGTGTATATATATGTATATATATGTGTGTATATATATATATATGTGTGTGTGTATATATATATATATATATATATATGTGTATATATATGTATATATATGTGTGTATATATATATATATGTGTGTGTGTATATATATATACATGGATCATTGGTTACTATACATACATATATTTCCTTGCTCTGTCAGCTGATGGGTATGTCAAAGTGATTCAGGAACCAACTGAAAGAACTCCCAAAGGCCAAAGCTGGAACAATCTGAGCAACAAAATTAATAAGCTAATATTCAATTATAACACAAAATATAAAATAAATATCCATGAATTCATGCCGATATAAACAAATGGTTGAATAAATAAATCAACAAGGGAGAATATATAAGTTTCCCATCCAGCAGAACTCCAAATAATTTATGTAGATACTCTGCCATCAAGGAGGTGAAGCATATGTCCCCACCCAGGTGTAGACTTCACATAGTGGTTTCCTCCCAAAGAGTGCAGTATGAAAAGGGAGAAAAAAAGAGTAACTCTGCAGTGGAGAAATCTGACAAATACTGCCTTGGCCAGGTGATCACGGTCACCGTCAACAATGTTAAGTCATCTTTGATATGCTAAGACCAAAATGGCACTTTACCTCTGTGGTCTTCCTTCCCAAACCTCAGTCTATCTAATCCTATGAAAAACATCCGACAAAGCATAACTGAGGGACAGTCTGCAAAATACCTGAGCAGTATTCCTCAAAACTGTCAAGGTCATCCAAAACAAGGAAAGTCTGAGAAACTGTCACAGCCAAGAGGAACTCAGGAAAAAAGATAACTAAATAGAATGTGCTACCCTGGATGGGATCCTGGAACAGAAAAAAAGGACATTAGGTAAAAATGAAAGATATCTGAATAAATATGGACTTCAGCTATAATACTGGCATGTTAATTATAAAAAACAGACCACATTTATGTACCATGTTGATAATGGGGGAATCTTGAGTGTGAGATACTTGGGAGCTCCGTACCACCTTTGCAATTTTCGTGTAGAGCTAAAACTAATCAAAAATATGAAGTCTATTGAAAAAAAATGCAATAATGCCATAAAAAGTCATTTGGTCAGTGGTTGCTATTAAATGGTAATAAATGATAATAAAACAGAAATTTTTATCTACTCAACGGCCTACAAGGAAAGCACTCAGAGGAATGCCCCCATAAGGGCTGTTCGTATAGAAACTGAAATTCCAAGGGCATGGATACTGGCTGACGCCAAGATTTCAGAGAAGGGGTACCATTATTCTTCATGAGACAAGGAAAGGTTTTTGTTTTTTTTCTTTCTGAAAGGGAGGAGGAAGCAGAAAAAAACAATAATGAACATTTATTTGGTACTGAACTATGTGCTATGTGCTTTATCTGTTCTAAGTGCTTTATCTCATTGAATCTTGATGAGGTGGGTACCACTATTCCCCTGGATAGAGGGAAAAAGAAGAAAAACTGATGCCCAGAGAACCTGCCCTGCCCAATAACGTATGGTTAATAGGGGATAGAGCATATGAAGCAGGATTTGAACCCAGAAAGCTTGACTCCAGAGCCATCTCCATGAGGTTACTCGCCAGGAAATATGACCCTGTGACCACTCAAATCCACTGCAATGTTTCTAAATTCCTGGAACGTGCTGTGTGAGTGTATTTTCTGTAGAAACAAGAAAAGGACTGAATTTTCTATCTTGGATGACTTTGGACTGTCAAAGGCCAGTGAGAGTTTAGGTCAAGTTTACTTAGATCTCTGAGCATCAGGAAAAAGGGGTGTGGTGGGGGCATAGTACTTAGCTGACACTGGATAACACTATTATTATTACCACTGGTCATCCCCTTCCTGCCCTACTCCCTACTCACCCCTCGCTCCAATGCCCTAGAGGCTCCTTCAACCTGGGCCACTTCCTCAGGGGAAACAGGATGTCTTCTAGAGGCTTGGGCAAGGTCTCTGGTGTTCAGGGTGGGAAGAAGCTATCTAACTGTTTAACACAGAGCTAGGCACCAGAGAGGAAGCAATGTTTCCGGGAGCTGAGGAAGCTGCCGTTTCCTTCTCCAGCAGGAAGCAGCCTTGGCTATTCTCAGCACCCCGTGGCCGGGTGCAGCAATGGAAATCACAGCCTGACAGTGTCTCGGATTTGCCTCCTGCTGTTTAACAATCTCCCAGTCAAAATAAACTGGCTCCTTAAGTCTCCAGGGCATGGTTAAGGTAATAATTGAGAGAGAGAAGCCAGAGGTCTGGCTGTAGCACAAAGGCATGGAGAGACTTTTAAAATATCAGGCTGGTATTGGCTGCTTGTGCCTCATTAAAGCGGTTTAATTAAAGCATTGTGTAGACAAACAAGCCCAGAGATTCAGTTATGGTTTCGCAAGCAGCCAGTCTCCACCTCTTGAGAGTCTGGACTAATGGGGATAGGGGAGATTGTCAATCCTTTAAGCATATATGTAGATAACTTTTCAACAGGAAAGCTGCATGATTCAGTAGAGAGGAAACTGGAACATGAATCAGAGAGAACTGGGTTCAGATTTGAACTTCACCAGACATGCTATTTTGAGACGACCATAATATGGCTGACCTATGCTTTCCTCATGCGGCAAAACCCACCCTGTTTACCTCACAAAGTTACTCTGAAATCAACCTGGATTCCTCTTTCCTTTATCTCCTCATGTCTACCAGTTCCAGAGCCTTGGAGATTCCATCCCCCATTCCTTCATTCCTTTCATAAAAGTTTACTGAGCACTTAATGTCTGGAAGTGGTCTCGCCTTTGGGGACTCAACAGGGAATGACATAGAGTTTACATTCATTTGAGGAAGCAGATAACAGATCAGTAAACACAAATACATGAGATAATTTTGTATTATGA
Organism: Neophocaena asiaeorientalis asiaeorientalis; assembly: GCF_003031525.2. Classification (NCBI taxonomy): domain Eukaryota; kingdom Metazoa; phylum Chordata; class Mammalia; order Artiodactyla; family Phocoenidae; genus Neophocaena; species Neophocaena asiaeorientalis. The sequence goes on along the minus strand of NW_020174369.1, from coordinate 1,066,379 downwards.
TCAGGGCCACGAAAGAAATGAGCATATGCCTTGACAGAAAGTGGTCTGGGTTTGCAAGGCAGAAATAGAGACACAGACGTAGAGACCAAATGTATGGACACCAAGCGGGGAAAGCGGGGGTGGGATGAACTGGGAGACTGGGATTGATGTATATACACTAATATGTATAAAATAGATAACTAACAAGCACCTGCTGTATAGCACAGGGAACTCCACTTCGCTGTACGGTAGAAACTAACACGACGGACGTTGTGAAACAACCATACCTGAATTAAAAAAAAAAAACAAAAAAGAAAAAGAAAAAGAAAAATTACAGAGGAAAAAGAAAAAGAAAGTGGTGGTTTAGGGGGAGGGGTTACTCTACACGAGGGGGTTCACATTTGAGAGATGCCTCGTGAGGAGACTGAGCTGGCCCTTTAAGGGAGTGGGCCTCTGACTGGGTGGGGCAGGGCAACAATTCATTCATTTATTGTGTATTTACTGGGGGATTCTTGATACCAGAGATGTAGTGGTGAGCTGGCGGTCAAAGTCTGGTCTCATGGAGCTTATGTTTTAGAGAGGGGAACAGAGAAAAATAAAATCAGTTATTGGTAAACACTGCAGAGAATTAAGTCAAAGCTTGGTCACAGAGACAGTAACTGGGCGATCAGGCAGAGGAAACAGCAGGGCAGAGGGTCTGAGGCCAGAGGGGGCCTGCTGGTTAGATAAGCAAAAGGAATGGACTGTTCCTCTGACCCACACCTGGGCATTCCCCATGCCCCACTGGTCACATTCATCACTGCCCAGATCACAATGGCTCTGAGTCCCCGCCCAGTTTACTTGTGAGAATTCCAGCCTGTTCCAGAGGTTCTCCTTCTGGGGGAGTGCTTGCACAGTCTGCAGCTTGGGCATTTGCTCGCCCAGAACTGCCACGCCCTCCCTGGAGGTGATCTCCTTGATGACACTGATGGAGGAGCTGGATGTCTAGTAAAAGTGATGTCTAGCAAAATGCAGCCCACTGGCAGAGAGGTGGGTCCAGCATGTGATTCAGTGGGACCCCAGCAGGACTCCCTGCCTCTGGGAAGCATATAATGTACTAGAGAGAGATCTGGGTTTACTTGTTCAAAAAAAAATTAGGGTGCCTGCTGTGTGTTAGACTGATGGAGGGACTGGTAATACCAAGGAAAATGAAAGTCTAGCCCTTGCCCTCACCGCTCATTGATCTTAGAGGTTAGCAGGGCTTTAATACCAAGGTAGGGCATCTGGATGCCATTCAAAGTACGACGGGAGGCATCTGAATCACCCGGGAGACTTTCTGTGGCAAGTTCTAGAGAGCCTAACCCACGCTGGCATGGACAGTAAAGAGGCTTTTTTGGTTCACCATAACTGAAAGGTTGAAAGGTGCAGAGGTTTCAGATGTGGTCCTGCCAGGGCTCCAGCTCTGGATCCTTGTGATTCCCCTGGCTCCATTCTCCTCTCACAGGCCAGCACCTTTGTCACGCTGCTTTCCCTCCAGGTCACGAGATGGCTGCCAGCAGGCTCAGAGGCTGTGCTTTTTCATTCATCTTCTGGAAAGAGAGTGAGAGCAAGAATGATAGCAGAGTATTACTCTTTACTACCGCAAACAATATTCAATTCTGAGCTGATGACCTCTCCTTGTAGCCTGCCTAATGTCCGCAGCCCCATCTCTGTGGCCAAGAGAATGCAATGCCCAGATAACCAACTCCTGTGTCAGGGTCAATGGGACTCCCAGGATTGACCAAACCACAGGAAGATGGGTGGGCAGGACGGATGCTGGGAAATAGCAACAACACCTATCACCATGGAAAGATTTCAAGCAGATGGTTGGTATAAACCTGACTTACATTTTGAAAGATCACTCTGCATTGCAGGAGGGAAAAAAAAAAAAGGAAGCAGGGAGATCCATTCTGGTGCTTTTGCAAAGAGTGATGATGGTGGCCGGGCCCAGGGTGGGAGGCAGGGGAGACAGAGCAAAAAGAACAGGTTGGACTCCTGTCTCTGTCACGTAGCAGTTAAGTGGCCATGGCATGTGCCTTAACTTCCTGCCATCATTTTCCAAAATCATAATATGGTTGTATACATTTTTAGCTTTCAGGATTAGGGAGGTACATTAAACCAGTCTGCCACAATGAAGGTCCTCAAGAAGTGGCAGTATTAGTATTAATGCCCAAACTCCTTAAGGTAACATACAAGGTCCTTCATGTTCTGGACTCAGATACATCCAGGTGGGGCGTCTCCTGGATTCCACTGACCCAGGTGCTCTTCCCATCACATGGTGGAACCTTCCATAATGGGAAAAAGTTATCCTATGACCAGTCATGAAGCTTCAGTTTTGTTCCCAGGGGATTTTGTCTCTAGTCCTATCAGTTAGTATCCACATCTTGACCAGTACAGAGGATGGTTTGTCATGGTTTTAGCCCATAAATACTGGCAAAAGAATGAGAGTTGGCTCAATACACTTTCATGAGTAAGAAACAAACCATCTTGCTCAAACTTCCAGGAATTTTTCTTCCGAACTGAGCTGCAGTGTGGTTTTTGCCGCTCCCCAAAGCCCGTGTCCTGAGCCCAGGAAAGCCCCCTGCTTACCACTGTCATTCCAGAATGTTTTCACCAGAATCAATGGGTTGAGTGTTTTCCCTGAGAACAATTATTTTGCAGAGTAAAACAGAGCCTCAGTCTGCAAGGGAGATATGAATTTCTGGCAGAAAGTGAGTCCACACATAATAGAGGGGCTGTAGCACACGTATGTTCGGGGTGGAATAGAGGGGGCCGGTGGGAGGGGATCTATTGGGTTGGAAGGGGGCCACGCTATCTGTTTTCAGCTCAGTTTCAACTGGGGTGGTGGGAACCCATGAGTCTGGGGATTAGACTGACCTGAGTTTTAATCTCATCTCTGTCATTCATTAGCTGTGAGATTATTCTTTCATTTAAAACAGTCCAGGTACTGGGGATAAAACCTACACAACTCACCCTAAGAAATGACTGTCTAACAATGGATACAGATTATAATGGAATATGGATGGGAAAAAAATGGAAGCAGAAGGTTATGAGAATGTGGAGAGGGGGCACCAAATCCAGTTTTGCAAAAGAATCATAGAAAAACAAAGCATTGGGAAGGAAGAGGTATCAGCTTGGAGATGGAGAAGGGCAGTGGAGAGGTGAGCAGGGGTCAAATAAGGAAGGCCCTGAGAGTTACTTTTGTTTCAACTCTATCTAAGGACAAGGGAGAGCTATTGGTGGGTTTGAAACAGGGGAAAGGTGTGGGCACACATGCATTTTAAAGCATTTTTGGCTGCTGGGTGAAGAATGGACTGAAGGGGAACAAAACAGGAAGCAGGGACGAGAGTGCTAAGGGTGTCATGCAGCCGAGGTGAGAGATGATGGAGCCTGGATTAAGGTGGTGGGTTGGAGAGAGAGAGTAATATATGGAATTAAGGGATATTTGGGATGTGGTTACTTGATCTCAGAGAATGAATGGGATATTATGTGCCAGACACTCTAATTGCTTCATTCTAGTTCTTGTAATGTCCCTGGGAAGGAAGTATGGCTCCAAGAGGTTAAGTAACTTATCCACAATAGTGACTGCAGAGGTAGAATTCAAAGCCAGGTCTACCTCCCCCGAATCCCTCATTTTCCACCGCTAGATCAGGCTACTTCCTAAGTCAAATATAATGATGTATTGCTTATCGTGTTTTAATTGACGACTGTAGAAATTATACCAATTCTGAAGGATTTAAGCAGAGTGATATAAATGCAGACTGAAGAAAGTTGATGACCCATATCTTTGGGGGTATCATGTGGACCATCACCAGCCACCTTCATCTGTCAAAAACCCCACCCACCATCTTCGCTGGGAGTTTATCTAGGTCAGTTGCCACCTTCACTCAGAAACCTGCCAGGGTGGACCTCATTCCCCAGCAGAATTAATAGCACTTGTTACCTTCTCATCCTTGCCTGTTTGCAAGTCTGTTTTGCCCACTTGGCCTGGAAGCTCCTTGAGGGCACCGTGTTCTCATCACTGTGTTACTCCCAGTGCCCAGCTAAGGAGGGTAGACTCGTTCAAGATTGGATGAATGAATGATTGCAAGAAGATCAATAGAATCTGTTTTGATAGAATGTGTGAGTGACGGCTCAGTTGGTGTCCATTACGCCAAATGATTTGCCCTTCTTTATGCCAAGCGTGGTTTCTTCTCTTGTCCTATAAACCATACTTTCTGTTTGTGTCCCCTCTTCCCCCTGTGGAGTCAAGACTGCGCTGCAGTGTCCCCTTTGCATGTATTCAGTGCAATTCTTCCTTAGCTGTTTTTCGCTTGGTCTTTTGGGCAAATTACATGTTTCTCCCAGCCTGGCCTTAATCATCACAACCCCGACTCCTTATCAAACTCTCTGCCCCATCTCAAACCAGTGCTTAAAGGATGCTCTTACCCTCAGAAGAAATGGTATAATTTTCATAAACATGGGTCATTCCCCCCTTGCATCAATGTCATATACCGAAAGCACCACTTAACAAGATGTAGCAGAAATGCCGAGTGTCTGAACAAAGTCTGTGGACAATAGTATTTTTTTTTCTTTTTGTAGTTCTGTGAAATTGCTCTCCCAAAATATTCCTAATGTTTTATTTACTTCGGCTCTGGGTTTATTTTGGGAGGAACTTTCCTGAATCTGAGTCTTAGGATGTGATTCTTATCCTGGTCACATCCTGGGGAGTTGTTTTGTGACTGGTTTGAATGGGCTCTGGCTCTTTCAGGGAACCCCTGGCGCTGAGGAAGAGGCTGGAGGATGTCAACTCCTGAGGGCAGGACAGAGACAGAGACAGAGATGACAGACTCCCTGCTCAGGTAGAAGCAGTCCCCAGAGGGAGGTCCACGTCCTGCACACTAAGGACAACGGTGAGAGAGAACCCAGCTCAGACTTTATCAATTATCTATTCCGGAGACTGGTGTGTCTCATAGTTTCCAACATCTGAGTGATTTGTGAATATTAGGAATTCAGACACTGGATGATTAAAACCACCAGTGCCGGGAATTTTCTCATTTCAGGAAATTTTGGTGGTGAGGCATGCTGGAACCTCACCAGCAGGCCGACCGAAGGGAAGTCCAGACAGGGGGTGGGAATGGGACTGTGGGAACTGACGAGAAGGCAGTGCAAGGACTTGGCTTTCTCTCCAGACAGGTCTGTGTGGACATCCTGCTTCCCTGAGCCTCAGTTTCTTCTCTGGCAGAACGGGGATGATAATATCTATCTCACGGGAGTGTTGTGAGAATTAAATTAGATACTGTCATGCTTGACACACAGTCAAGGCTCAGGACATGTGAGTTCCACTCAGTTTCTATAGGGGTGAGGTGGACAGAAGTGTCCACTCAGAAGTGACAGAAGTGAATAGGCATTAGAAGCTTTTTAAACTGCGCTGCGTGATGTGCTCGATCTAGCCTAGGGGAGGACATTGCCTAGAGGGGGAGGGACTGTCTGGGTCCAGGGGCAAGGCCTGGAGAGCTGGTGGACAGCACTGTCACCCAACAGCAGGTTCCCCTGCTGTTGGGCTTTCTTTTTCGGTTTTTAAGACTTGTGCAAGGACAGGTGGTGGTCAGCGGTCCATCTAAGCCAGAACCTGGGGTTCAAGGGACTGGATCTGACTCTCAGAGGTGGGGAAAGTGCTGGCCAAGGTCAAGCAGGTTGTCAGAATCACCAGGCTCAGGGCAGGGCTTTAATCCAAACTGATCCGCAAGGAAGCTCGAGGAGTTCCAGAGTATCAGCTAGCGCAGCAGTCTCAAGGTGTGGTCCGAGTACCCCGCAGGAACCTGAGACACCGTCAGGGGTCCATGAGATCCAAATAATTTTTAGATAGCTACTGAGATTTTATTTCCCCTTTTTCTTGAGTTAGTGTTTGAACTGACGGTGCAAAAGCAACAGTGGGTGATACTGCTGGTGCTTTAGTGCGAATCAAGGTGATGGTACCAAACTTTAGTCCTAACCATTGATTATTCACCACCACACATACAGGTAAAAAAAGAAAAAAAAAAAAAGCCAGTTTCACTTAAGAATGTCCTTGATAAAGCAGTATAAATAATCAGTTTATTAAATTTCTACCCTTGAGTACCTGTCTTTTGAATGTTTTGGGTGGTGGGATGGGAGGTACGCCTCAAGCGTTTCTGCTGCCCGCCAAAGCACAGTGGGACCCTTGAGGAAAAACTCTGGTATTTGTTTGGGTTGGGAGCTGGACCAGCCATTTTTTCTCACGAAACACCATTTTCCCTCGAAAGAATGACTGATAAACATACTGTGGTTATTAAGACTTGGGTAGTCAGTAGTTGGGACGCGCAGGCTCAGCGGCCATGGCTCACGGGCCCAGCCGCTCCGCGGCATGTGGGATCTTCCCGGATCGGGACACGAACCCGTGTCCCCTGCATCGGCAGGCGGACTCTCAACCACTGCGCCACCAGGGAAGCCCGGTTTTTTTTTGTTTTTCTTTTTTAATGATGGAGTCAGGGCTGTCACTTCACAGAAGACAAATGATGATATTTGTTGCCAATGATAAAATTTGAGAGTTCAGATGAAAAATGAGAATTTTGAAAAATTTGTATGCTCTACTGCGGGCTGTCAGATCCCACACTGCAGCTACCCTTTAAGAAATCACCCCTGTCAAGTTGTGGTGTAGCATCGAAAAAGAATCTCCACGATGACCCGAATAGGCTACTAAGATGGTCTTCCATTTTCCACATCTGCGTGAGGCCAGATTTCTTCATATATATCAACTGTTAAGGTATTCAACAAGGAAGCCATCAGACTGAGATGATTCTAATGCCTTAGCAGCCTATTCAAGCAAACAAAAACCTAAGCTGTAAATGTCAAATTTAAGAAATCAAAACTCAAGGACAACCAATCACAAACAGCCAACTAGGCTTTCCCAAATGAGGCAACCACTTAAGCTGTTGCCAATTAGATGGTTTCCTTACTTTGCTTCTGCATCTTCCCTATAAAAGTCTTGTCCCTGGCTCCTGTCCGTGGAGCACTCCTAACCACTGCTATTTTGGTGCTGCCAGATTAGAATTGATTTTTGCTCAAATAAGCTCTTAAAATTTTTAATATGCCTCAGTTTCTCTTTTAATACACCCAAATAACACATCACAATAGACAGTGCAAAAGATATGAGAATACACTTTATGCTAATAAATCAGACATTAAAGAGACTTGCAAATGTGAAACAATGTCATTCTTCTCACCAATATTTATGTTGATTGTTTTCATTTAAAAATATGTTATTTAGATTCACATGTAATGGGTTTATTATTATTTTAAAGAATTAATAAATAAATGTTTTGGAAAGTTCTCAACTTAAATTTCGAATGCAGTAAATATCACTAGATCTGACCCACAGAAATGAAAGCTCTGTAGTGTCCTCAGTCATTTTTAAGAGTGTAAAGAAGCTACAGTTCAATTCTTGATTCTGACATTTACCCACAGTGCTATCCTGGGCAAGTTACTTAACTTCTCTGTGCCTCATTTTCTTGTCTCTTCCCAAATTGATATAATTTTAACCTACCCCATAAAGGGAGGTTGTAAGGATTAAATGAGGCATAACATATAAAATGAGTAGAACAGCTCCTGGAATAGAACAAGTGCTATGTAAGTATTATAATAATAATAGTCACTATAACACAGCATTATAGTGTGATGGTCTGTGTTCCTACCAGTTTTCTTTTAGGCTGTGAGGCCCCCAGAGCGGCATATACCTCTGATTATCCCTATGTCCTAGCACAAAGCTTAGTATCCACTAGGTAGTCATAAAGCATGGAAAGTGAGTGAATGTGAAGCTAGGAGGAGGCAGGGTAGATCCCTGCTGGATTCTGGATAGACAACCAAATTCATGAACCTGGAGGCTCAAGTTCCAAGTGGTACGAGTGAGACATGAACAGGACCTGGATTGCGCTGGGAGCAGGTTAGGGACGAGAGAGGAGGGTCCTAAGTATTTGCAGTGCATGGTGGTGGGATAGCCTTCCACCAGCTGCTGTCAGGTGCTGGCCGGTGGATGTAGCCGGCCGTATAAAGAAAGACACAGGGTGGAGACCGGCCCCACCTGCTGATGGGGCTGAGTAACACAGCCTGCCTCATTCCACCTGGACTGCAGGACAGACTTGCTAAAGGTGGGGATCTCTGTGTCTGCCTCTGCATGGGGAGATCAGAGTTCAAAGAATTAAGCCTGGAACGTTAAATATGAGTCTCTCCTAATTTTTCATACCTACGTTTTACATGATTAGGTGCGTGTTTGACCATCTTGTCTTTGTGAATTGTTATTCCGAGGTATTTTTGGATATCCAGGAAGGAAGGGAAAAATGTCGTTCAGTGTGTACCCCAGGCCAGGAGCTTTATTTGTGCTTCCTAATTTATTTCTCACAACTGCCTCGTGAGGAAGGTGTTGGTCTTGCCATTTTGGATATGAGGAAACTGAGGCTCAGGGAGTGAGTGATGTCTCCATGGTCACACTGCTCATCAGTGGGCTAGCTGGAAGTTGAATCCAAGTCTGTATGGATACCATGTCCATACCCTTTAAAAACACAAATTTAATTATATTTTCTATTACTTAAGTAATGCACGTTTATTGTCTGAAAGTGAGAAAATATGGATAAGTGAAAAATAAAAATCACCCGTAAATCCTACCATTCAAATATGAGTTATTATCACATTTATATGTCATTTTAGACTTTCCCCCATGCATATATTTGTAACCTGCTTTCCCGTTTAACAATATATTGTGAATGTCTTTCTGTCTATAACTGTTTCTATATCATTAAAAAGGCATATAGTATTTCACTATATGAATGTACCATTTATTTAACCAAACTTCTGTTGTTAAATATTTAGCTTACATCTAGTTTTTCACTAGTATTAAAAAAAGTTGCAGTAAGCATCTTTGTAGCTTAATATTTGTGTATATCTTTACTTCCTTAGGATAAACTCCTAGGAATGGAATTGATGATTTAGAGTACATTTGGGTCTTAAAGATATTTCAATGTACTCTATTGCCAAATTATCCCCAGAGAAAGCTGTAAAAATTTGAATTCCCACCAGCAGTGGGTGAACATTCCTGTTTCCCTGCTCCCTCTAGAATCGAGTATGAAAAGATCTTTACCAAACACAAAATACCATATTCTTTTAATTCTACCTTCTTGCTTCGTGATCCAGTTCGAGGGATGCTCTGTACTATAATCTGTTGTTACCCAAGAAGACAATGTGCGTTTCCTGTCTGAGCTGTGTGGGGTGGCAGTAGCCAGGGAGCCAAACGGGAGGGGAGGTACGGGTCTGAGTCTGGTTGAAGAGGAATTGGGTACTGGTAATTATTCTCACCCATAGGGTGTTGGCTGGTTGTTAGAGTCTGGGCCAACTGCGTGGGGGGAGGATGAGTCCTGCCAAGGTGTGCTCGCTCCCCAGGGACTGTGGTGGACAGTCCAGACTGAGAGCAGGTGGCAAGAAGTCCACCCAGGTGAGTGAGGGCTGCGGGGAGAGGGGTGGGCAGGCATCCCAATGGGGGCAGACAGAAGGGAGTACAGACATGCACTCCTGTGGGTGGCACAGGAGGAAGCGGAATTTCAAATATAGGAGAGAGTACTCTTCTTGGCAGCTGTATATCCTACCCAATGAGCCCAAATGGCTCGGCTGCCACAGGGTCTCACAATTAGTCATCCACTCCTTTGATGAACTCTCCATAATCCCGTGGGCTTTTAGATGTAGACACCTACATTTTGAGGTCTCTGGTAGCCTATTTGTGACTCAGGGGTAGACTCCGCTCATGAGATTGAAGGAGGTCTCAGAAGCCAAGTTGTTTTTTATGTAACTTGCTAAACCAAGGTTATAGGGATGGAATGCTCCCGTTGGCGATAACAAGATCATGCTTTCCCTGAGAGCAGACCTACTGGGAAAACAAAACCCTATATGCAAGGTTGTGTGATAAGCATGAAATAGGAACGAGGAGAAATACATAAATGAAATGTTTAATGACATCTTGATAAGACTTCTCAATCATTTATCACATAGTAGGGATGGTCCTTGCCACCTGGGCTGTGAAGACAAGTGGTTTGGTTCAGTCTTCTCCATAGGCAGGGACCCTTGGTTTGACTTTGTGACCTTCTCTTTTGTTCAATTCATATGGTTGGCTGGCTCTCCTGCAGTGTGACTCAGCTTCCTTTGGAAGTCATGGGGCTTTTCAGCCTCTCCTGCCTGGGAGCCCTTCCAGGTCCTTCAGGTGACTTTGCATATCTCTGTTCTCACCCACTGATGGGGCCACTCTGTGCTCCTCTCCTGCCCCAGCTGGAGACCTTGGGGTTGACACAGGACTCTGGGCTCTAGGATGTGGTCTGACAAGAGCAGAGGCCTAGTACTGGAGGAACTTGGGGACTGGGCAGGAAATCTCAGCAGAGGGCAGGCCCAGGGACAGACGGGGCACCTACTGACCTGTGACCTGCCAGGAGCACCTTCACCGAAATTGGGGCCACCCTCCCAGTGGGCTCAGCAGGCTGGCCTGCTTGTTCCCCTAAACTCTGACTGCCCACATCAGGCTTCCTCAGTGCAGCCAATTCACCTACCTTCCTGAACCTATAGGCAGAGTGGGAGGGGACAGTTGGTCCATTGCAGGAATGAGAGGGCTTGAAATGCAGGGGCCTCACAAAACATGAGGATTGAAAGTAGTCATTAGCCAAGCAGTGTCTAAACTTGGCCTGTCTGCACTTAAGTAGGGGTGAGGTAGGGAAGAGGCACGTGCTGTGAATTATTCCCTCATCCTCTACCTTGCCATAGAACACATGAAGGCAGCTTACTTACAAACATACACTCAAAATACCAAGATAAAGAACATTTCAAGACAAGTGGTGCAGCAAAGAAAAGATCCAGGTAGAAAAGAAGGAAGAAGCTGTGGGCGGGTGAGGTGAACGCACACTCCACAGATGTTGCGAAGTCCTTTATATATGTGATAGGGGAGCCACACACTTGGATCAGGTTTTCTAGTAGTCAAGGAAAAAGGGGAATCTCAAACCCATTTTTCAAAGCCAAGCCCCTGTGTCTCACCTCCTCCAAGAAATCTCTATTGACTATATACGGGTAGACGACACCTTCTTTTAGATGTCAACATAACTTCTCTCAAAGACCTGAGTTTGCTTAAAGCAAAGACCCCATATGTGTCTTATTTTACTTTGGAAGCATGAGACTTGGGAGATGTGATTTGAGAAGTAGACAGAACTGGGTTCCATCTGTGTTCTGGACATTAGCTGTGTGATGCTGGCAAGATGTTGAACCTCTCTGAGCTTTAGGGGGGGTGCTGAGAAGATTCAAGGGGGAGTAGTTTTGCTCTGGTTTTTATGGATGAAGAACCCAGCACTCAGAAAATCATCACTTCTCTGGTTCTCTAGTTGCCACACAGGTGGCAGATTCACACCTGCCTGATTTCATAGACTCTTGGCAAAGGAGGCTCAGGACATTTCAACGACTTGTCAAAAATCTCACAGCCAGTTGCAAAGACCCAAACCTGGTCCTTCTGGTTTCACAATCCTTGCTCTTTCCATTGTACACATGCCTCTCCCCACCACCCTCGTTTCAGCTGCCTGCCAGAGAGGTTTCCTTTTACAAAGGGTCCCGAGTTAGCAGAAATGTCATCGGGTTGACAAAACAAGTGGCTGCTTGTCCTTGGGGGTGGTTCTGACCTTTGCTTCGTGCCTCCGTTTCTGGACTATTTTGAGCCTTGGAAATGTAATGAGGGTCTACGATGGGAAGCTGTGCTACCAGTGCTTTAAACTGCTGAGATCCATTGAGAGAAGTCTTGACTTGAAGCCTGCTGAGTGCATAGAAGGATCCTGGCTTTGCTGGACAGCAGAGGGTCCCCTCTGGGGAGAAAACTTGAAAGTAGAAAACTTTTCCATGAGGCATTCTGGAATGAAGTCAAGTGAGAATAGGAGCTAGACTGGGCTCCAGGAGACCTCATTGTTGTGGAACGTGGAAGAGGAAGTGGGCGTCGGACGGCTGGGCTTTGGGGAGTAGACAGGGTGGGCTTGGTGCTGGGGTGGCGTCCATGGGGATTCAAGTTCCTGTGGAAGCGGACATTCCCTTGCCCTCGGGATCTCTCGGGGCTATCTGGGTGTGTGGGTTCAGACTAGAAAAACATCTCCTTGGCTGCAAGCTCCCAGTGGCTACTGGCTGTTTTCCACTTCTCCAACCAGGGCAGACTTGGTATTCAAGAACCTCAGCCTTGTAGACCGTGACTGTGGAGGGAGGCCAGTCGCACAATCCCTCAGGATGCTTTGGCAAGGTACAGGGCCACTGAGGTTCTGCACCTGAAAACACAGTGAAGTCACTTAATTTTTCCCCTTACAGAAAGATGAGAAGTTACATAAACAGGATTAGATCCCAATTAGGAGCACTTTGTCCATGATATTAATCAATCAATAAGTGGATACAATCTACCAGGTGTGGGGTGTGACTCTTGGTGATGGGGATACAGCAACGAAGAAGACATAGGCCCTGCAGCAAGAGTCTTGTGATGCAAACAGATATCTAATCAGGCCTGGTCCTGCAGGGCCGTGTGTCCTGACGCAGGTCACGCTGTACTTCAGTGGTGGCATAGGAAACTGCTGATGGGTTCCCAGCAGGCAGGTGGCAACGTCTCTGGCTGCTTTCAAGGGTGAAATCGAGTGGCACAAGTCTGGAAGCAGGGAGACCCCCAGATTTCAGAAACATTCAGGAAATTCAGAAAGTATGCAGATACAGGCAACATAATCCCGGAAGCCTTAATAGACAATTGACTTTAACAAGAACCCGTATTAACTTTTCACTGGACATCTTATGAAATGTATTTACAGCTCTTTTGAGCCTCCTGAAACTCCCTTTTGGCATCACTGGGGTCTCCCCGTTAGTCTACTAGTATGGGATTCAGATTCTATTCCTGCGAGGTTTATAGTGCTTTCTCCCCAAGTGGGATCGGAGTGGGGGAGGTTTCTCCCCTCGTGAAGGAGGGGAACTTTGCTGTTGCTTCCACATTTCCCTGAGATTTCGCCTCAGCTCTCCTTACCCTTTTCCTGTTCGTGAGTTTGGGTGGCGTGACCTGCCTATAACACAAGGGGGTGAGGTCAATGACTGTGTGAGGCCCTCGGGGCACAGCCAAACCCATAGAGAACCCCAAATGGTTCAGGCTGGGAGAAGAGAATCAGAATGGTGTTAGCTGGGAGGTGATCTCAATATCTGTAGCTGGGACGGGGGGTGGGGGAGGGTCAAGTTCACCAGGCAAGGTGAAGATGTAAATGGAAAATGGGCCATGAAGTCGGAATGTCAGAGCACCATAAGAGCAAGGCGCAGTGAGGTGGGAGGAAAAGCTAAGGAGAAATAGTCCAGGACTCAAGGCACCAAAACCAAGATCGTGCTGGGCGCCCCCTTTTGGTGGTTCTAGGTACTAAAGGTTCCGACTCAACAGACCGATGAAGCCAAACAGCAATTTGAAAAGGAATCTAAGTCTAATAGTGTTGTAGACAAAGACAAAAGCAACACAAGTAGTCAAAGAAAAAGAGGTGTGTGGCAAAAAAGCAGGAAAAAAAGGCACAAGCAGGGTTGACACCCACTTGTGGTAGTGAGCTCTAGCAGCTGAGAATACATGGCTCTTACATAATTTTAAACACCAAACCTCTGCTCAGATTATATAGACACAGTCATGGAAGGAACTGCAACTACAGGCCTAATACAGGAAAGGAGAGCTGGTGGGGATTTGGTGAAAATATGTAAATTCAAACCAGCCAGCTTGAAGCTTCTAAAAACTGTGGTTTTTCTGGAGGGTGCAGAAGTTGCCAGTTAAGTATGTCAGTATGAGCATATTCGGGACTCTCTCCTCCGCCTACCTCCATGGCTTTCTGGATGGCAAGAGATCATTCTGGGTAACTGTTTTAACCTGGATGGCGGTGAGAGTTGGGGTGACCCTCCTTGCCTCTTGCTATCACCAAGGCTGATTGACATCGCCCTGAGGCCTCTATACTTGGCACAGATTTACCTTGCTCTTAAAGGGTCCATTGTGACCCAGGGCCACCATGAAGGTAGTGAAGGTGTTCCCTGCGCAAGGATGCCTGGCTGAGGGGGAGAAATGCAGCCCATGCTCAGCTTGCTAAGCCATGTGCTCTGACGTAGAAGAAGGGATGCCTTTTTCTAATTTACATAAAAACACTGTACATGTAACCGGTAGCCTGGGCCTGACCTAATGTATGATATCTCAGCCAATCACATTTGCAATCTATAGCAACCTAGAGAATCAGAAGGACACGGATGGTTATGGTCGCCAGGATCAGGTGAGAAGGAAGGGCGGAGAGCGTCACCGGCTGATTTGGGCTCGTCTCTCTGTCTGTTAGCGTCATGAGTTGAACCCGTTGAGGCTTCATCATAAACCCAACGCTCTTTCCACTGTACCTCTCACAAGCACCTTTTCCTCTTCAGATCCCCGTCACTGGAATCCCCAGCAAACAAACCTGGGACTCAGAGGGCCTGCCAGGACAGGGATCCTAGCTCAGCAGCACACAGCCTGCTGGAAATGCTTCTTTCTCGGACCCACGGTGCCAGGCCCCTATTGGTGCCTGCCGGGAAGGCCTCGCTGAGCATCTGACTCCATCTGCTTCAAATTCTGTGTCAACCTTTCTTTAGCAATTTTAGGCTTTTCCCTTGTAGGGTGAAGATAGGAAAGGGGTGTAGCAGGGTGGGGATGGGGTGAGTTTGCAAAACATTAATGAATGTAATCTGTGCCTTTTCCCTGACCCAGTTTCACCAGCTGCACTGGTCTGAAATTCCACATTCCATTGTTCTCCTTCTAGGAAAACAGAACTGGCTCTATTTAGCCCTAGGAATTGTCTATGTAGACTTGTTTAAGAGAATTTGCAAACCAGATGGGTTTACTGTTTACTGTCTCCTCTAGCTCAAGGGGAAAATATTTCTGAAGGCCACCAGCTACATGTTTCGAAAGTTTCCCCAATTATAGTTCGCATTCTGGTCGCTATGCTGGCTTTCTCACTTCTTACCTACCTGTAAGGTAAGAAATGCATGCACATTTCTTGCACCCCAGCCATAGTGGTTATTTTATTTATTTACTTATTTATTTATTTTGCGGTACACGGGCTCTCGCTGTTGTGGCCTCTCCCGTTGTGGAGCATAGACTCCGGACGCGCAGGCTCAGCGGCCATGGCTCACGGGCCCAGCCGCTCCGCGGTATGTGGGATTTTCCCGGACCGGGACACGAACCCGTGTCCCCTGCATCGGCAGGCAGACTCTCAACCACTGCGCCACCAGGGAAGCCCCATAGTGGTTATTTACTGCCCAGTTCCTTTCTGTGCAAACTACCCTTCTCTGTCAATCTACAGGACATGGTTACAGTGATGGGGCCCTGGTAGCCACTTTGTACAATGCCCCCCACATCACTGTCCTGGTCACAGATGACTAGACCAGGAATGTGTATCCCACTCAAACAAGTCTTTGGAATTTAGGTCTGGCACAGTGAGAGAGTCAGTCTTTCTCTGGGCTGCTGGCTCTTCATGGCATAACCTTGGAAGATGCTGCTAGCCTTGTGGTCTATCGCTGGACAGGAGGGCAGATTCAGAAGCTAGTATAAATAGGAGAAGAATAAAGCCAATTTCGAAGAGAAGCCAAGATGAAAGCTGGAGATAGAGGCCTGTCTCTGGTTCTAGACCTATTTGAGACCCAGTTATGTTCCTTCTCTTGGATGAAAGGACATGTCCCTCTATCTGTGTGATAAAATGCTCCTTTTTGTCTCAGATTACCTCCAGTTGGTTTCTACTAACTACAATTAAGAGTCCTTTCTGATACTCCAGCCAAATGTTTCTCAAAGTGTAATCCCCAGACCGGCATCAGTATCTTCACTGGGAGACTTGTTAGAAATATAGATTCTCAGGCCCTATCCCATTCTGACTGAAATTTGGAGGTGAAGCCCAGCAACCTAGGTTTTAACAATGCCTCCAGCCACTCTCAAGTTTGAGAACCACTGACTTAGTCATCTGTAATAATGCGTGGGAAAAGCATGGACTTAGACTGGCCTGGATTTGAACCCTAGATCCATGAACTAGTGATGTGATTCTAGGCAGGTCAACTCACCTCTTGGAGACCCAGCTTTCTCAGTGGTAAAATGGAGGGTAATGATGTTTACATTATACAGCAACCGAAAGAAAAACACACACCTCTGAGCACTTGAAAACCATCAGTTCTCGTCTCTGTGGACTTTGTTCTGACATAAGAAGAGAAGTAGCAGTGACTCAGGTCATTCACTGTGGAGACACAATGTGAGCTTTTATAAAACAACCCATCGCCTTAACAAACAGGTTGCTGTTCAGAGGTCACACCCCACCTGTGCACCCAGATCTTAGCACTGGGTCCAGGTTCTCCTAGGCTATCACTGGGCAGTTGGGAATTAAACCCAATAAACCTGAAACTCATATTGATTCCCCTGGTTTAATTGACCTGTTTCTCTGCTGTGTTGTGAAAATCATGCAGTATGGGTCATCCTAGAATAAAACAAGGAAATCAACGAATTTATATTTGTGGAAGGAAAACACAGGCTTCTGTTTATTAATTATTAACTTACTTATTCATTCACTGACTCATTCATTCATCCACTTAACACTCAATGAGCTACTTCTAGATACCATGCTAGATGCTTGGGATTTATAGATAAGGGCCTTGTGTCCCCTCCCTCCCCTGCCGATTGTTGACAGATAACAGTAGGAGCAAAGATGGACATGGAGGTGGGAAATAGTCATGGCCCGAGGGGATTACAGTCAGCAGCTATATCATGCTGGAGCAAAAGATGGGTGTTAGGAAGTACTGAGGCATGAAGGTCAATGACGGTTAAAATGAAAAAGCTGGGAGTCAGAATCTGCTTTGGTTTCAATAGCGCACTGTTCTGTAATTAACAGAACAGATGTTTTGCAAGACCTTCCCAGTTCCCTGGGTCACATTTGAACTGATCCCGGATGGATGACCCTACAGTAGGTAGATGCGTCTACCAAATGCTGTTCATACTCTACAAGGGGTGGGCTTGTGAGCTCTCGTTAAAGAAGGATCCTAATGTCTGCTACTACTTGACAGCTGAATCAGTCTAACCCCAAGTGAACTCCTTCTGGTATCCAGAACGTCTGGCTACTTTCTGGATGACTCTCCACCCAATTCTTGGCTTTCATAGCACTGGAACTTCCAGCTATATACAAGATGGAGCAAAAACATCCAACCTCTCTCCAGACAGCTCTTCAGGAAATAAATCCGATTGGATGCTTCCTCAGATGTATCCTTTAGGGCTGTCTGGGACCAGTATTTCAGATGCAGAAGAGATGTGAATGGTCTGGGAGAGAAGACGGCTACTCAGTGTTAAATCCCGCATCATATTTGACAAATGGTTTTTCTATTTGTGTTGGTTACAATCTGGCCTAATGAGAGCCAAGTTGTATCCTTCTTATTCCCAGACTTTATAGAAAAAAACAGAAATAATGACTAGTGAGTCGCATGGGGTTGATAGCATCCTTGACTTCACTTGACCCTTGTCACTACCCTAGAGGAGGAGTTATTAGCATTTCATTTCCAGATGAGGAGGTAGGGTTTATTTCATCCAAGTGTCTGAGTTTTTTCTTAATCCCACTTTCTTGACTGTAGATCTGATGCTCCTTCCACTCTACCAGGCTGTTCTCAAGGAAAACCATTGTTGCCAGCACACAGGATTATAATGAACTTCCTGGGAGAACTCAGAAATATTGAAACAAGATAATCCTCTGAGAGTTAAACCTTCAGAGAGGCACAGAGGATTAGAGAGGAGACACGATGGCTCCCAGGGTTGTGAGAGTCAGCTGATCTTAATCAGACCACAGATCTCAAATATATCTGAAGAAGGAAGGAAAGCTGAGTCACAGAGGGAAGTTTTGGCACTCTGTCTAGGCTATCTTAATCGGGTGCTATTGGGTAGTTTATTCATCTAGTTTCTCTTGTGCTGGCACCCAGCCCATCCAGCAACCTTCGGAGTATGACGTGACATCCCAAGCAGCGTGGCCCACGGGCAGAGAAGGCACTGGTCGCGCTGAGGTGTGGATTCCACCTCCATGAGATGGTACCTCCTTGTTCTCTCTCTACAATAACACGTGAGCAACCTGGCTTCCAGGAGACTAGCTCTTGGTGTGCAGGAGAGAAGGATCAGCTCTTGGGGGCCCACAAGACCAGGTTTCAGAGCCTGTGGAACTGCAGGATAAATTCAAAACTTGGGCAAATTCAGTCAGGATATGAATAAAACGTTTCCGTCGAAGGCCTCTTGGAAGACTGAACCATCTGCCACCTTCCCTGGCCGTGCCTGTTCTCCAGCCTGAGTCAGGGGCTCACGCTGTGCCTGTAACCTTGGCCTTGTTCTTACTAGAGGCCCGTGGGGCTGACACATCCAGGCCTTACGTCAATTCCTGCCCCAAATCATCGGCTGAACATCCAATCAATTCGAGAACATCTCCTAGGGACTTGAAGGAGGGCAGGAGGAGTGAGACACAACCCCTCCAATTCAAGTGCCTAATCTTGCAGGAGAGAGAGCTTTGTGGATAAGTAAGTTAATAATTTCAGTAGTTTTCTGTGTTCCTCAAATTCATCAGCCAATATACAAATATATAGAGATTTTATTTATTTTTCACAAATAATCCATGAACAGATGCAAACATGCAGTCTCTAAAAGTGAAGTGGTTTGCTACATGTCACAGGGTTGGTACATGACAGAACACAGATTTGACCCCTGAGACACAAGCTGTAGGAAAGGCTATCATGGAGTTCCAAATAGAGGGGAGGAGAGAGCATGGGGCTGAAATTGTCCTCCTGCTAATTTTTCCTCACTTCCCTGGTTCTGTCCTGAGAGCTCATCAAAATCAGGGCCCATCTTGAAGAGCACCGTCTTCATCAGTACGCAGATTTGGACAAATGGATCCCAATCAGGAGTTCGAATCTAATACGCATTGATAAAGAGGGTCTAAGAACCATTTTTGGTATCAAAAATTATAATGGAAATTGTATCTTTATCTTAGGTAATGCTGTGCATACTGACTACGTTGTTTTGGCTGGAATTTTATCACCCCAGTCTAATTACACTGGGTATCCCATTACTCTTCTCAAGCTTGATGAGTACCACTGAACTTCGATAAACATGTCTTGACTTCTTACCTACAGTGGATAGGGCGCTGAACTGTGTCCTGGAGAGTCAGAGACAAAAAAGGCATTCTTCCTACTTCAAGAAACTTGCAGTCTAGGGAGGGAAGCGTATCTTAAAATATTTTCTTTCAAATTATTATGATAATATATTCTTATTGTATTGTATATTCTACAATTTGAACAGTAGAGAAATATGTATTTTTTAGATGCTGGAGAGCCATTGAAGGATTTTACAAATAGAGTGAGATTGGCACTTGGAAAGATGCTCCTGGCTATCATGTGGAGGCTGGCCTAGAGCTGGGCCAGCCTGGAGGCAGGAGGCCTGGAAGACACCCAAAGAGGCCACGGAGCGATTGTACCTGGAGATGAGGGGCCTGACCCAGGGCAGAGGCTGCTGAGGTGGGTTTGAGAGATCACTGGTTGGAAATGTGTTGGGGGACTGAAGAATAGGGAAAGTAAAGCCACTTTGACTTAAGAAATGGACCTTGCTAGACAACGCTTTTCACAAGCTGCTTTCCTGGAAAGGGCCATGAAATCACAGCTAACCAAACAAGCGTCCCTCCCGGGCAAGGGCTCCCCACCAGGTGAATGGTCTGCCATATTTCCGATGCTGGAAACTGGCTGGAATAACACTTATGCAATGGGAACACATGAGGCCCACGTCCCAGAGCCTGGCTGCTGGAGAACTTGACAAGGCTGGGGTCCTCTGTGGAGTGGAAAGTTCTGCTGTCTGCCACGAGTGGACTTCCCCTGGGTGGCTGACTCGGGAAGTCAGAGCTGGCCGTGTGGAGGCTGCAGGGAAGGATGTTTGGGCCTGGAACCTCTGACAAGGCGGAGCTGGGGGCAGGCAGAGGGAGGTGGGTCACTCTGCACGGCCACTTCTATGGTGGAACAAGCAGAGGACAGCGGCCAGGTAGGAAGTGCTGCTGTCTCTCCCTTGCAGTGAGTAGAGTGAGGCCTTAGGAGCCCAAATAGCCTACTCTGTCACTTCAGCACCGTGGGACCCTGGGCAAGTCACTTAACCTCTTTGATCATCGGCGTCCTTGTGTGTGAGATGGGGATAAGCATAGCAGTCATCACCTAGGATTGTTGCAATAATACGGAAAAATGGGTGATAACTGCTAGTACTATGACCAGCACCTTGCTGAAAGTAAATAAATGATACTTACTGGTTGAAGGGTCATGACTCTACACAGAGCTCCTAGGCGGTTTGGGGGGGAGGACTTGGAGAGAGGCAGAAGGCCATCTGTCAAATCAGAGGACAAGTAAAGAATAAACTTATAATAATAAGGGTATTCTCTCTCTATGCATCTGGAATAACTAGGCTCCTGAATATTTCTTTGTAACCCAAACATGTAAATCAAATCATTCTCAAATCCTCAAGGAGGTGTCTTACATACAGGTATCCTCGTGAGAGTCTTTGTAAAACTGCTACTGCTGGGCTTCCCTGGTGGCGCAGTGGTTAAGAATCCGCCTGCCAATGCAGGGGACACGGGTTCATGCCCCGGTCCGGGAAGATCCCAAATGTCGCGGAGCAACTAAGCCCGTGTGCCACAACTACTGAAGCCCGCGTGCCTAGAGCCCGTGCTCCGCAACCAGAGAAGCCACTGCAATGACAAGCCCACGCACCACAACGAAGAGTAGCCCCGGCTCACTGCAACTAGAGGAAGCCCGTACACAGCAACGAAGACCCAATGCAGCCATAAATAAATTAATTAATTAAAAAAAAAAAAAACCAACAAACAAAAACTGCTACTGCGGCTGATTACAGTACAGGGCGGCTGCCTCGCCAGGAGCAGTTAGAGGAAAGAAACAATTTCTCTGTGTAACTTCAGCACCTCTTTGGTGCAGGACCTCTTGGTCCTTTCTCTTTTTTATTAAACCAAATTGTTTGTTGAGTCTCATATTTATTTAGTGTTCTTGTAGCAATCCAGAATTGTAGATTAAGGTTAGATTCAAGTCTCTGTTTTATTTATTTATTTATAAAAATTTTTAATTGAAGTATAATTGATCTACAATGTTGTGTTAGTTTCAGGTGTCCAGCAAAGTATTTCAGTGATAGATATATCTATTCATTTTCAGATTCTTTTCCACTGTAGGTTATTGTAAGATATTTGAGTATAGTTCCCTGTGCTATGCAGTAGAACCTTGTTGTTTAACTATTTTTTGGGGGGGGGGTAGGAGTTTATTAATTAATTTCTTTATTTTTGCTGTGTTGGGTCTTCGTTTCTGTGCAAGGGCTTTCTCTAGTTGTGGCAAGCGGGGGCCACTCTTCATCGCGGTGCGCGGACCTCTCACTATCGCGGTCTCTCTTGTTGCGGAGCACAGGCTCCAGACGCGCAGGCTCGGTAGTTGTGGCTCACGGGCCTAGTTGCTCCGCGGCATGTGGGATCTTCCCGGACCAGGGCACGAACCTGTGTCCTCTGCATCGGCAGGCGGGCTCTCAACCACTGTGCCACCAGGGAAGCCCTGTTTAACTATTTTTTATATAGTAATGTGTATATGTTAATCCCCCTTTGGTAACCACATAGTTTGTTTTCTACATCTGTGAGTCTACTTCTGTTTTGTAAAGAAGTTCATTTGTATCATTTTTTAAGATTCCATATATAAGTGATACCACTTATTTGTCTTTCTCTGTCTGGCTTATCAAGTCTCTGTTTGACAGGTGAGGAAACAGAAGCTCAGAGGGATCCCACGGTTTCCCTAAATTCACTCATCTGGGAAGGGGTGGATTTAGAATCCAAATCCATGTCTTCTGGGTCTCAGGCCAGTGTTTATGCTTCTCAGCTATTAGCTCTTTCCAGGGATGTGAGGAGCCCTGCCTCTCCTGCACACGTGCAAAAGGCACGGCACAGAGGACCCCGAGGTCGGGGCGGGGGCGGGCGGGTGGGCGGGGGGATTTCACCAGGGAGCATGGATGTCTTGTGACTGAGGGCAAGTAGGTAGGAGAAATACTCACCCGGGCTGGGTGTGTGGGAGGGAATTCTGGGTCTCCAGCAGCACCACCACCATTAGAATATTGAGAACATGTTCTTCAGGGAACAGCCTAAAAGACCTCCCACCAAACCATTACCAAGTTCTTGGTTTTAGACAAAGAGTTCTAGTGAGGATTAGCCAGAAAATTTCTCACAAACCTCCTCCACTAGCCTCTCCCAGCCTGGACACCTCTGTATTAATGAACTTCACTGTTGGGTAGGAGCATCCAGAAAACTCAGCTCCTGCCGCTGTTCCGCTCAGAATTCACTTTTACCCATCAAAGCAATACCCCATGTTAATGGTCATCAGAGGTGAGTGGTTTTCAGATTTGTGACAAGTGACTGGGAAATTCACTCATATTTTGACCACAGAGGACTGAAAAGTAGTTTCCACATTCCCCCTCAGAAGAAGGATGATCTAGCTTTGATTCTGGCGCTCTTGTCTCAGGGAAGTGGGGCTACTTGATTGAGGGTAGACAGGCAGGGCTCTTGGAGAAGGCGGCATCTGAGCTGAGACCTGAGTGGGGAGAAGGAGCTGGCATGTAAATCGATGGGGAAGCACATTCCAGAAGGAGGGGAGAGTGGGTGTCCAAGAGGTGCCAGGGCCTTGAGTTGGGAGTGATTTTGGAGAGTTCAAGGAGCAGAAAGAAGGTTAGTGTAGCTGGAACCAAGCATGCACCTACCTCATGATGCATGGAGATTATCCAAAGAGGCAGGAGAGGCCAATGTTGTAAGGCTTCAATGTTCTCATGCGCTAAGTGCAGTAACCTCTCTCCCACTAAGATACTAGTCAGGCGAGAGAACTTTGCAAACTGAGACACACTATTCCAAGTTTACGTCATATTCTCTTGATCCTATTTCTCCAAGGACTAGTGTGATACCCAAATACAAGACAGCTGTGGGCTGCAGTATTTTCCTGTCACCCGATAGGCAAGAGAGCACATAGCAAGACCAGAAGCTTCTGGTTTGGCAGGAGCGCCCTTCTTGTGGCCATCTTATAATTAGTCTGCGGGCTTTGAGTGATGAGCACAGACGGGAATGCCATCCCTGCCATCTCCAGCACTATTATCTTAAAATTCAAAGAGTCAGAGGAAGGGGCTGAGAGCAGCCAACCCGAGACCCAAGACCCTTTTCCGAGTGCCCCCCTTTCCCTGCTGTCTTCAGATGGTTCGCCATTATTCTTTCAGCATTTTGTGACACAGCACGTACTCTGGCCAATGTGAAGCTCACTTAGCTCTGTTCAATGTTTCAAAAACCCGTAGTGCTCTTTTTCTGACAATAGGTTCCAGGGAAGGTAGAGAGGAAGACCTAAACCTTATTTGCCTTGTAAGGCCGACAATGGACTGAACTGTCTCAGATGAAAAGTACCAGTGGAGTCAGGCAGTTATCTCTGAGCTTCGGTTCACAGGCTAGTGCACATGGCACACTCAATAATTAAAGGCACATTTCAGAAACATGCTGTTTCCCCTGCAGTGTCACTGAGCCCAGTCATGTCCCAGGTGCTGCTTGAAGGGGAAACTCACTGTTTGCTTCCTCCTCGGGGAAAGCTTCTGAGACATGGTGTTAGGGCCCATTCTGTGCTCTTTTTCGTACTACATTTGGTCCATGCTGCTTTCAAGTCCATTGCTTCTGCTTTAATTACTGGACTCATCTTGCTGTTTGACCCTGATAATCGGCTTTATTTATTCCACCACCATTGGGGCTCCCTCTAAACTCTGAATTCTAATCCCCTAGGGTTTGATTTGTGCCTGGGAACCCAACAACTTGGTATTTTCCTCCAGTGGACAGTCCCACGGGGCCCCTGGGACCCCACAAGCTAGAAATAACATATGGAATTACCCAAAGGCTGCCTGGTCTGCCCCATGACCCATTCCATTCATGCTCCAGGGTGTGGTATCTTCTGCTAGCTCCAAGGGAATGTATTCACCCAGTAGCCACACTTACTTTCTAGCACTTATAGGGTATCCAGGACTGTGTTGGGTTAACATTATAAGGAAAGGCGGGGGGTTTGTTATAACAGAGAAGAAACAAACTTCAGGAGCTGCTGAATGAATGGCAGCTAGGTACAAACGCAGGCATGCCCACAGACGCACTGGCATATTTTGAAAAGAAAAAAAGTAAAGCATTAGCCTCAAGTCTTGAGAAATTACCTAATGTTTCTCCCACTTCTTTTTCCCTGTTCCATCTTCTCCCTTCTCCCTACCTGCTAGCACATGACCAGGTGTGCTTCTCAAGTGAGGCAAAGTAATGATAGTATTGTTAATGTATTTGTAAACAAGCTTCCTAAAATAGGGATGCAGTGTGCTGCCTTGTAAGTGCCACTACAAAGAGCACTGCGTGCATCCGTGGGTGTGTGTGCTTGTGTGTGTGTGTGTGACAAAACCAAGTGCGGTCTGTGTGCGATGCTATGCAGGGCCTTTCATATGTTCTCCTATTTGCACTTATTTTTAAAATTGTGGCAAAAATATTTGGTTGGCCAAAAAGTTCTTTTGGGTTTACAGAAAGACCCGAATGAACTTTTTGGCCAACCCAACAGAAAACAGAAAATTTACCATCTTAACCATTTCTAAGTGTGCAGTTCAGTTGTGTTAAATATATTCACCTTGTTGTGTAACCCAAATCCAGAACTTTCTCACCTTGCAAAACTGAAACTCGGTAACCCATTAAATATCTCCCCATTTTCCCCTCCTTCCAACTTCTGGAAACCACCTTTCTACTTTCTGTCTCTATGAGTTTGACTACAGTGAGTACCTTATATAAGTGGAATCATACAGTATTTGTCTTTTTGACTGGCTTATGTATTCTCTTATTTAACCTTTAAAACCAGCCTGTGGGAAATGCTTTATTATTATTTCTACCAGATGGATGAGGAAGTAAAGTCTCCAGGACATTAAAAAATTTGTTCAACGTCCAGATAACATGTGATCCAGGCAGGATTCAAACTCAGGTCTCTGTGGTCACATTGGACCCCGCAGGCACATATACATAAGAATGTACTGGAAAATAGTGCAGAGAAATAGATAAGTATGCTTTTATGTACACATTTAAGACTCTCCCTATATATAGTCATGGATTTATAAATATATACCTATATGTGGCATTATCTTAAAGAGGAAAGAACTGTTTGTCTCCACGTCTGTCTTATATGGTTGTTGTGAGACTTAGAAATAGGAATATAACATTGTCCTTGGAGACTGCCACGTTTTGAACTTTATTTTGGGAAACCTGTGTAGTTAATGGAAAGAGTTCAGGCTGGGGAGTAAGGAGAATGGGCTTCAACATTTACCAGCTGGGGAGCTCAGGTTGGTCAGTCCGCTTTCAGACGAGAATACCTACTCCCCAGGATGGTCTGGAGGGTCCACAGACGTGGTGTGTGTGAGGGTTCAGCTCTGGCTCTACACCATTCCCGCCTCCACAGCCCACCCATCTAGGGAAGCTCCTTCCTGCCTGTCTCTGTGCCCTGAGTTCTAACAAAGGTTTGTTTTTCCCCTTCTCCTCCCTCCCTCCCTTCCTCATTCTCTTCTTCCTTCCTTCCTCCCTCCCTCCTTTCCTTTTCTCTTCCATCTCTCCTTCTCTTCCAGATTGTCCCACCTCTAAAGGATCCTGCCCATGGAGGAATCCACTAAGAAACTAAATTCCATGTTCAGGCTGACTGCAGAACTCCCACTGCTGTCAGGGAGATTTCTGGGCCTTTAATGAGGGGAGAATTTGATCCTAAGACTCCTTGTTAAGATAAAGACCTGGCTGGTTTATTAACTCTATCCAGCTGGGGTACAGACTCAGAAATAATTAAACCCTCCCTGCCAAAGACTGGTCAGAGTCTCAGAGAAAACCTGGCCTGGATCTTGTGAGAAAGGGGGAATCCTTCACCCCTTTCAGGAATCATTTCACGAGAGCCTAAAGCTGGTGAGAATTCTCTTCCTCTCCCTTCCACATACCTGGACTTTATCTTAAAGTAGCAGAGTTTATTCATTCGACAAATGTTTATTGAATACATACTACGTGCCAGACACTCTGCTGAGTTTGGGGTAAGAATGCGGGTACTTAGAGGACATTCAACTCATTAATACCATTTTATATAGAAAGAAATTGAGGCCCAGAAAGAAGTAACTTATCTAGGATAACAGATTCAGTCAGGACCTGATCCCACTCTCACTGACATAAAATACTTTCTCATGCCAAGCAGCTCTGACCCCTCCCTCCGCCTTTGGCCCTCCTTGATCTCTGCTAGGACTTTGATCCTCTTTGTAGTTGGCACCTCAGAGATTCAGCTGCTAGATGGTAAGCACCCCGTAGGTGGAACTACCCCGACTGCCTCTTGGCTGCCCCATAGCCAGTATCTCAGTACTCTGTTGACTGCAGGTAAACCATCTATTAAAATATACTGTAGATAGAAGTCAATGATGAAGGCATTTCTTTATTGTGAGAGGAAGTATTTAAATTGTCTTAGAAGTAGGAATAGTATTCAGGAGAGAGATGAAACATTAGATGTGGCATATGTGTGTGTATATGTGTGTGTGTGTGTGCATGTACTCACGTGTGTGGGGAATGGGTGTGTGTGGTTGTATAGGCCATTCTGGACCCAATAACCTAAGTGGGTCCTGTATGAAACATGGTATGTTTGCAGAATGGTAATTTTGAAGGCCTGCCCTGGAAGGTGTATTCATGAGGCAGGCATGTGGGGAGGAAAGCAGAAGGAGACAGGCCCTGGGTTGGGGTATGTGTGTGTGTGGGGCGGGGGATGGAGTTCAGATCTCCATTCTATAACTTACTAACTCTGTGAGTTTGGGCAAGTCCCTTATCTCAGCTGGTTTCCTCTTCTGTGAAATGATCATGACACTGACTGCAGCAAGGTGATTGTAAGTATTAAGTGTAATCGGGCATGTCAACAGCACGTGGCCCAGGGCCAGTTTGTTTTAGGTGTGCAGGATCAATTAGTACTGTCTTTCAACAGAGGAAAGGGCTGTTTTGTGGTTGGTGATGCAAGGGCTAGAAGGAAGCTTAGGGCTGATCATGAAGCACAGAATAACAGACTGAAGAGTTTGAATAGTGTCCTTGAGCCGGGAGATGTTGGAGGTTTGTGAGAAATGATGTAGACAAATCATCTTTTTGTTTACTTTTGTCTGTTTGTCTGTTTTTAAAAAATTGTGCTCAAGACAGGAACAGAGGAGTCTGGAGGCAGATGGAGTAGGGAGTTATTTAAAGGATCTAAGTGAGAAGAGAAATTCCCTAGAATAATGTGGTAAGAGAAGGATGGAGAGTCAAGGTAGGGACAAATTATCAAAGAACAACAACAAAAATAGCATGCATTGAGCACTTGCTATGTACCAGGTATTGTTCTAAGCATGTTAAAGACTTAGCTTATTTAGTATGTCAAATGTATTCACTTGTCCAATAGTCACAACTGAGATGAAACTCTCCTTAACACTATTTAGAGGTAAGGAAACTGAGAAGTTAATGTGCAAAGAAGGCACTTCCACCCCAATTCATTTAGAATGGATTAAAAACAAATTCTTAAAGAAGCATGCCCACATTCTAGAAAATTCAAAAGCTTTTCATTTTCTACCCCTCTTTTGCATCCAATGTGAGTATGCTGGTATGTTTCCTTTGAGAATGTTTTAGCCTATTTTCTCCACGACTTACTTGGAACTGTAATAGTGGTGTGCCTTTATAGATACCACGAGCATATTGCCCCTGTCTTCATGATGGCCATGTTTAGTGGCGGTTTCATATTTTATTGAGTGGATATACCAGAGCTATTTTTTTCTGCTACTATGAGCATTTTGGGACATAAATCTTTGACAGTACCTCTTATTATGTTTTAAAGATCCATTTCCTCATGTCGAATTACTGGATGAAACGGAGCAACCAGTATCACGGCTCTTGCTTCATGTTGCCAATTTGCTTTTCTCACAGGGTTGAACATATTCACAACGTCCTCAACAATGTAGGAGGCTATCAATTTCACAGCACCCTTGCCAGCATTGGCATTATTATTACTGGTAAAGTTATTAGGAGAAATATGGTTAATGACTGTAATTCTAATTTGCATCTCTTTACCTAGTATTTGGGTTGACCATATCCTCTCCCATGGGACTGATATTTGCAGTTTCTCTTTAATTATTATTAGTTTTGTGAAGGCCAATTTTTCAAAGCAAAAACTTGTGTGTTAGAATGAGTGAAGCATACGCTAGGGTGAGGAGAAGGGTAAAGTTGGGGACCCAGGAGCTTTTGAGCCTAGTAAACTGGGAGAGAGTCCATGTCCTGACCTCCGCCAACACAGGAGAGGCCAGACTCACTGGTGGGCTGCTTGGAACCGGTGTCCGTGCTGTCTGGGAAGAGGTGAGGCTTGCTGTCTATCTTCTGGCTAATATCTTCTTTTTCCCTCTTATTACCCAAATGGAATATGTCCGTTGCAGAAAAAAATAAAGGACAAAAGAGATAAAAATCACACATATATTCCCACTCTTCAGAGATAAGTCCTTTGACATTTTGTTATATATGCTTACAGAATCTCCCTCTGTTTATATACAAAACATTATATGATATGTATACTACATACACTCTTCCATCTCTGTATAATAGTATCTATCCTGAGCTTTTTTCCTCCCAACCATGTGCTTCTAGCTCTTCCTACGGTCTCTTCTTCTTTTGCTCTCATCATTTCAATCCCTTCGATTTTACTGTTGTTTGTTCTTCCTGGTTCAGAATTGCTTAAGAGGCCTGAGACCTGGGGTCACATCTTCAAGGTCCTTGGGGAACCTCGTATCTGTAAGTCTGAACCTAATGACACAGTTGGCTGTGGTTATTTCTGTCTTTTTTTTGTGCATGTGTGACCTGATTCTATTTGTTGCCATGTTCCTTCAACTGACAGAGGAGGAAGTAGAAACATGGGATAAATCTTACGTGTGTGCTCATGTACATAATCACTTTGGTGCAGCTCTGGTAGATTTTCTCCAAAGAAGTGTTGGAAAGGTTCATGCCTAGCTGACCTGGTTTACCTCTATGATGAAAGAATTAAAGTTTTAAGGGCGGATTTCTTCATAGGCCAATTTATGGAAGAGGACACCACTCTGGGCTTACAGTTCTTTCTTGTCTTCTTAGCCTTTTGAAATCTGGCCTATAGGGATAGCTGGGTTCTAAGGAGGCTCAGAGGCTAGCAGGTCCTAAATTCCCAGTCAAAGGCAGAACTTTGGATGGAGGAGTCATCACCCTTGTGTAACATACTTAATATATGGCAAGCTCTTTTATACACAGGTAATCTAAATTTTCTAACCTCTCCAGACCTCAGCTACCGCAGCTGTGAAACTAGAAATAATAAAAATATCTACTTTGTAGGTTTGCTTAAATGATATAAAAAAGGTAAAAGCTTAATACACAAATGGGAAGAAGTGAAAGGTCACTCTCTTTTTTTTTTTTTAGATGTTGAGGGTAGGAGTTTATTAATTAATTAATTTATTTTTGCTGTGTTGGATCTTCATTTCTGTGCATAGGGCTTTCTCTAGTTGTGGCAAGCGGGGGCCACTCTTGATCGCGGTGCGCGGGCCTCTCACTATCGCGGCCTCTCTTGTTGCGGAGCACAGGCTCCAGACGCGCAGGCTCAGTAGTTGTGGCTCACGGGCCCAGTTGCTCCACGGCATGTGGGATCCTCCCAGACCAGGGCTTGAACCCGTGTCTCCTGCATTAGCAGGCAGACTCTCAACCACTGGTCACTCTTATTGTATAAAGGGGCTGGAATGGTGTTTTTGCTCTGTCACTTACCATGACCTGCAGTCATGTTGGAAGCTCCACCGGGAGAAGGGTCACCTACAGACAATATGCAGGATGATTTACACACACCATCCCATTCAATCCCTCCATCATCCTAGTAGGTAAACTATTACCTCCATTGTATTCATTTATTCATTCAACAAATATTTATAAACACCTTCTATGGGCCAAGCACTATTCTAGATGCTGGGGACACAGTGGTGAACAGAGTAAAGTCCTTGCTCTCAGGAAACAAACAATTGAATGAATATTTTAGGTGGCAGTAATATGACAAGGGAGAATAAAGCAGAATATGGAGGATGATGGCTCAGGAAAGAATGAAGTTGCTGTCATACAGGAGGATAAGGGAAGGCCTCTCTGACAGTGTGACATTGAGCAGAAAAAAGGGAGAGAGCAAGTCACGTGGATAACCAGGGAAAGCACGTTCCAGGCAGAGGGAACAGCATCTGCAAGAGCCCTCATGTCCCCTGAGGTGGGAACGTGCTTGCTGGAGGACAGCAAGGGGAGCAGTGTGGGATGGATTAGGGTGGCTTGAATGACAGGGAGTGTGGTGGGAGGACGTGAGAGAAGTATGGGCTGTGGAAGAGAAGGAAATAGATATATATATATTTTAATTGACGTATAGTTGACTTATAATGTGTTAATTACTGTTGTACAGCAAAGTAATTCGGTTATACATATATATTATACATACATACATATGTATATATGTATACATTCTTTTTAAATATTCTTTTCCATTATGGTTTGTCATAGGATATTGAATATAGTTCCCTGTGCTGTACAGTAGGATCTTGTTGTTTATCCATTCTCTATATAAAAGCTTACATCTGCTAACCCCAACCTCCTAGCCCATCCGTCCCCCAACCCCCTCCCCCTTGGCAACCAACAGGCTTTTCTCTATGTCCGTGATTGTTTCTGTTTCATGGATAGGTTCATTTGTGTCATATTTTAGATCCCACATATAAGTGATATCATGTGGTATTTGTCTCTCTCTTTCTGACTTACTTCACTTAGTATGATAATCTCTAGTTCCATCCATGGTGCTGCAAATGGCATTATTTCATTCTTTTCTATGGCTGAGTAATATTCCTTTGAATATATGTGCCACATCTTCTTCATCCATTCATCTGTTGGTGGACATTTAGTTTGTTTTCATGTCTTGGCTATTGTGAATAGTGCTGCTATGAACGTAGGGGGTTCATGTATCTTTTTGAATTATAGTTTTGTCTGAATATATGCCCAGGAGTGGGATTGTTGGATCATATGATAGTTTTATTTTTAGTTTTCTGAGACACTTCCATACTGCTTTCCACAGTGGCTGCACCAACTTACATCCCCACCAACAGTGTAGGAGGGTTCCCTTTTTGAGGAGGAGATATTTTATAGAGTCTTGTAGGACATTGTAAGGATGTTAGCTTCTACTGAGTGAAATAGGAGGTTGTTGATTTAAGTAAAGAGGTGACACATGATCTGATTTTATAAAGTATCACTATGGCTGCTGAGGGAGAAAGTCTATAAGGGGCAAGCGTGGAAGCTGGGAAATCTTCCAGGGAGGTGACTGCTGTAATAATCCAAGCAAGGGATAATTACCACTTGGATCTCAGTGGTAATGGGGTGGGTAATGAGAAGGAGTGGGATTGCAGAACGCAGACCAGGCAGGCTTTGCTGGTGGACCAGAAGTGGGGTGTGAAAGTCCAATGTGACTCGAACGTCTTATACCCAAGGACCTGCTAGAATGGAGTTGCCACTTACTAAACATAAGGAAGATAGGGTACAGCAGGAATCAAGAGGTTGGTTTGGGGCATATTAAGTTTGAGATGCTCATAACGTGGCCCAGCTGAGATGTTAGGTATGTAGATCATTATCTGGGCCTGGGGTTTTGATGAGAGGTCTGGGATAGAAAAACATTTAAGAGACTTTGGCATATACACGGTATTAAAAGGCAGGGGTAAGACCATCACGGAAATGAGTATAGCTGAACAAGAGAATCTGCCAGAGGACTGAGCCGTCCAGCATCTCAAAGTGGCGCAGGTGAGCAGAACCCATCGCACACGAGGAAATCAAAGTTTGCAGAGTCAAGTCAAGCAATTTGCTTCACGGTGAGAGGCAGAGATGGAAATCCAAGCTCATGGGTCTGACTCTGAAGTCTGTGTTATTAACCCCTTAGCAATGTTCCAAAGGCTGGAGCCAAAAAGTCTTTTCCTGGAGACATGAATCATGGGTGGCTTCCCCTCTAACTGCGCTGGGATGGCAAGCTGGGCCCTCAGGTTTGAGCAAATAAGACACTTCACTTTTGCTGGTAGAACCAGATGACACATCCATCAGCTACACCTGGTGTAGTACTCAAGGATCTCAAGGGAGCAAGAAAGGTCTGGTAATTAAGAAAGATTCATTTCCTGAGCTGCAGTGGGTCACAGTGACTGTCAGGGTTAAGAGATTGATGGCTTCATAAAGACCACCTGAAAAGGCAATTGACCAGCAAGGGAAAAAAAATCATTGCCACCCACTCACTACTGCAGCCTCTGCATTCAGAGACCCACCCTGAAAGCAGAGCTGCTTGGAACTGTCTGCACTAGATACCACTTGGCCCCATTTTATTGTTGTGAACAATCCCCAACAACCATAGGATGCATTCCTGCATTCACTGATCAACAGTACTATCTGCCCGGTTCCTTGACTGGATATGTAGATGAATAAGACTCAGTTCCCTTGCTCTCAGGAGTTCAGAGTATCATGGAGGCCATGACTGCACTCAAGATTCTCAACAAGCCTAGTATTCCATTCTATAACACTGCATGTATTGTATCTAAAAAATTCACTTCTCTAGTGGTGTGTGAATTAGAGCCCAGCATGTAGTAAATGCTCAATAAGTTATTCACAGAAGGGTGTGTGGAGTCTTAGAGAAAGGGCCCAGGATTGAGAATGAGGACCAACCTTGCAGTTACAGCTTTGCCCAAACAATAGCTTCATGCCTTCCGATAAGTCACTCTTCTCTGCATCTTAGCTTGCCCATCTGTCAAAAAGGGGGTTGGATGAAATTATCCTTGGAGATTTTTATTGATTGATTGATTTTTTTTTTTTTTTGCGGTTCATGGGCCTCTCACTGCTGTGGCCTCTCCCGTTGTGGAGCACAGTCTCCGGACGCGCAGGCTCAGCGGCCATGGCTCACGGGCCCAGCCGCTCCGCGACATGTGGGATCTTCCCGGACTGGGACATGAACCTGTGTCCCTTGCATCGTCGGACGGACTCTCAACCACTGCGCCACCAGGGAAGCCCTGATCGATTGATTTTTAAATTGAAGTATAGTTGATATGCAATATTACATAAATTACAAGTATACAGTATAGTGACTCACAATTTTTAAAGGTTATACTCCATTTATAGTTATTATAGAATATTGGCTATATCCTTTGTGTTGTACAATATATCCTTGTAGCTTATTTTATACCTAATAGTTTGTACCTCTTACTCCCCTACCCCTATATTGCCCCTTCCCCTTCCCTCTCCCCACTGGTAACCACTAATTTGTTCTCTATACCTGTGAGTCTGTTTCCTTTTTTGTTATATTCACTAATTTGTTGTATTTTTTAGATTCCACATATAAGTGATCTCATACAGTATTTGTCTTTCTCTGTCTGACTTATTTCACTTAGCATAATACCCTCCAAGCCCATCCATGTTGTTGCAAATGGTAAAAATTCCTTCTTTTTTATGGCTGAATAATTTTCCACTGTATATATGTACCACATCTTCTTTATCCATTCATGTGTTGATGGACACTTAAGTTGGCAATTGTATCTTGGCAATTGTAAATAACGCTGTTATTAACATTGGGGTGCATGTATCTTTTCAAACGAGTGTTTTTGTTTCTTTCTGATAAATACCCAGGAGTGGGATTGCTGGGTCATATGGTGGGTCTATTTTTAGTTTTTTTGAGAAACTTCCATACTGTTTTCTGCAGTGGCTGTACCGATTTACATTCCCACAAACAGTGTACAAAGGTTCCCTTGGAGATCTTTTAGATCGAAGACTAGGATTTATTAAAAAGTCTGAAAATCCCCAGCAAAAACTCCCTTCCTAAAATGCTGTTAGATGCCACGATCTGTCTTTCATAGGACAGGCGTTCTAGAGGGTTTAAGAAAAGGAAGCAGCTGCATACCTCCTATGTGCAATTGGCCTTTGTCTTTGTTGAGCCACCCCCTTTCCCAATATTCCTCAGATCCCAATTTCTCAGGAGTTCAGCCCAATGGGAGACTTGGCTGGGCAGGTTGTCATAGGGTAACTCAACAGTGGAAGGTGGAAAATATGTGAGTTACCTCTGCCTTTTTTTAGTGCCTGCCAGCATCAGTGCATGTGTTGACCAGGGATATGGCTACCATAGAGTTTCCTCATGTCTTGAGCCAAATGGCTCCCCAACCCAGAATTCAGGCAGATGGAAGGCATGTTGCAAAGCAGAAAGTCACTCTTTTATTTTTTAAAATTGAAGTATAATTAATTTACAATTTCATGTTATTTTCACGTATACTGCAAAGTGATTCAGTTATACGTACACATATCTATTTTTTTTTCAGATTCTTTTCCCTTATAGTTTATTACAAAATATCGGGTATACTTCCCTGTGCTATACAATAGATCCTGTTGGTTATCTATTGGGTTGGCCTAAAAGTGCCTTCAGTTTTTAAGTAAAAATAAAAGACACAGTTTTCAGTTTCACCAAGACCTTTATTGAACAATGTATTCACCCTTTTGTTCCACTACCTTCTGCCATTTTTTCAGGCAACTTCATAATTCCATCTTCCCAAAACTTTTAATCTTTTTGAACAAAGAACTGTTCCAGGTGCCTTTTACAGTCTTCCAGGGAACTGAAATTTTTTCCATTAAGAGAATTTTGTAGAGACCGAAATAAATGGAAATACGAAGGTGCAATATCTGGTGAATACTGCGGGTGAATCAGAGCTTCCCAGCCAAGCTGTAACAGTTTTTGCCCGGTCATCAAAGAAACATGCGCTCTTGCGTTATCCTGATGGGAGATTATGCGTTTTCTGTTGACTAATTCTGGACACTTTTCATCAAGTGCTGCTTTCAGTTGGTCTAACTGGGAACAGTACTTGTTGGAATTAATCGTTTGCTTTTCCAGAAGGAGCTCATAATAGAGGACTCCCTTCCAATCCCACCATATACACAACATAACCTACTTTTTTTTTTTTTTTTTTCCGGTACGCGGGCCTCTCACTGTTGTGGCCTCTCCCATTGCAGAACACAGGCTCCGGACGCGCAGGCTCAGCGGCCATGGCTCACGGGCCCAGTCGCTCCGCGGCATGTGGGATCTTCCCGCACCGGGGCACGAAACCGTGTCCCCTGCATCGGCAGGTGGACTCTCAACCACTGCGCCACCAGGGAGGCCCGACATCACCTTCTTTGGATGAAGACCACCCTTTGGTGTGGTTGGTGGTAGTTCATTTCGCTTGCCCCACGATCTCTTCCGTTCCACATTGTTGTACAGCATCCACTTTTCGTCACCCGTCACAATTTGTTTTAAAAACGGAAAGTTTGCATTACATATAAGTAGAGAATCCCATGGGGAAATACGGTCATGAAGGTTTTTTTTGCTTAACTTATGTAGAACCCAAACATCAAAGCGATTCACATAACCAAGCTGGTGCAAATGATTTTCATCGCTTGATTTGGCTGTTTTGAATATGTCGGCTATCTCCCGCATGGTATAACGTTGATTGTGCTCAGTTAATGTCTCGATTTTATCGCTATCAATTTCAAGTGGTCTACCCGACCATGGAGCATTGTCCAGTGAGAATTCTCCAGCATGAAACTTCGCAAACCACTTTTGACACAGCACCTTCTCCAAACACTGCACAAATCTCTTTTTGCATTTCAGTTGCATTTTTACGTTTCTTGAAATAATAAAACATAATATGCTGAAAATGTTGCTTTTTTCTTCCATCTTCAGTATTAAAATGGCTACACAAAAATTCACCAATTTTGATAACTTTTTAAAAACTGCACGCTGATATGACAGCTGTCACATACAATCTAACTAAATGGTCTTGAATGAAGTTAAAGACAACTAAGTGCTACTAGAGCCATCTTACAGAAAAAACTGAACAGACCTATTGGCCAACCTACTTTTATATAGAGTAGTGTGTATATGTTAATGCCAAACTCCTATTTTATCCCTCACCACCTCCCCTTTGGTAACCATAAGTTTGTTTTCTATGTCTGTGGGTTTATTTCTGTGTTGTATCATTTTTAATTTTTTTAGATTCCACATATAAGCCATATCATATGATATTTGTCTTTGGCTTACTTCACTTAGAACGGTAATCTCTAGGTCCATCCATGTTGCTGCAAATGGCATTATTTTGTTCTTTTTTATGGCTGAGTAATATTCCATTGTATATATGTACCACATCTTCTTTATCCATTCATCTGTCAATGGACATTCAGGTTGCTTCCATGTCCTGGCTATTGTAAATAGTGCCGCTATGAACATTGGGGTGCATGTATCTTTTCAAATTATGGTTTTCTTTGGATATGTGCCCAGAAGTAAGATTGCAGGATTATATGGTAGCTCTATTTTTGGTTTTTTAAGGGATCTCCATACTGTTTTCCATGGTGGCTGCACCAATTTACATTCCCACCAACAGTGTAGGAGGGATTGGAAAGGTACTCTTTTCAATAAATAGGTCCTGAAAGAGAACTTGCTGTATATTCAGCTTAAGTAGAGGAAGCTGCTCTTTGGGGGCTCCTAGTATGGTGTTTTCCTAAGGGACCTTCTCTTGAGGCTGCTCCCTCCATCCTTATTGCCATCACATTAGTTCTGGCCTGGCTTCTTTTCTCAACAGAACAATTTCTGAGCCTCCAGGGAGGATCTGTCTCCAATCTCCTTCCAATCCATTTTTTAATTAAGGAAGCAGAGTCATCTATTTGGAAAAAAATAAAAGGGAAAAGAAAATACTCCAACCAAACTAGGTCACGCCAGCCTCCTACTCTGGAGCCTCCAAAAGACTCCCCTGCACTTAGCATCAAGACAAACACCCACTGTGGCCTGCAGGACCCAGGCAGTGTGGCTTGTTTAGCCCTCCAATCTCTTCTTGTCAAATTATGTCACTGTCCTTTCACTCAGTAATTCCATCCACCTTGGGTTTCTTGAATTTGCCACATTACCTCCCTCCTCGGGGGTTTTGCCTAGTCTTCCCTCTCAGCTTGGGGTTCTCTCCTCTCTCCCCTTCTTTTCTTCCTTCTCGGATTAAGTTCACCTCCTTGGGGAGCCTTTCCCTATTCATTTTACTGGAAGTTTAAGCCCTCACTGTTTCTCTGGCTCAGCTAATTGTCTGTTATTGTGTGCAGATATTTTTTTCATTTGTTTGTTTGTGTTTTCCCCACTGCTCCTACTAAACTGTGAACTGTAAACTCCAGGGGAGCAGAAACCATTTCCGTGTTGTTTATGGTGGTCTGCATCTCCAGGGCCTGCCTCAGTGCCCAGCTGGCGCTCCATCGATGTTTGCCAAATGACCCGTTCGGGTCTGTTCATCTTCCTCGCGAGATCCTCCACTCCAACCCACTTCTCCTACCGTATCAGAGTACCATCCCCTAAGGGCGGTATTCTTCTGTCCTCTGTTCCTGTGCCTGCCCTGCACCTTCTGCCTGAAATACCCTTCTCCCCTATTTTCCTCCTGAAAAATGAACTCAGCCTTCCAGACTCAGCTCAAATATCATCTCCTCTTTGATGCCTGTCCCCATCCCTCCTGGCAAAATGGAAAGCATCTGCTCCATGGTTTGTGCACATCTGAATCACAGCTTTTGTCACTCTGTATTGTCCTCACACATTTGTGTATCTATTTTCCCCACTAGACGGACCTCTTGGGAGCAAGGAAGAGATCTAATTCATCTTACATTTCCACTTCTTAAAAATATTTGTCACATAGAAAGGGTACAATAAGTGCTTGTGGACGGGATTTACATTACATTATTTACATTAATGAATAAAGGAACTTCCTTGGTGAAATTTCCCTGTGTGGAGTCTTCCTCTCTGAGAAGTCCCTATGTACCTACCTCCTGTTTGGATATTCCCTCTCAGAAGTTTTCTCTGGGGTTCCTGGTGCACGGAGAACATCTCTCTGTTTTTTGTCTTCTAGGATTAGGCAGCTGGTTTGGTTTAGAACACAGTGTTTGCTCTTGCCTGTTTTAAAAGGAACCTGGTGGTTAATACAGGTCTCGTGGCAGGTAGAATAATAAGAGGCCAATCCTCCCAAATATTTTGTTTATTACCTGACCTAGTCCAATAGGACTGGTCGTTAAGGATTCATTCACTCACTCTCTATCTGTTGTTCTGCTGTGTGCCAGGCACTGTTTTGGTGCTGTGTTCACAGCTATGCAAGAGGTCCTGTTCCTAAAGAATTTTTTTTTTTGGATGGGGTAGCACAGGCAGACAGACAGACAGTATAGTGTGATCAGTGCTCTGATGTAGTGTGTGTTTGCAGAGTCATGTGGCAGGGCAAAAAAGGGCTTTCATCTACCTGGGGTGGGGATGGGAGGTATTAAGGAAGTCTTCCGAGTACAGAGGCTCTTTATGTGGACTTTTGATAGATAAGTAGAATTGTTTGATGCGACAGGGACATGAGAAAGGGAAGAAAAGAAAACTGGGGAAGGGAGAGGGAATGGCACTCACGAAGGCAAGCAAGAGGTAGTAGGTGTGCTTTGAAAT
Organism: Neophocaena asiaeorientalis asiaeorientalis; assembly: GCF_003031525.2. NCBI lineage: Eukaryota > Metazoa > Chordata > Mammalia > Artiodactyla > Phocoenidae > Neophocaena > Neophocaena asiaeorientalis. The sequence continues at coordinate 1,027,730 of NW_020174369.1, read as the reverse complement.
CGTGAGGAGTTCACTGAAGTCCAGAACTTTGCTGCCCAGTTTGGTGTGTGGACCGGCAGTGCTGGCATCACCTGGGAACTTGCTAGAATAGCAGAATTTTGAGCTCCACCCTGGACCAACTAAATCAGAATCTACATTTTACCAAGATCCCCAGGTGGTTCTTGCCCACACTGAAGTTTAAGAGAAAGTAGGTAAAGAGGTATTTTTTCAAGTGATCGCCTGCATCAAAATCATCTGGGAGGTTTACTGAAAAACCGGATCTCTGGGTCTCACCTTAGAGTTTCTGAATTAGTAGCTCTGGCTGAGGCCTGAGAATTTTCATTTCTCAAAAGATCCTGGATGAGGCTGGTGTGGCTGGTTCAAGGATCACACTCTGGGAACCACTAGGGTGGAGTATAGTGGGAAGGGTAATTTCTGGGAAGTGAGCTTGGACAGGTAGCAGGATTCAAATCCCGAAGGGCCTTGATAGGGAGGAGTGGACTTTATCCTGGAGTGTTGCAGACATCTGCAGAGTTCTTAGGCAGGAGAGTGATGTGATCGGACTTTTCTGTGGGGAAGATCACTCCGGCAGCACGTGGCAGATGAGCTGGAGGGTGACAGGATGACACACTGTCACTATGTTCCAGGTGAGGCAGTGGAGATGCCTTCAAGATAAATTTGGGGGTCAGAGTTTTGGGGAGCCAGTGAGTGATTGAATGTAGGGGTGAAAATTACAAACCTCCCTCATACCTGGAACTTGGAGGCACATCAGAGCCTGTGGCTCTTTCCCTGCCTGTGGCTGTTGCCTTTTCATGCCCAGAAAGCTGCCATTTTATCTGCCTTCTCTTCACAAGCCTGCCTCTGGCCTCATCTGACAGGTTTCAGCCTGCAGTGTTTGCAGAAAGGGGTGCAGTGCAGTAAACGATTCAGAAATAGGATTTATTAATGGGAGGCATGTAATTACTGCCAGACGCAGCAATCTGAAGAGATTATGGCCTAAGTGTTTGGTGCCATTCGTTAAAACAAAGTGGGCTCTTGGCATGGACGCTGTCCCCCTGTGACCAGACCTGTCTGTTTCTGTGATAGCCCCTCCCCCACCCCTGCGTCTGCAGGTTGAGCCCAGCTAGAGAGGCAAAGACGGATAAATCACCAGGGCGGGGGCCTGGCTCTGTGGACGATGGCCCTCGCCTGGACCCCTTGGAGGGGCCAGTCCTGGTTCCAGAGCAGGGCTCCTGGAGGGGATTGTGGCCTGTCTGCTTTTTGTCTCCAGGCCTCCTGATTCCACAGTAATGTGTCAGCAGACCCTCTGTGAAGGGCAATCCTGTGCACTCATGTCTTCTTCAAAGCCTTGTTCCCACCCATTTCACATCTCAGCAGACCCTCGCAGAACCCTGGGATGAAGGCAGCAGGGCTTAGCATCGCCTTGTGACAAATGGAGGCCCAGAGATTTGGTGAGTCTCCCAAAGTCCTCAGGCTGAGAGAACAAGCTTGTGCTGAGACCCCACAAAGCCATTCCACCTCTCCACCAGGCAGGCCGTGCTGTCCCGGCTCCAGGATGGGAGCACTGTTTTGTTTTGAGGACAGCAGGCTTGGCTGTCAGAGGCACTGGCTCCTGCTAGACTTGGGTGCAAGCCCAGGACTTCTCTTGCCTAGTCCTGTGTTCTTGGGAGAGATGCTCTAAGCCTCAGTTTCCTCAAATAGAAAACAAGAGAAGGAACGAGGTCAGCTCCTTTCCAGGGCCCTCTGAGGAGTAAATGGCCTTGCAGGGGTTGGCACTGGCCAGCCCCCTTTCCCCTGACTTGTCACCATCTCTGGGCCTCACAAAAGAAACCCTGTAACTACTTGAAACAGGGATGCTGAGCTCAGATGAGATAATAGAGGGAATATGCTTTGGAAAATTCAACACACCCTTCAAATGTGAGGTAATTATAGGAACAACAGATCTGCCAGAACCCTGCCAGAAAAACCAGCAACTTTTTTTTTTAACATCTGTATTGGAGTATAATTGCTTTACAATGGGGTGTTAGTTTCTGCTGTATAACAAAGTGAATCAGCTATACATATACATATATCCCCATATCTCCTTCTCCTTGCATCTCCCTCCCACCCTCCCTATCCCACCCCTCTAGGTGGTCACAAAGCACGGAGCTGATCTCCCTGTGCTATGCAGCTGCTTCCCACTAGCTATCTATTTTATATTTGAAAACCAGTAAATTTTGAGACAGAAAGTAGACCTGGATTCTAGAATCCTCATCATCATGATTGGTTTTGGACAGAGGGACTTTTCTGCCCTTTCGAACATCCATCTCAAAACGTTATTTTTATTTTGCGGCCTGGAGAGGATGTGCATAAAGCACAATCTGGGGGGTCGTAGCAGGGAATGCATAGCTGGCAGGTGTTTGTGCTAATTAGGAGG
>NW_020174369.1:1023274-1025300 GCF_003031525.2 Neophocaena asiaeorientalis asiaeorientalis | reverse complement strand
TATATATATATATATATATATATATCTGTGTATTCCCTAGGGCCCAGCGCAGGGTCTGGCATAGGTAGGTACTCAGCGATTATTTATTAAATGGAACCAAGTTGGATTCTGTCCTATTCCGTGGGTTCTTTGAAGGCAGGGCCTGTGTTTTACTCATTTCTCTCTTTCCAGAGCCAAGCCTAGCGTCTGGCACAGAGTAGGTGCCTAGTCAGTTCAGGCTGGATCGAAATTAAGCCCCGTGAAAAATAAGGCAGACGTATCTAGTGTCTGCCCTGAACCACGGGGGAACCCGGGGCTCCAGGTAGGAAAGGAGTCTGGGATTTGCAGCCTGAGTAGGTACCGGTCAGATGACAGGCTCACTTCAAAGGCATGCGGTGGGGAGGAGAGAGGTGATGTGGTTTCTCCAGTGCCTCTGTGGCTGCGTGGGAGCCTCAGCTGGCGGCAGAGGCGGGGAGGGGAGGTTGGCAGCACAGTGGAGGCCTCAGCCGGGACTTCGGGGATGGAACGAATGAGCCAGAGGAGAGGAAGCAACTCAGATGTAGACGAAGAAACGCACTCAAAATCTCCCTCCCATCTGCTTCCGTGGGAACAGACGTGGCAGCAGCGTGCGCGCGCGCGCGCGCGCGCGTGTGTGTGTGTGTGTGTGTGTGTTGGAAGGAAAACAGGCTTTACAGCCAAATAAACCTGCGCGCCGATCCCCTCAGTGCAAAGCCGGGATTGTGGGATTTTGAGCATGCTTTATTTTTTTCTGAGTCTCCATTTTCTCATCTTAAAAAATGGGATCAGTGATTCTTACTGTCCGGGGTGGCTGTGGCTATCCAGAGTGTTTTGTCAGCAATAAAACAGCCATTTATGAAGCACCTGCTCTCTGCTAGGCACTGAGCCTAGCAGCTGGATGGATTTAATCTGTAATCCCCTTAACCATCCTGCAAGGCGGTGATTATTATCTCCAGTCTCCACTTCAGAGCAGAGGAAACTGAAGTTAGGAGGCAAGGAACAATTTGCTCAAGGGAGAGTGCTGGAAATTCAACTAGGTTCTCTTTGTAAAGATTACATTATGGAAACGTACAGGATGATTATATTTCGTGAATCTTAGTCAAGCCTAAAACTCTCCCACAGCGGCAGTCTCCCTTTATTGTCAGCGCTTTTCCTCCCTCCATTTCCCTTTGGTAAAAAAGCAAAACCTTTGGCTAACCTGGCTGTCTGTGGAAGAAGGGTGAGCTCTGCTCAGTGATTTCAACGTGATTTGATTCTCTTTATCTAGGTGCTTTTTGGTTTCCATGGGATGGAGATCAGGAAATTATTTCTAGGTGTTTATATGAGGGAAGAGGAAAAGCTGCTGAGACTTAAACTTCTGGACGATCCAACAACATCTGAAATATCAGAAACTACCCTTCCAAAAGAAAACTATCAACCCTTTTGACATTCTGAGGAGTCTTTCTCTGAAGCTTCAGCTGAATATGAGGTAAATGTGGAAGGTCAGGAAAGCCAATTCACTTGTATTACAATTTACGACGTGCCTATGTCTGGATGTTCCTCATGGTCACACTGTACAGCAGGTGTCGTTAGATCGTTTGCCACCTAGGGATGCTCAGAAAGGTAAACATTTGTCTGAGATCACACAGGCATGAAGCGTTAAAGCCAAGATTCAGAACTTAACCCAAAGCACAGGCTCTTTTTTCTGCTACTCCCTGCTTCTGAGTCTGCAAGTCTACTGATGGAAACTGCTGCTTCCTCTGAACTCCTTTTTTTTAGGAGGCTGTCCCTTTGCTCTGGATTGCCCCAGGCAGATCCGGAGAAAACTACATACCTGCAGTTTCAGAAGAAAAAGTACTTTAGCTTTGAGACTGCGGGAGACCACCAAAAGTCGCCACCAGCCAACACAGATGATCCCAACTTTTGGAAGATGCTCTTTGTGAAATGGACACCAGTTGGATGTTTCTATTTTTGGCTGTGAACTCAGGCATCAGGAACTGGCTGTATCTTTTTTTTTTTTTTTTTTTTGGGGGGGGGGGGGGGAGGTGGT
>NW_020174369.1:953182-1023237 GCF_003031525.2 Neophocaena asiaeorientalis asiaeorientalis | reverse complement strand
TTTTTTTTTTTTTTTTTTTTTTGGGGGGGCAGGGTGGGTTGGACTTCAGAGAGGAGGAAGAAAGAAGCAGGGAAGGGGAGGTCCCTGTAGTTCATCCAATTCAAAGCGAGTATCACAGATTTAAATCACATACTTGCTGATCCCATTATTGAGTGGTTTTACTTAGATCCAAGCCACTGTGGGTGGAAGGTGTCCTACCTGTCCCTCCTTATGTAATTTTTAATGAAAAAGAAATCTGGAAAAAAATCAAAACAAGCTACCAAACACTTGGTTTGCACACCATTCTCAGGGTTCTTTCTAGGGCAGTGGGAAGCTCACAGATTTTGGAGTTCACGAGATGTGGGTTCTACCTGCAGCCATGTCACTCATCTGCATGGCTTTGGGTAAGCCATCGAGCACCTCTGACCTCAGTTTCTTCATCTTTAAAATGAATATAATAATGCCTGCTTTAGAAGGTTGTCAGGGGGTAGAGTGCTTGGTACTTAGCAGACACTCATTAAATGTTAGTTCCTTTTTCCTCCCTGTATCACAAGGGCAAATTCTTCATCTGTATTCTCTTAGGTAGAGAGGTGGGCATGAGTAATGACCTGTAATTTTTAGGACAACTCAGATCCACCCAGATTGTTGGCAGGGACCATCAGCCATGGTTTAAGACTTAAGCCAATGTCCATTATGTCATTATGGAGCCTGCAGAAGTGATTACTAATGTTACTTTTCCATTTCACTGTGGAGCAGAGGGGAGAGTCTTTCACACTGCTGGTGTTTTTTTGGAGCACGATGATACAAATCACAGATGGCTTCCTCGGCAGATGTAGCTCTGTAGAACCAAAGTGTGGGTTTACAAGGGGTTTAATGAAAACCTGGCACCCTTCCAGGCTTGAATCAGTCCTCCGGGGTTGTCAGCTCATGTACCTACAGGCCAATCTACAAATGTCCACTCTGTTGATGGTGTGGGGAATACTAGGGTGAAAAGTTTTTACCTGGGAAACAAAGCCAAACCTATCTGGCTGAGTTCACAGGCTTGGGGCCTGGGAGGTGGAACAGTGATGTGGAAGGGAAGTTGGTAGGAGGAGGGAGGCCTACATCTGGAAGATGTTCAGATGACTGCCGCCTGGCTGGGGCTGATCTGGGCCCAGGACAGAGCAATGGCTTTCCCAGCTGCTTGGGGCTCACGCTCTTTTCTTCTTCGCCAGGGGTTAGGCTAAATGGAGCGACCAGGAGCCACAAATGAGGGATATGGAATAAAAACGTTTCAATTTAGTAGACGATATAAATTGAAACTGGATTGGACTATCGTTGCCCCTGCTCGAAATGCGATCTTCAAATGGCCAGCTTGCTATTTTTCATCTGTTTTATTTTGGCTTCCATGTCGTCTCCTTGGAGAAGCCTTCTTTGATTGCCTCCCTGAAAGAGAACCTCCAAGCTCTTTGCCATATTCTATCTTAGCTGTGTATCTGTTTCATATCAGAATTTATTTGCCTGTTTGCTTTCTGTTTTGGACCCTTAGTAAAACATATCACTCCTTGAAAGAAAGACCTCTTGACCAACGTAGCTCAGTGCCCAGTGGAATACCTGGCACATAGTGGACATTCAATAAATATTGTTGGAAGAACGAATTCATTTCAGGACAAGAATAAGGTATATCAGTGTTTGCAGCTTAATGCCACCATTGATAAGCTGTGAAACTGTCCAAATGGCATAATCTGTGTCTGGGATACTTCATCTGCAAAAGGGAAAAAAATACAATAGAGGGTAGCTCTTTATGTAGTGTCTAATACATAAGAAATATTCAATAAATCAAAGCTATTATTATTCAGTCATTGAAGAATTAAGTTAACCACCAAGAAATATTTACCAGTATTTCTATTCAGCTAACATCTACTGAGATCTAGCACATGCCATGCCACACACTCAGCACTTTTACATGCATTATCTTATGTGATTCGTGACAGCGACCGTGGGAGAGATCCTTTCCATTTAGAACAAAAGAAACAGAGACTCAGGGAGGTTAAGCGGCTTGACCAAGCTTACACAGCTATTGAGTGGCAGAGGCAGTATTAACTCCATTTCTATTTTTAAAGCCGTAATTTCCCCCCATAATTCCAGGCTGCTTCCTATTAACACTTGCTCTGGATAAATAAACATAAGGAAGCCACATTCTCTGTCCTCTGGGGGCTCTGGTTTAGGTGATAAGACATATGTAAGAGTAAAATGAGCACTAATAAAAACCAATGTTTTTTCATGCTGCTTTGAAGTTTACAAAGCATGTCCCAATATTTACAACACATTCAAGTTTTAGGATATATAAATAATTCAAACAAGTCAATGAGAAAAAGACAAACAACTCAATGGAAAAATCGACCGATTGTGAACAGGCCTTTCAAATGGCCAATAATCACATGAAAAGATGTTTGGCATTATTGGTCATGGGGAAATTCAAATGAGAACAATGATATACCATTTCCCACCCATTGGATTGGCAAAAATAACAGAGAATACCAAGGACTGATGAGGGTCAAGTTACATGGGAGCCATCGTAACATGCTAGCTATGCTAGAAATTGGTAAAATCAGTTTGGGAAGCAACTGGACATACTTAACAGAGGTGACTATGAACATGCCCTTGGACCCAGGGCTGCCTCTAGGAAGCAAAAAATACTCTAGAGAAACCCTTGCCTATGTGCAGAAGGAGAGACACAAAAATGTTCAGTTTCAGCATTTTATATGATAGTGAAATATTGGCAACCATCTAAAAGTACATTAACAGGGGAATGGATAAACTGGTCGTTTGTGGATGAAATATGAAACAGCAGCTGAAGGAATAAATTAGAGCTCCACTTAGTGACAGGGATAAATCACAGATACATATTGTTAAATAAAAAACAGCAAGTTGCAGAAAGGCAGACAAGATGATATCCTTTATGTACATTAAAAAAACAGGTAAAGCAACCCTGTATGTTTAAAATGAACTCTCTTTATGTGCCATAAAGAGCTGGTCGGGAAAAATACACGCCACTCACAATAGTAATTACTTCTGGGGAGGAAGATAGGGACTGAGGTCAGGGAGGCTTGTAAACAGGGCTTCTTCTGAACCTTCAACTAAATGTTTTAATTAAAAAAAAAAAACATCGGAAGCAAATATGGCAAAATGTTAACATTGTTAGATCAGGTGGTGGGTTCAGCTGTTTGTTCTGCCAGTTTTTGAACTGTTCTGTGTGTACGGGATATTTTTTTTTTTTTTTTTTTGTGGTATGCGGGCCTCTCACTGCTGTGGCCTCTCCCGTTGCGGAGCACAGGCTCAGCGGCCATGGCCCACGGGCCCAGCCGCTCCGCGGCATGTGGGATCTTCCCGGACCGGGGCACGAACCCGTGTCCCCTGCATCGGCAGGCGGACTCTCAACCACTGCGCCACCAGGGAAGCCCGGGCTATCTTATAAAGCAAGCAAAAGACTCACTAATCCACACCTTGTTCCCTAACCTCCTCCAATGTGCCCCACATTAAGCTCTGGAGGCAGTGATGGAAGAGAAGATACCCATTCTGCAGAGTTCAGTCCTTCCTCTCCTAGCACCTGCATTTTTTATTTTATTTTATTTTTTGCATGGATGGGGGTAAAGTAAACTGCTGGGCAGGTGGAGAAGAGACTGACTGATTTTCTTTAGGAAGGGCCTGCAGCCCTGGTGGCGGCAGGGATGGGGGTCAGAAAAAACAGGGAGAGGACAAGGAGAGCAAGGGGTGCTGAGGTTTTGAGAAAAGCCTGGAGAAACTGAGGTTTAGAGATGGGAAGTAATTTATCCAAGGTCATTCAGAGGCAGAGCTGGAATCTGCCCCTGGTTACCTATCCCCACATTCAGACCACAGGCAAGTGTGTGCTGGGGGCAGGAGCCGGGACACTGGCGTCCACAGGTCTACGTCAAATCCCAGCTCTGCTATTTAGTAGCAGTGAAGCCTTGGGCACGCCACCTGACTCTCTGAGCTTAAGTCACTATTACCTTTCTTAGAATGACCTTGGGAGGAACTCATAATGTGTATAAAAGGGCTAGTGGGATAGTACTGTGTCTAACTCTTAGTATTCACTCCATAAACAGTTACTATCACCATCTGCATCATCATTCCAATTTGTTTCAACCATTCTTTAATAACTTCAATAACTATTACTCTCCCCCCACACCTTCCCCCCTCCTCCGAATCAATATCAGAGCATTTTCCTTGAGGGCAAATATCCAGTTTATCTGTGTCCAAGGATTGGTCTGTCAGCAATGAAGTCTGTCAAATATTCTCTTCCTCCTAGTAGCAACTATTCCTAAAAACAGCTCCCTCCCTGCCTCCATGCAACTTTTTATTTTGTTATTATCATGGTCTTACAGGTTTTTCTCTTTAATTGTTGTTGAGTGTGCTATAAATCATTACCAGCATTATTTGTTTTGATTTCTCAATTGATTTGTCCAGTGGAAATTCCTTTAAACCAGTGTCTGTCCTTTTGATATGTCTCCAATCATCTTTGAGTACTTCCTCATTCTCTGGCATAAGATGTTCCAGACTTACCTTGTACTTTCCTTGCTCTAGGGCCAGAATCAACTATTTCTCCAAGGAGTACTAGTTCTTTTTAGTGGAGAATGGTATTTAGAAACCAAGATTTGGACATTATATGTGCTCTGTATTACTGGGGTATTATTGCTTTGGGGCCCTTTCAGTACAGAGGTAAAATAAATAAATGGATATGTGTGTGTATCTGTTTCTATCTCTACCTCTGTTGAAGTCTGTGATGGTTAATTTAAACGTCAGCTTGGCTGGACACACATTATTATAGGTGTTTCTATTAGACTGTTTTTGAATGAGATTAACATTTAAATAAGTGGACTTTGAATAAAGCAGATTGCACTTGGTAATGTGGGTGGGCCTCACTGAATTAGTGGAAGGCCTGACTAGGAAAAAGAATGATTTCCTTCAAGCAAGAGGGAATTCTGCATCAGACAACCCTTTGATTTGAAACCCATATTCGCTCTCCTTTGCGTCTCCAGCATGCTGGCCCACCCTGCAGAGTTTGGATTTGCCAGCCTCCATAACTGTGTGAGCCAATTCCTTAAATCAATAACACTCCCCCCACCAACTACACACACTATTGTTTCTGTTTCTCTGGAGAACCCTAATACAAAGTTTGATATTCCTAGCTCAAATCCAATACCATTGGGTTCTTGTTCAGCTAACTCATTCATATTTGTATCTCCCATCTTTTACAGTGAGAATCCTGGTTTCCACAAAAAAATATTTACTCATTTGTTCTAACCCCAAAACACATAACAGTCAACTACCATGGACTCTTCAAAAATGTCAATGCCACAAAAGAAAGAAAGAAAGAAAAAGAGTATAAGGAATATTGTATATGAGATAAACTAAAGAGACATGACATCTAAGTGCAGTGTGTGGTACATGTTTGGATTCCAGATTAGAAAAAAGAAAGAACAGCTTTCAAGGACCTTATTGGGAAACTTTGAATGTGGAATGTATGTTCGATAATATTTTATAAATATTAAATTTGGGAGGCATGATAATGATATCATATGAGAGAATACAACTGTAAGAGGATAGGAGATACAAGTTGAATTATTTAGAGGTGTAGTGTTTTGATGTTGGCAAGTTATGTTCAAATGGTTCACAAACTATATACGTATTTATATATGTATGTAAATATCTATATCTATCTATCTAAATATATGTATATATATATAGAGAGAGAGATTGACTGATAGGGAGAGGCAAAGAGAGAGAGAGAGAGAGAGAGAGAGAGAGTGTGTGCGTGTGTGTGTATGTGTGTGAGAGAGAGAGAGAGAGACAGAGAGAGACAGAGAGAGACAGAGAAGGAAAGAGCAAATGTGGCAAAATATTGACAGTTGGTAAACTTGCATAGAAAAAAAAGAATTAATTGGACTATTAACTTTTCTGTTGAAATTTCTCTGAAACATTTCAAAATTAAAAGTTGGGTGAAATAGTATCAGGTATTACATATCAAGTATTGGTATTATATATCTATATCTACTAGCAAGAGTATTACATATCAACTACCACATGCTAGTAGCAAGTATTATAAATCAGATACTACTTTGTGCTGGGCTTGTGTTAAGTGCTTTACATACATCATTAATTTATTTAATCCTTATCACAACCCTCTAAGATAGCTAACATTTTTCTTTTTTTTACAGTTGAGGTATCTGAGGCTCAGAGAGGCACAGAAACTTGCTTAAAGTCACCCAGCTAGCAGGGAAGGGAACTGAGGCTCCAAGAGAGGAGCGACCTCCCCGGACCATCAGCTGAATAGTGGTCCTGTTGGGGTTAGGACTGAGGTGTCTGATTCTTACTCTGGGGCTTGGTCTATTGTATCAAAAAAGTTATTCCTCCTTGTTTTCTTGCCCAGTGGGACTCCATTTAGAGAAAGATTTCTGCCGGCTCTATTAGACTCATTCCGAAGAAAAAAAATTCCGTTTTTCCATTACACTTTGAAAAGATAAGACATCCAGCTTCCTGTCCTGTGGCTCTTACCCAGACTTTTGTACTTGGTCTCAGCAATGCATGTTCTCCCTGGTTATTGGGTCACAACTTTATCAGATTTCAGAGATGGGAAAACCCAAGCAGGCAGCAGTGGCTTTGGACTAAGCGCAAGCAATCTCATTCATTAACAGAGGGACAGTGATTCTTTGTCTGCTTCTGACTATTCACACGCTATTCACTTTAAACACAGGCACAGAGTTAGTCTGGTACAGTGTTCTGCAAACTGAGGGTCATGACCTTTAGTGGGTCTTGAAATCAACTTAGATGGTGGCTGCCAGCATGTAGAAAGTGATTTTTAAGATAAACAACAAGGACCTACTGTATAGTCCAGGGAACTATATTCAATATCTTGTAATAACTTATAATGGAAAAGAATCTGAAAAAGAATACATATCTATACATATATATCTGTATATATATATATAACTGAATCACTTTGCTGTACATCTGCAACACTGTAAATCAACTGTATTTCAATAAAAAAGAAAGTGATTTTTAGAATCAAATTGGATAGAATAGAAAATATTGGTGTGTGCTCACTATGAAGGTAGGTATTATTTTGTGAATGTACACACACACACACATATGTTTGTTCTGGGTGATGGTGTAAATTTCATTTCTTATTATGAGTCACAGTTAAAACAATTCCAAAGCTACTGGTTTGGGACAGGGGGTCAGCAAATGCCTGTTTTGGGGAACAAAGTTGATTGGAACACAGCCTAGCCACTAGCACACGCATTGTCTTTGGCTGCTGTCGCAGTACAGTGGCTAAGTTGAGAAGTTGTGACACACGGAATGGCCTGCAAAGCCTAAAATATTTACTATTTGGCCCTTCATAGAAAAATCTGCTGGCCCCAATGGTCTAAGATATTGAAGCAAAAACTTCTAATTCAAATAAAGCTTCCATTGTATATAATCTCCAGAATTTCTCTCTCTAGTATTTCCCCCCCTCCACTGACTATCTAAGTTGTAGTATTCACATATAGATTCATGTAAATGCATATATAGCTATGGAAAAGTAGGCACAGCAAAAGCAATTATCGCCTAAACTCTGTGTTTCTAACATAATACCAGGAGTATTCAGAGGCAAGTTCCTGCTAGCACATGGCAAACAGGATGACCTTTCCATCCTAGGAAAACATGTCCATGTTTAACCTCATTGCACTCAACCAGACGTTTCCTTGCACAAATTTTCAAGTGAAATATTTCAATCCTGCATTCAGCTTGGGGGCCACATGTCTTATCCAAGTTAAATATTTCCAGAAAATAAATGTCTAGACACCGTCTCATATAAATTAAGCACCCGGTTTTTAAAAGATTTCTAGCAGACCTCCTTTTCGGTGTGTGGGTGAGTATAATTTGACTCCTGTGAAAAATTCTGGGCCACATCTGATGTGCCTAAGCCTGTGCACCTGCATGTGGTTAATGAGTGCTGTTGAGTCGTAGTGGGCAGTGCTGGGGGTGGGAGGGGAGGCGGGGTGGGAAGCTAGGACTCTGAAGGATATTCCATAGAAGAGCAAAGAGATCTCTTTTCTTGGAGGTCTTGGTTTCCAAGAATCTTGGATGAGGAAGTCCTTGTATGTTGAAATCTACCTTAGGGAGGCTTGCCATATTTGTTAATCCTGTCATCGGAGAATAAAGAACATGTGACTGTACATGAAGATAAAATTCTACTGTATCTCTTTGACTTTCCATTTCATTTACGTTTGAGGTTTTTCAAGTCATGGCTTTGTTTAATTCAAGTGAGCTATTTATAATGCTTTTGATATTTATAGCATTTTCTTGGATATACACTTCTGTGTCACCGTGTTATAAATTAGTTTTTTTCCACTATTTAGAAATGAAATCTTTAAGAAAGATCAGATACTTAAAAGAAAGCTTAAAGTGGTTTTTTAAGCTACTCATTATATTTTATAACATATATTTGTATTTTACATTTTACATAAATATTATAATATTTATATAGTAGAAATTTTATATTATATAAATCTTATAAAATGTTTTATAAATATGATAAATATATTCAATATATTTACATAAATATAAATATTTTATTTATAAATAAATTATATATTCTTATATATTCTTATAATATATTTTTAGCTACACTTAAAGAAAAAATTCTATATGAGGGAATTTATAATGGAATATATGGAACCACCTGGAATTCTATGGGGAGGTAATTCAAGAAGTAGTTATTATATTTTGCTTTTCCAGATTTTTGCACAATTGTGCATAGCCCTCTTTTGTGCATCATATTCAATATTTTTTTTAAAAAAAGGAGAAAATTTGGGAGTGGGTTCAGGAAGTGGAGAGATGAAAAGAAGGAAGTTTACATTTCGTTGAGATATATGTAAACATTCTTTATTCTCCTTACTCCAAATCCCTCAAACAAGAAAGAAAAAGATTTCTGGGTATGGCACCATTTTCCACTTCTTCATTCGATGACTGTTTGATGGATGTGTACTGTGTGCCAGGCACTGGGCTAGGTTTCAGAGAACAGAAAGAGCAAAGTCTAGGCTCTAATGACACTTACCATGCAGAAGCAGTGAGGCAGGGAGGAGACACAGAAAATAAACAAGTCAACAAAATAATTTCAGACATTAGGAAATACCAGATAATGTGTGGAAAGAGTGGGCACTTTAGCTTGGGTAATCTGGGAAGTTTTCTCCCAAAATGTGTTGATTGAACTGAGCCCTGAATGGAGAGAAAGTCATCCTTGTAAAGATCTGAGGGAAGAGTGTTGAAAGCAGAGAAAAGAGCTGGTACAAAAGTCCTGAAGAGGGACTTGGGAAAGATTTCATTTTGAGGTCACATCTTATATGAATAATCTCTGGATTACTATATTTAAAAGTAGGCTTGAGGGTTACCTGTCTCTGACGAATCTCAAGGACAATGGTTCGGTGGTCAAATGACTTTGGAAATTGGGTGGTGCTAATGATGATGCATTTTTGCTGAACTGGCTTTTTTTTTTCTTAGCCAACTCCATAGTGAGATGATTGGGTTCAACTGCTGGGAGTTCTCTGGATTCTGAATATGAGGTTCTGTGGCGGATTGCATTTTCCAACGATGGCCACAGCAATATCTCCCATCCCACATGCTCTTCTTACAATATAACCTTGATATTCACGATTTTAATTGTGGGAGTCTAGTTTCTTCCCCTTGAATCAGGATGGGCTTGTGACTATACTAGTAGTGACTCTATTTGACCTCAGAGACCAGGTCATAAAAGGTACATAGCTTCCATTTGGTTCTGTTAGGGAGGTAACTCTTGGACCCAGCTGCCATGCTGTGAGGAAGCACAGGCAGCCATGTGGAGAGGCTTCCTACAGGTGTTCTAGTTGACAGCCTCAGAGGCAGTTCTCACCAACAGTCAGCATCATCCCCAGACGTGTGAGTAAAGGAGTCTTCAGATGATCCCCGCTCCCACCTGTCAAGTCACTCCAGCCTAGAATCTTCCAGCTGGGTCCCTAGACATTGTAGTGCAGAGAACAGATGTACCTACCATGCCCTTTCCCAATTCCTGACTCACAGAATCTGGGATCACAATAAAATGATTGCTGCTTTACACTCTCAAGTTTGGGGTGGTTTATCTCACAGCAGTAGACAAGTGGACAGATCCTTAGTGCCTTTATTGTCCGCTGTGGACACTGGTGGTCTCTTCAGGCAAGAGGGGATGTTACTCAGGTTCTAGTGCCATTGTACTAAAAAGTCAACATTGTGGAATCCAGAGCTCAAATCCTTTACCCGCAAGATGCACCAGCCCGCTAGACTATTCAGGCAGGCCAAGCTGGGCCCAAAAGAGGTGATGCTCCACTCCTGTACATCCTTGCTGGTAGAAAGCCAGACACCATCTGAGTCCCTGCACCCTCTACCCACTGACTTTCATTCTGCCCTCCAGAATGACGCCACTCTTCCACATGACCTTTTCACAGAGCCAAAGACAAGCATCATCTTCTTATGGTCCAACCAAATTAAATCATTTGCCATTCTTTGAGGGTGGTCTACAAAGTTCCACCTCAAAGGATTTGTTCAAATATTCCTTTCCTGCCCTAGAGTCTGCATGCAAATACAGCCTCATCAGCTGGGAACAATTCTATTATTTACCTCCTTCACAGTTTATAGCATACGGTTTAATAAGACAGCCTCTGGAAGTATTCTGCCTGATTCAAGTCCTTGCTCTTAGTAGATCTTAGCAGATCATGAGCATGTTACTTAAAATGTCTAAGAGTCAGTTTCCTAATCTGTAAAATGTGGATGATGATAATAGGACAGGTTTCATGGAGATAGTGTGAGAATTAAATGAGTTAATTTATGAGACCATTTTTTTTTTTTTTTTGCGGTACACAGGCCTCTCACTGTTGTGGCCTCTCCCGTTGCGGAGCACAGGCTCCGGACGCGCAGGCTCAGCGGCCACGGCTCACGGGCCCAGCTGCTCCGCGGCATGTGGGATCCTCCCGGACCAGGGCGTGAACCGATGTCCCCCGCATTGGCAGGCAGACTCTCAACCACTGCGCCACCAGGGAAGCCCTATGAGACCATTTTTAAAAGGGCCTGGCTCATAGTAAATATTATAGTAAATATATACATATAAAATATATACTCATACATATAGGAAGTATGTAGGCTATATATAGGATAGGTATACAAATGTATATATAATATATGCATATATAGTAGATACATCTATTTATTTAAAATATATGATGTATATACATATATATTCCTTAAAGTCCTTGCTACCTTCAACATTGTATTAATTATATCATGGTCATGTGGTTATACATATTCCTCACCTACGAACACTGCAAGCTCATTGATATGAGTGAAGGAGTCTTAGTCATGGTCGTTTCATCTTGGCACAATGCTGTGTCTTCTCCAGGGAAGGGTATATACCTTATTCACTTCTGTGACCTCAGAATCCAGCACAACCTCAACCATTGTAAGAGCTCTATCAATGTTGCTTGAATTAATGAATGGCAAAGTGATCCATGCGGGATGTGTCAGTGGGAGGTGCAGCCTAACAGTATGATGTTGAAAAAAATCAGTGTCTTCTTCCAAGAGCTCTCTGACCATCCGTTGCCTCAAGTGGTGGAAGGTCTGAGACAAGTCCCAGTGATCTGACATGTCAGCCTCAGAGGGAGCCGAGGTCAGAGAAATCTGAGTCAGTCCTGAACCATGAAGGGAGGGCTAAAGCAACGAGAGCTTTTACTGTGCTGTGATATCATCTCCCATCCATTTATAAGGGTGAAAGGGGTTTACCAGTGGTTCAGCGAATTTAAAAAGAAAAAGCACCTCAACCTTCTCCCTACATTTAAGAATGTAAACGGCCCCAGGAAATGACTTGGGTGCTGAGGTAATTTCCTAGATGGGCTTGCAAAATTCATTTGTCATCAGTTTCAAGGCCAGTGCAAAGAAACTGGAAACACGGATGTGGATGGTTCTGGAAAGTGTGTGTTTTGGGGGGGCAGACACCATACTTACCACCCATGATCTGAGTAGGAACTTTTGAAACATGACACCCTAAGCCTAAAACCAGAGCAGGCTGCAATGATCAGACGTTTTAATGTGGAATATGGAGGGAGGAGGGGAAACCAAGTGGAGGACACACCAGCCCAGTACCATGAGGGAGTGTGGAGTTACGTGCATTTAAATATTTTTTAGTTGACAGTGCTAAGGACACAGATATCAATATGATCTTTGTCCTCACGAAATTGATGGTCTAACATGAAGGACCAGCATATAAGGAGATGTGAACTAAGTGTGGTGAGAGAGGGAAGCAGAGGAGATGTGGAAGCAGAGAGGAGGAACCCAGATACATCTGCCAACATGAGTAGGTACTACCAGTGGTAGAGGGAACCCTTGACTTATGATTCCCACATGCCTGCCAGGGTGAGCTTTCTAAACTGCTAATGTGACCATATTATTTCCTTCTTATAACACCTTTTTATAGTGGTAATTTCCACAGACTGAATCTTTTCGTCCCTCCCAAATTCACATCTTGAAGTCCTAATCCCCAGTGTGATGGTATTTGGAGACAGGACCTTTGGGAAGTAATTAAGTTTAGATGAGGTCTTGAGGGTGGATCCCCCATGATGGGATTAGTGCCTTTATAAGAAGAGACTAGAGAGCTGTCTCGCTGTCTCTGTCTCTCTCTGTCTTGTGAGCATATGGCAAGGAGGTGGCCATTTGTAAGCCAGAGAGACAGCTCTCACCAGAGCCTGACTGTGCTGGCACCCTTGATCTGAGACCTCCAGCCTCTCAGATTGTGACATGTAAATTTCTGTTGTTTATTTCACCCAGTCTATGGTATTTATTGTAACAGCCTGGACTAAGACAATAATTAAAAATAATAATAGCTAACATTTGCTAAGGACTTACTGTGTGTGAAGCTCTGTTCTGAGTGTTTTGTTTTTTTCCTCTAAATTTGTTCTGACATTACATCCACAGCTCTCTATTGTTTATAAGGGAAATCTCAGTTTCCTTGGCAAACCATTCACGGCTCTCCACAATCTGTCCCGACCTTGGTTTTCTAGTTTTATTTTCTACTTCTCCCCCATCTGAACCTTGAAACACAGGCACGCTCAAATGCTTGCAGTGTCTTTCAAAGAAGTCTCATGCTTTGGCAACTGTTCTGGTGGTGCCTTTCTGCACCTTGTCCATGAGGTCTGTCCTAGTCATACTTCAAGTCTCAGTTGACTGGTTGCTTCCTCTGGGAAGATTTCTCTCTCTCTCACAGCCCTGCCCTGTGGGCCTTTGCAGCTGCTGCTGCAGTGGCCTGGCATGCTCTTCTTCTGGTTATTAACTTATCTTTCAAAACCTATCTCTCTGATAATTACGTGACACAACAGAGGTGTTAGTTAATGCTAGGTGGTAATCATATTGTACTGTGTAAATGTATCAAAGGAACACATTGTACACCTTAAAGTTACACGTTGTTATATGACAATTACATCTTAATTTAAAAAAATCGATCTCCAGAATCACCCCAGGTCTGAAGACTTCTAGAGATCACCTTAGAGAACTAGCTGTACCCTCCTGAGTATGCTCCCACTCAGCATCCTTCTGTTGTTCCACTTGTGACACTGGACTGTGAGCTCCTTGAACACAGGGACTGTGGTTCTGTCTCCAAATCTTCAACCTTTGGTAAATGTTTGGTAGATGAATGCATTCATCACATCTCATTGTAGTTAATCTGCCTATACTGTATGTCATGAGCCCCTTGAAGGCAGATTTTTCTTCCTCTCATCTATTCTATATTCTCTTGGTTCATTTTTCTTTCTCTAGCAATCTTATTTGCACTAAGTCGGAGGCAATGTTTGTTAGATGAGTGAGTGAAGACTGAGAAAACTCATCTGTCTCCATTTGGGTTATTTTTTAATCTTAAGCAAAGTAAAGTGACACAGTTACGAGTCTAGGGTGGAGTCGAAAGAACACCTTACAAGAAGCCCTAAGCTCTGGGTTCTGGACCTAGAATCTTTATGATGACCTTGACCAGTCACTTACTCAGTTTGAGTCTGTTTTCTGGGAATGATTTGTCAGCTAGAGTAATAATATCCAACACACAAAGTAGTTCTGAAGACCAAACAAGACAGTATACATAAAATGCCTGGCTCAACCAACGTTAATTTCCTCTCACTTGGTTAGTGTCACAACATGGCTTAGATTCGGTTAGTTCCTTAAAAGCAAAATTCTGTAGGTCTTTGAGCATTATAGACAGTCTAATTATGTCCCTCGTCAGCTAGATGTCATATGGTGCCCTTGAAACCTGACACTGGACTTTGCCAGGAAGATATTAGCCTACTCCCAACTTATACTATTTTGAGATTTGATTGGCTTTGGAAAGAAGATAACAGCTGACTTTTACGCAGATAGAGGATGGCGGTGCTTTGGAAGAAAGTGCCAAAACCTCAACTAATGCCACTTGGAAAGAATTCAGCAAGCTCTGAAATTGGGCATTCAAAGGCTATTATTTCCATGCCAACATAAGGGTTTATTCAGCAAGTTGCAAGAAAATTTCAAATCTCATAGTAGTGAACTCCAAGGGAACTGGAAAATTCTCTAACTCTGCTGCTTATACATGTTCAACAGTCAGGAAGATGGGAAGAAGGGTACATTTGTCAGGATAGTCTTGTTTATGCTGTAGTTACAAATAACTTGAACATTTCAGTGACTTAAAACAGCAAAAAAGCAGGTTTTTAAAAATTAATGCCATTGATACATGTTGATTATGTGGAAGCAAGTTTCTGTTGTTCTCATTCCAGAATCAAGGCTGATGGACCCTCTACCAGATGTACTGTTGTCAGTCCTTGTGGCAGGGCTGTAGGTCATGGTGAATCATGCACTGAGTCTTACAACTTCTGCCTGGTGGTGACATATGTTACATCTGCACACATTTCATTGGCCAAGTAAGTCATAAGGCCTTACCAACGTCATGAAATGAGGAGGTGAGCCCTGAAAGAGGAGCACCAGAAATACCAGTGAATCACAAGGGAACAGAGCGAGTAGATTCAAGACGTAATTGGGGAGTAGAATTAACAGGATTCAGATAAAGGATAAAAGGGAAAGGAAGAAGTTTAGGGTGATACTTTCATTTCTGGTTTAGATAACTGTGTAAAGATGGTGCAATTTACTGAAAAAGATATGCTAGTTTGGGACATGTTGCATTTGCTCTGGCTGAAGACAACCAGGAGATGGTAAATAGGGAGTTGAGTATGTGGATCTGGAGCTTAGGAGAAACATATCAGCTGGAGGTCAATGTCTGGTGGTCATCAGCTCAGAAGTGGTGATGAAGCTAAGGGAGAATGGATAGAGTAAAAAATAGCTTTGGAAAGTATGACAATATCAGGTGTCGGTGAGGATGTCGAACAACCGGATTATTTATGCAATGGTGATGGAAGTGTAAGCTGATATAACCATTCTAAAAAACCATTTTTACCTAGGAAAAATGTGCAAGCCTTCTCATCCAGCAATACCAGTCCTGATTCTATAGCCTAGACAACTTCAGAGATGATATAGAAAAATAGTTCATAGCAGTATTGTACTAGCAAAAAAACTAGGAAACAGCCCAAATATCCATCAGCAGGAGAAAGGCTGAATAAATCCTGGAGTATTCATACAATGGAATGATGAAGCAATAAAAAATAATGAAACAGAACCTCAGAAACATGGATGAACCTCAAGAACATAATGTTAAGTGGAAAAAAGAAAGTTACAGAAGAGAACATCCAGTATGGTTCTTTTTATGTAAAGCACAGATGCTTGCAAAACTAAACGATCGTGGAGAAACTTTAAAAATAAGTGAGGAAATGATAAACACAAAAATCAGGAAATGGTTGTCTCTGGGGGAAAAGGGTAGGGGATAGATCCCCAAAAGTGCACACCGGGGGTTTCAAAGATGATTGTAATATTCTATTTCTTCAGAAAGGTGGTAGGAAAAGGGGTGTAAGTTGTCCTTATTTCCTTTTTAACTTACCTCTATTTCACAAATATTTTTTTGTTTCTACTCAATACTTTTTAATACTTTGTCTTTTAAAGTAGTAATCTAAAATGTAAAAACGAAAAACAAAATAAAGGAGGCTTGAGTCATGGGGCACAATACATCTCAAAGGATAGTTAGAAAAAAAGGAACCTTTAAGAGAGACTCACCTAATGGCCAGAGACAGCCAGGTGAAAATAACATCATAGAAATTAGAAGAAAGGTAGTAATCAAGGCTTTTATTTATGAAGTGCCAGATACTTACTTAAGCACCTTATGAATTTATTTCATTTACTCTTTCAACAATACTGTGAGGTTGATATTATCATGTTCTTTTAATAGATGAAGAAAATGAGACTCAAGGAAATCAAGTAATTAGTCCAAGTTCTTATATCTATATAAGTGGCAGAACTTGGATTAGAACAAGGTCTCTTTGACTAAAAGTCTGTCCTCTTAACCACAATGTTTTGTTTCCTCTCCAAGGGAATGCAGATTTGACAAGGAGGGAGAGGAGCCAGCAATATCAGATGCTGCAGAAAAATCAAAGAAAATTGAGCAGAAGTGCTTCCATTGAATTTGAGAATAAGGAGATTATTGGTATCTATCCACAGTATCAGCTATGGTAGTGGAATGGTGCTAGTGAAATTCAAATTGCATTAGATCAAAGCATGAATGGGAAGTGAGAAAGTAAAAACACAGAGTATAGAATATTCCTTAAAGGAGAAAAACAGCCTTCGGCAAAAGTTGCCTTAGTTTGGTGGTAACTGGCACTTTGGGTAAGTGGGAGAATTGTAAGTGGGTTGCAGAATTAGGGTCCTGATTTGAATCAGGAAAGAGAGGATGGGAATATGTGAGCAAGAGGGCCGGCAAGGAAAAGACCAGGGTAGGAGATTTCTACTTTCAACCAGGATGAAGTAACCATGAATGAACTTCACCTCCTCATAAACAATAAACAAGAAGACAAAATATCTGAAAGATCTGTTCTCCAATATTGGAAAACAGGCAGTGCACGACTGTGCTCCATGAAAAAAGGTAAACAAATAAGATGAGTCCAAATCTCTGAACTGTAGGCTCAGGAAGGAAGAACCTGAATGAGCTTGGAGACCTCACTAACTTGAGGACAAGAGCAAAGATAAGGAAGTTGTGGTATTAGGATCTTTTAGGGCAGAGTTACAGAAAGAAGGGAGCTATGCAGAAAAATATCTCCAAAAATCTGCATACGGTCCCCTGGAATCTTTGCTGAGTAAAAGGTCACACATGTTTGGAGTGAAGAAAGGCCAGACAAAGAATGACCAGGAGTTGTAATCAGAACAATTCCCAGAACTCGTAAAACTCAGGGAAACATTCAAGCTCCAGAAAGTCAAATTCAAAAGCCTTGGTGATTACCTGGGGCATTCAGTGAAAACTCTGGAGGCATCATTCCTTATCATGAGTTGAACAATTCCTCTAGTAAAGCCTATTCTGGAACTGCCTTAGAAAAACTTAAAAACAGGTCTCCAAGGAGTCGAACGAATCCACAAGTAATTTAACTACCTGCAAAAACAGTTGTTTTCAGAAACACATTATGACTGGAGAAGAAAACTATCTCAGATCAAAACATTGTGTGCTTATTAATAAAATTAAGATAAAGATCACAGGATCATCTCAGTAGATGCAGAAAAGGCATTTGACAAAATACAACATCCTTTGAGGATAAAAACCCTTGACAGAATGGGTATACAAGGAATATACCTCAACATAATAAAGGCCATATACGACCAACCCACAGCTAACATTATACTCAATGGAGAAAAATTGAAAACTTTTCCTCTAAGATTGGGAGCAAGACAAGGATGCCCACTTTCCTCATTCTTATTCCACATGGTACTGGAAGTCTAGCCACAGCAATCAGGCAAGACAAAGAAATAAAAAGGCATCCAAATTGAAAAGAAAGACATAAAAATGTTGCTATTTGAAGATGATATGATTTTGTTTATAGAAAATCCCAAACACTCAACCAAAAAACTGTTGGAAGTAATCAATGATTTCAGTAAAGTTGCAGGATACAAAATCAACTTACAGAAACGAGTTGCATTTCTACACACTAATGATCTGGCTTCTTAGATCCTTCATGATCCAACCCTTGCCATTCTGTCCAGTCTCATCCCTCACCACTTCTCTCACCAGGCTTTAAACTTGTGGTCTTCCATTCCTGGAACTCTTGTCAACCTATGCCTAGTTTCCACTGTTCCTACTCCCTGGAATATCCTTTCTTCATGTATTAACTAGGCTAAGCCATACTTGACTTTCAAGACTTAAGTTACCTGAGAACTCTTCCTAGAAGACTTTCTGACTTTCCCCTCCCTGTACTCCTTCACCCCATGGCTGTGCTATGCTATATAAGGTTTGTCTGAGTTCCCATACAGCCTACATAGACCTTGATCAAATAGATATTTGATCATATGGAGCGACTTCCTTCTAACCTTTCATCTTGAGGGCATGGATTGTTCATCTCTCTCTCTCTTCTCTCTTTCTCTTTTTTTTTCCACACCCAGAGCATTGGTTGGTATCTAGTGGGTATCACTAAATATTTGTTGAATGGGCAGACCTGAGAATCACACAATTCATAGTGTATGAAAAGAAACTCTTCTTCAATAGAATGAGATATGCCTCTAAACCCTCACCTCCAATGCTTAGTGCAGAGCCTTGAACAAAGAAGGGATTTAATCAATGTTGACACCTTTTTTGAAATGTGCATTTAAGAGAGGCTGCCTTTAATACTTCCTTTTATCTTAAAATCAAAGACTCTAGTTCTAGTTTAGTTCAAGTTTTGTTTACCTTGTGAACTTGGATATTCACTTTTTCTTCTCTTGGCTTAACTTTCTGCATCTAAATAATGAGAATGATAATAAAACTTACCACATAGGATTATTCTGAGAATTAAGAGAGATGTCATCTAGATCAAGAACTCTTTGCTGCATTTGAAATTATCAAGTAGGGTTTTCCCAGAGGGTGATAACCACAGTTATCCAGAGGGATTCAAGTCTGGATAACCTGGGAACACTATTTCAGAAAAGTTTCATAGGATATAAAACAGTTTTGAGGCTGATAAATAATCTTGAAATACAGCATGGATTGTGGCTTAGCAAGGAGAGACCATATCTTTTTTCCCCTCTTTCTTCTTTCTGTCACATCTGGCTCAGGTCATCAGGTAAAATTAATTTGTTAGTTTCACCCTGCTGACATCTGTCTCTGTCAGTGCAAGCCCTAGGCAGCTTGGGTGCAAATCAGCACAAGTGTTAGCCTTCTCCCTGGAGAAGCTCAGAGATTACGCCTGGATCAGGAAGGAGATTTGGGGATGAGGGAAAAGCAATTTCATGATATTGTCTGGGAATATTTTGGGTGCGCTAAATGAAAAAACTTGAGCAAGGACCACCTCTGGGTTTTATAATAGGTTTTAAATCTCTCTCTTACAAATAGTAACACAGCAACAGCAAAACAAAAACAACTGCTTTGGTTCCTTTCTTGTTCAAAGTAGAAAAGGTTGGCTAAGAAAATATCAATGATAATAAGTATTGTATTTTAAAGCACACAGTATTTTTCTCTGTGAAATAACTATTCATGATTCATTTGAACCTCACAGCAACTTCTTGGGGTAGATAGGGCAGGTATTACTACCCTATTTTATAGCCAAGGAAAGAAAGATTCAAGTCCCAAAGGTTAAGTGATCTGTCCAAGGTCATCAGCTAAGGAGCAGGAGGCTTGACTTGAGCTCTAGTCTTAGATTCCAAATCCTCTTTGAAGGCACAGGGTTGTTTCTCTCTTCCGTGCTTTGGCTCATCTTGTCCCCTCTGCCTGAAGCAACATAAAGGGAAGGAAGAGCTTTCAAATGGCCACATTTTCCAAAGAAGGAGTGAAGTAATGAGCTCCTCATTGCTGGAGAAGAGTAAGCGGGGTGTTGTAGGTGAGATTCAAGTACTGAATGGAAGATTGGGCTTGACAGCCAGAAGGTCCTTTCCAAACTACGATTCCATATCATTAATCTGAAAGCACTAAAACTGGCAATATAATCCTTGGACCTGGAAGCCAGGCTGGGAGAGCAGAAGTGTGGATATGGACTCTAAACCAGAAGAGAACCTTCAGTTCACAGAATCCCAGAGCATCGTAACCAGAGGGGCCCTCGGCCCAGCTCCCTGCCCCAACTATAAAACTCTCTTTCCCCCTCTACTACCTGCTAATTAGGAAAGCCCCAGCAATTTGAAAAAGAAGAACCTCAAGGTCTGTTCTGGCTCTGAGAATCCAGGAAAAGGCACATCTTGGTGGGTCCTGGAGTGGACAAGACCTGGAGCAGATCCTAGGAAGGACTCTCACAGCTTCCACCTGGACTAGCTCTCCTCATGACAGGACCAAAGACAATTGTTCTGAAGATTTAGCCTGGTAATTTAACAGGACGCCAGGTGAAATGCATGGAGAGAAATAATTGACTTCAAAAATTAACCAGTGAAAAATATATACATATTACCAACAGGTAAATAATGGGCCAAACCAACTCCAGTTACTGATTCCTGGAGCAGAGTTCAAGTGGATGAGGCATGGATGGATACACTTTAGAGTTGAAGTAGAAATTCTGGTTTTGTCATTGAGTAGAAATTCTAGTTTTGAGTAGAAATTCTGGTTTTGTCACTGACTTGAGGTGACCCGGCAAGTCAGTCACCTGTCTTTCCCTGTATCCTTACCTATAACTTGGGAAATATTCACGCCCACTTCTCCGAGGATTAAAATGACCGATGGACGTGGCACATAGTAAGTGTTCAATAAATTCCAATACCTTTTCCCCTTCCCAGAAGTAACAAAATGTCCAATTATTGAAAAGCAAACTGTTGTATGACATCAAGAATACATCAAAATACTACGGAAGAAATTTAGGAAATTGTCACTGCTTTTCTTAGACGATTTGAGTGAGGACAAAGGGCTAATGTTTACAATCCATCATTTAGTGCAATTTGAAGCAAAAATGGGAAACTGTGGGTCATTAATCTGGCTTAAGGGGTTCACCCTGCTCAAGGCCAGACCAGTTGTTCTTCACAGCTTTGTCCTACGCTGGGTTTTCCCCTGGGAGCCCTTCCCCCACCCCTCGTCCCCTGTCAGCATGACTGATGAATTCAATATCCCCCTCTCCCCAGCTGACAGCCCAGAGAGCTGACTCCAATCATCAGGCCACCTGGCTGCCTGACTCAGGCCTCCCCAGTCAGAGGCAGGGTCTGCCGTGGACAGACAGACAGGTCTGGAGAGGCTGGTAAGTGAGAACTCCCCGAGGGCCTCCACCAAGAACCCATTTGATGAAGCTGCCATTCACCCTGTCAGGCTGAGCGTGGGATTCATCAGGACCCAGCCAGGCTCCCCTTCACCCCCCATCAATGTGACCTAAAAGGTTGTTCCTTAGGCTTGATTGCTCCGAGGGCATTGGCAAATCCACCAGTTTGTGATCCATCCATGCCTGACAGTCTGTTATTCTAGAAGCACTTATGCTTTGAACCAGGAGAGTAGGAAAAGGCTTCTTGGTTCCATCATGAGACAGAGATTCACTGGTTTATGGATGCATCCCACAAATATTTACTCAGCCAGCTGTTTAACTATGGAGATTAACTAATGGGGGGATGTTTGCTGGTGGGCCTCCCTGTAAAGAAATCCCACTCAATGTAATGGAACCCAGAAATTTAGACTGAAGGACTATGAGTATTGAGTTACTATTGAACATATGTGTCAGGCATGTTGCATATATCACTGAATTGACGCTGTAGTGTCCCTGTATGTAATACTACTACTGTATCTCATTTTATAGGTGAGTAAACTGAGACTCAGAGGCACTCGGTGACTTATTTGAGTCCCATAGACAGAAAGAGTTAGAAATGGGGTCCAAGCCTGTCTGGCTCCAAATCCCATGATCTTACCCATTTTTGCGACATTGCCTGTTCCCATTTCTTTTCTTAGCTGTTGGTAGGATAAAAGGAAGACAAAGCTGTTTATGGAAGCACTTCGAAAAAATATAAATCTCTCCGCTGTAAGAGAATAATATTCTTTTGGAGGCATCTCAAATTGCGCTGGGTGTCTCTCAGTGGACAACGGAATGTTTGGGTCGACTGACCTCTCCTCCAAGTTCAAGAGGCCTCTCAGGTTACAGCCATCAAGGCTGCTTTGGAGCCCTGGGATTCTGAACTATTTCCTGGTGTGCTGCTCCCGAGCTGAGGCTCCCGAGTGTGGCCTGAACCTGGTGGCACTCTGCTGCCCACAGAGAGATGAGGTCGGCTGGGACGTTGCCCTGGGGTTTTTATCCAAATAACCACTGGAATAGGCTATGTTCAACCTGGTGAAAATGTTTATTTCTTATACTGATTTGAAGTAAGCTTCCTTTCCTAAATCTCCCCACTAAAACAGGAAGTAAAGAGGGCTTTTCTATGTTCAGAGAGATTTCTCTTGCATTTCTTAGCTACTTGCTGTAGAGGTTGAGTCCTTCGGTCCAGAAGGCATGGAGATAGAGTGTTAAGAGACAATGTGGCATAGCAGAAAAGGCACTGAGCTAAGGGTCAGAGTCCCATGTCCTGCATGATTCACTCACTGTATACCTTTGGGCAAGTTGCTTAACTTCTCTGTTTCCATTTCTCCATCTACAAATTGGGGGTGATCATACTTTTTCATCTTACATAGATTGTGCAGGACGAATGTGACAATAATTTCATTTATCCATTCTTTCATTCATTCACTAACTGCTAGAAAAGAGATATAGTGATAAATTAGACAGTCATGGCCTATGCCTATGGTCTAGTGGGAGAGATAGGCATAAATCAAAATTAATAGAGATTATTTTTGAATGAAACATTGAGGGAAGTGTTAGGAGAAAGGAATTTAGGGTGCTGTGAGGGCCTGTGGCTGAAGGTGTCACTTGAGGTGAGCCCTGAAGGATGAATAATGGGCGGTTGAGTGAAGAGGGTGCGGAAGGGCATTTTGGCGAAGTAAATCAGCATGCATAAAGTTGCAAAGGAGTTTGGCACAAACCAAGAATGGAGAGGAGAGAAGACCAATGTGTAGGGTGACCATATGCCCCTGTTTGCTGGGGACAGTCCCTTTTAAGGCTCAGGGTACTCCTTAATAGAGCCTTCTTGCCCTCTCCAAAGCATCTCTGTTTGGATGAGAAATTATACGGCCATCTCACTAATGTGGCTGCTGGGTAGTAAGCAAAGTAGAGTTTTAGGCTAGATGGGTACAGAGCCAGGCTCAGGTTCTGTGGTCACATTAAAGAGTTTGGTCTTTACCTCAAGGGCAGTAGGTACGAATTGGAGGGTAAAAAGTTGTTAATAAAAATGAACATTTATTTAGAATGTCTAAGAGCCTGAATGATACTCTAAGCCTTAGAAGACGTAGGTAGATATGCTTTCTAACCCCATGTTATACACGAGGAAACTGAACCTTATAGAGATCAAGGAATTGCCCAGGGCCACGTGGCTGGTTAGTGGCAGAGTGCAGATTTGAAGCCAGGCCTCATTCCAAAGGCTGGGTCTTTAACCACTCTGACAATGCCTCCCGAAAAAGAGAGTCTTTGGCTATAAATGTATTCTGTTCAAGAGCTTCTGGTTTTCTGCACACCTAGTTGACTTTAGTACGTATATGTTGGAATGAACTGAAGTCTCGACAGAAACACCTCTTTACTTTATGGGATGAATGGTAGAACAGAGTGTTAGCATGACATCAAAACAGTAGCAGTACTCTCCACTGTGGCATTGAGATTCAGGATGAACGCCCTGGTCTGCCAGCTGTGAGCTGAGCAAAGCCCAGTCACAGAGCCAGTTACTTCTCAGAGCCCAGTCTTCAACTCTCCAACAGGACACAGCCTGCTCCTTCACCAAGCTGTGTCCAAGGACACGGCAAATGTGAAAGGGTTCTGTAGGCTGAAAAACACAACAGTGAGAACAAAACCAAACACATGGCCAGCAATTGTTGTGAGCTTCCTTATTACCAAAGAACTGGGTTAAATAATTTATGTAACTTTTTTTTCTTTTACTCCTCAAAATTACCCTCTGACGTAGATACTATTATTATTACCATTTAGCACATGAGTAAGTTGAGGCCCAGAGACTTAAGTAACTTGTTCAAAGTCACAAGGCTGGTACTCAAAGTCGGCCAAGTGGCCTACAAGCCAGGGCTCTTAGCCATTATGTAAACCATTAAACAATGGTATCCACTCCAAAGAGGACAACGTACCATAAATGGCACTGAACCATTTTTCCTGGAGGCTCAAGAACCCCAAGATAAGGTGAGGATATTTAAGAGGAAATGAAGTGGAAGGTGGGAGGTCACTGGCTTGTGGGGCTTCGTCCAGGAAGAGACAAATGCACTCAGGTCAACGCTCCCGCACAAGTCTTTGAGGGGGTTATGAGATGGCCAGACAGGGCTGGAGAAGCATCAGTGATGAGACCTGAATTTGTTAGGATGCAAATGGTGGGTTTTGTTTTGAAAATAGGTCTCTCTCTTGGTCCCAGTGGCATGGTGAGTGAGAACACGACTGCTATCCGGGGAGTTCTCAGGTGGAGTATATTAAAGCTGTCACATGCTTTGTTTCCATCATCAGTCAGTCAACAAACATTGCATAAGCCAAGACCCAACTAACATGATAACTCTTATATCTGAGACTTGATTACACATCAACCATTATTCCATATTCCTTATGCACATTCCTCAAATTAGTCTTCACATCAGGCTTTACTATTCCTGTTTTGCAGATGAGGAAACCGAGCACAGAGAGATGAAATCCTAAGCCCAACTCCCCTTAGCTGGCATGTGGGTTTGAATCGTTTGCTGTGACTACAGAATTTGTGCTCTCAATCACCAGGCAAGGTGGCCTCCACTGACACAACACCACAAAGAGTTGTCTCAACTCATATTTATAGAATACCTGCTCTATGCCGGGTGAGCTATTTAACCCTCCTGGGCTTCCCCTTCTGTAAAATGGGAATATTAATAGTGCTTACCTCAGAGGGCTGATGTGGGGAATAGATGAACTAGAGAATGCAAAGCACTCAATATAGAATCTGATGAGGATCAAATAAGCAGTCAAAAAGTGTTTGCTAAATGAATAATCTCCACAACTTTCTTGTTAGGTACTTACTTTATTTCATTGTTCCTATTTTAGCTTGGGATTGGATGCCTTGAAGAAGTTAGCCTTTGCCTCTGGGGTGATGTAGGGGAGCTACTTTTAGCATCATAGCCACGTTTCTTCTCTTTTTCTTCCTCCTACTTCTTCTTCACATACAATAAGCTGCACATATTTCAAGTGTACAATTTGGTAAGTGTATGTACCTACCTATGAAACCATCAACCTAATCAAAATAGTTAATACATCCATCACCCCCCATCACCCCCATGTATTTCCTCCTGCCCTTCAGAATCCTTTCTTCCTGCCCTTACCTGCCACCCTCCCCAGCCCCCTCTCCAGGCAATCATGGATCTGCTTTTTGTTACCACAGAGTAGTATATATATAGTAGTATATATAAGCAGAATCATATAGTATATAAACTATATAAACAGAATCATAAAGTATTCTTTAAAAATTTCCCTTCTTTTACTCAGCGTCATTATTTTGAGGCTTACCATGTTATTCCCTGCATGCACAACTATTCCTTTTTATTGCCAAGTCCATTGTAAATAGGTACCATAATTTATCCCTTCACCTGTTGATGAACATTTGGTTTATTTCCAGGTTTGACTATTAGAGAGAAAGCTGCCAAAAACATTAGTCTTATTAAACTCTTAGAAGTAAAATGGTTGAGTCACATGATAGATGTGTGTTTAACTTTTCAAAAAGCTGCCAAACTGTTTTCCAATATGGTTGCAACATTTACATTTCCACTGGGAATGTATGAGAGTTCCACTTGCTCTGTGTCCTCACCGACACTTGGTATACCGGTCTTTTAGAATTTTAGACATTCCAATAGGTGAGTAATGTATTTTATTGTGGTTTTAATTTGCATTTCTCTAATAACCAGTGATGTTGAACATCTTTTCATGTGCTTATTTGCCATCCATATATCTTTTTTGGTAGAATGTCTGTTCAAATCTTTTGTCTATTTTTTTAATTGAGTTTTTTTTTAATATCTTTATTGGAGTATAATTGCTTTATAGTGTTGTGTTAGTTTCTGCTGTACGACAAAGTGAATCAGCTATACGTATACATATATCCCCATATCTCCTCCCTCTTGAGCCTCCCTTCCACCCTCCCTAGCTCATCCCTCTAGGTCGTCACAAAGCATCGAGCTGATCTCCCTGTGCTATGCAGCAGCTTCCATTTTACATTTGGTAGTGTATATATATCAATGCTACTCTCTCACTTCGTCCCAGTTTCCCCTTCCTCGCCCCGCGTCCTCAAGTCCATTCTCTACGTTTGTGTCTTTATTCCTGCCCGGCCACCAAGTTCATCAGTACCATTTTTTTAGATTCCATATATGTGCATTAGCATATGGTATTTGTTTTCCTCTTTCTGTGTTTTTTTTTCTTATTGCTGAGTTTTGAGAATTCTTTATACGTTCTGGATACCAGTCCTTTATCAAATATATGATTAGAAAATAACTTCTCCCAGTGTGTGGTTTGTCTTCACATTTTCTAAGTAAGGTCCTCCCTAAGATCACGTATCTGTTCATTGCTTTTTCCAGTCTTTTTCCCTTTCTGTAGACAGCCTTCATGCTCACTATTTTCTGCAATGTCAAATCTGCCATTAATCCCATCCAATTCAATTTTTATCTCAGATATTATATAATTCAGTTTGGGTCTTTCTTACTTCTTTCACATCTCTACTTAACATGTTCGATCCTCTAGCTTCTTGAACGTACGGAATACCATTATAATAATGTTTTAATGTCCTTGTCTACTAATTATATCATCATATCTCTCTTTCTAGTATACTGTCATCTTGGTCTCCCCAGACTCTTAGTTTTGTCTCTGCAAATCAAGAAGTCCACTGACCTCCACGTGGGTTCTCCATCCTGTGCTGTGACCTAGAAACTCACTTAAGAATGTAAAGGGGCGATTATAAGACTCACCTCACTTGTTCCTGGCCCTCAGGGATCATGGTCCTTCATTACCTAAACATCCAATGTCTTGAGAACCATTGATTTTTTTGTTTGTTTTTAATTGTTTCGGGTGGGAGAGTAAATCTGGTCCCTATTATTCCATCTTGGCCAGAAGTAGGAATCTTCATAGTTTCTTTAGGCATAAAGAACCCTTATTGTCTATTGTCAAACTTCCCATATTACAGATTAGGAAACTGAGAAACTGCACACATATTACCTATAGAAGGTAGTTTGGGGGTTAAAAGTTATAATGTGCAGTATTTGGTGTGGGGTTGAGGAGATGAATGCTGTTAAGGCTGAAGGGGTAGGCAGAGCTAGATTGTAAAGGATGCTGAATTCCATGCAAGGGCAAGGGAGTATCTTGTGGTTGGTGAAGGGGAAATTGAACAATTGCTTTAAGTTTAGGAACCCCGTAGTCAGGCTTGATAGCCTAATTAATATTTACACATCTCTCTCTTTTTCTTAAGCACAGTTGAATTATATTCACCTTTAATTCTGGAAAGGGGGTTGGTAGAGATGAGTAGATGAGCTTGCTGAGCTCTGGACCACATTCTGATCCTATCTGTATGACTCTGGACAAATCAGTTCATTACTCTTGGGCCTCAGTTTCCACAGCTTTAAAATGGGAATCCTAACACCTATATCCTCATCCACTGATTGTAGTGAGGATTAGATGAGATAACATGTGCTTGACAATAGACTATCAGTGCCCAGAACAGTAGCTGGCATATAATAAGCCCTTGATAAAGATGAACAATTATTAATTGAGAAAACAGGCTCAATAAGGCTGTTCTAATTGTGGTATCGGAACAAGTGAAGGGCAGTGCAAAGCTTCCAAAGCAGCTCTCTGACAGTTTTCCATGCCTATGATCCTTGAAAGCAGGATTTAATCCAAAGGAAGTAATAACAATTGGTTGAGGCAAATACCAAAAGGGCCACAAAGATATACATAGTGGTGGTAGAAGAGTCTTCCCTGCCCAAGGGCACTCTCTGACCCAGAAGTTAGAGCCCAACCTGAAATGATTTTCTGAGCAGTGAATGTTGGAAGCGGTTGGATTTCAGCCACACAGAGGGTTACATTTCACCAGCTAGAATAAAGAATCAGAGCTAGACTGTGGTATGCAATGGTTTGTGGTCATGTGTTTTAATATAATGTTTTGGGCAAAATTAAACTGTAGGAGGCTCAATCATGAAACGAAAGCTTTTATTTATGTATGTTCTCTCATGTTGCCAAACATTTGTACAGGCTGTTCTCATGACCTAAGATGCAGTGTCTTGCATATTCAATATTCCGTACGTGTCTGATTGCAGAAGAGTCCTCTTCCTTCAGCTCTCAGCTCAAATACTATTAAGCCTTCCCTGACGTCCCCAGGCAGATGGTATATTCTTTCTCTTTTGATTCCTCTGCATTTTGCAAATACTGTCATTTTCATGATTGCCTTGTTTCATTTAACCTCTCTCTTTGTTTGTGTCTCCAACTAGACTGGGACCTCCTTTGTGTCTCTGGAACCTCGGACAATGCCTAGAACTGTTAGTGTTCAATAAATATTTCTAGAAAAATGAATGAATAAATGGACACTGGGAATATAAGGTAAAGTCATGTACATAAAGATTCTTACACATAGTGAGATCTCCATTTTTTTCGTTTTCCTCCGTTGTATTAGCCTGAGCTTTAGGGGCATATGTGATGTCTTGCTTACCCCTCTATATACCTTTATTTACTGTCACAGAACATAGAAGAGGCTCAACAAATGTTATATGAGTGAACAAATAAGTCTTGAGCCTTAGTTGCTTTATCTGTTGCATGAAATGGTTGGATGAGATAGTATAGTCATTCAACCAATATTTCCTGTACATCTACCATGTGCCAGGCACAGCATCAGTCATGATCAATGTTCTTAAGAAGCCTGTAGACCAATAGAATTGAGCCAGGGACTATAATGCAAGGTGGAGAGTGAGAGGTCACATCTTGGAATGTAGATGAGACTGATGGGGAGTGAATGAGACTTCAACCCAGAGCTGTCCTGTAGGATGGGGCAGGGTCTCAGGGGTTGACTGGGCCATGGGGTGCCCTGACATTTGGTCAAACATTATTCTGGGTGTGTCTGTTAGGGTTTTCTGGGATGAGGTTTATATTTTTGAATTGCTAGACTGAGTGAAGAAGATTGCCCTCCCTAACATGGGTGGACCTCATCCAGTCAATTGAGCAAAAAAGCTGAGTAAGAGGGAACTCCTCCTGCCTGACTACTGAGCTGAAGCCTCAGTCGTTGCCTGTCTTCAGACACAAACTGAAAAATCAGTTCTTCTTGGATCTTAAGCCTGCTGGCTTTTTGTCTGGACCTATGCAATCAGCTCTTCTGGTTCTCAGGCCTTTAGACTTGGACTGGAACCACACCAGGGTCTCTTCTGGGTCTCCAGCTTACCAACTGCAAGTCTTGGGACTTCTAGCCTCCATAATTGCCTGAGCCAATTCCTTACAATCAATCCCTTTATCATCTATCTATCTATCTATCTGTCATCTATCTCATATTGGTTCTGTTTTACTGGAGAACCTTGAGTAATACAAGAGAGTTGGAAGGAAACTACTCTTTCTTGAGCCTGTAGATGCTCTATATCCATTACCTCATTCCTTGCACATAACACCCCTCTGAGGATGGATGCAATTTCCAGTTTACAGATGGCAACACTGAAGCTCAGAGAGGTGAAGTAACAGAACTAGGTCACATAACAAGCAAATGACAAAATTGGGCTAAAAATCTCATTCCCTTTAGCTCTATAGCCTGTGCTATTTCTCCTCCACTCAACCCCATCCTTCTCTGCATGTTTTGTCTCTCTGAGATACTAAGTTCTTTGTGAGCAGAAACCAGGTCTTATCATTTTTCTGCTACTCCTTGAAATCCTAGGCCTGGTGCACTATCTGGTCCATGGTCGTGAGGGTGGGGTGGGGGGTGGCTTCTGGTCACTTGGGTCATGGGACTTCTCTGTAGGGGAGGACTTTGGAGACCACTTAGCCTTACCCATCTCTCCTTCTACCCTTGTTTCTAGTCCAATTCCCTTCTTCTACCTGCTGTTGTTAATGACTATATGGCCATATATTCCCCATGGGAATTCCAGGGTGTCCTGAAGTTTAGTCACCTAAAGCCGAGGAGCACAACTCATGGGGAAGGGCTTCCCCGGGCCCCTTTTGGAACTCTGACTCAGTTGTGCCACCTGGCCTGGAGCCAGGTCTGCAGCTGGGCTGGAGCAGGGAGGGGGGAGTGTGTGCTGGAGAGGACCCTGACAGGCCTGCTGGGCCCCTGCTGGTTGAACTCCGGCTATAAATAGAAGGAATACTAAGCAGAATGTCTTTTTAATATGCACATGGAATTCATTTGTTTAATGAAGAATTTTCCTGGAAGAAAGCTGAGCTGTCAGAGCTGGGCTATTTTTTAGTAAGATGTGAAAGAAAAACTCGAGAGAATGATATGCTTTTTTGATTTTTGCTATTAGAAGAGGTCACAATAAAAATCAACACTATAGGGTCAGAAATAGGATCAGTGTTTGCTGGGGGACTACAGGTGAGGGCAAGGGATTGCCTGGAAAGGGGCACGATGGAACGTTTTGGAGTTCCATCCACAATAGCTTATTGTGGTAATAGTTACCTGGCAGCATGTATTTGTCAAAGCTCATAGAACTCTTCACCTCAAATGAATGAATTTTACCGTATGTAAGTTACACCTCAATTGCAATCATTGTTGCTTTTGTTGTGGTCATCCATTTACAATTTTTGGTGTCAGTTTATTTATCTCTTGTAAAAATAAAATATAGTGTGTGTGTGTGTATGTGTGTGTGTGTGTGTGTGTGTGTGTGTGAAAAAGATAAATAAATTATACCTCAGCAACCTTGACTTACAAACAAGTCACAATGTTCCTTTTGACAGAGAAGAGGAAGCAGTAGGGAACAAACATTTTCAAACACCTACTTTGGATAGGGTTCTCTGTAGTTTCTTTAGATAAACTTACCTAGTTTAATACTTGCAAAACCACAACGAGTTAGAGATTATTATCCACATTTCACACTCAAGGTTGAAATGCCCAAGGTTGGGAGAGCCTACATTAGTTACCCAAGGTCACACTAAGCTCCTCCTGGGCTTCATGAAGAGGTTTCAGAATTCCGTAGTAACCTCTCTCCACCTACCTGGATGTTCAGGAAGATGAAGCCTAGAGTCTTTGGGAATAGGCAGAACTGAGCTTTCGCTCCTTATGTAAAACGCATCAGGTAGCTCCATGCTTTCTCTCCAGACCTTTCCTCCATTCTGTATTCATTGGCTGTTTCTGGCTGCATCTGGCAAAAGGTCTTAAAAGGTGCTCATGGTCTTCAAGAGCTTTATTTAGTACCCCTGGACCTCCCTTTTTATCAAGTGTGCTTGATTTGGGGCAGACTTTGATATCTGAAAGGGGGGGAGATACACTCTGTAGGGCCTGCCATCATTCCTGGATCCTGTCCCTGTAGTTGAGGCCATTCATCAATTACGATACTCTATGAACCGTGACTTGTTCTTACATTCCTTCAGAATGCAGTCCTCTGGACAGTAATCACTAACTGCTGTCAGTTGGCACTCAAAATCAGAAAATTATTTGCCATTCTACCGGTGTTGGTAGACTTCATTTAGGTGCATTTATAAATTGAGGGTGAATGCTTAGCCTTTCCTCTCCTGGAACCTGGAAGCCTGAGAAAAGTTGATGTCTGGATCTAGAGGCAAAAGTAGGGGGAAAGTGGATTAGACAATTAGAGTCAGATTTTGATATCAGCTCTGTACCACTTCCCTCCATCTCACCTACAACACTCATTTTTCCCTCTGTGGAATGGAGATAATAATACTAACAGCTATCCAAACGTGTTATGGTGAAGCTTAAGTCAAATGGCATAGCACATAGGAAACAAAACTCACTATGTCCGAGGCTCTGTGCTAAGGACTTTTACATGCATTATCCTGTTCAACCCTTACAAGAAAGTGTTGCATAAGAAGAAAAGGTTTTAATCTACATTTTATAGACAATACGTGATTTGTTCAAGTCACACAGTAAAGGGTGAGGACTCCAAATCTCATATTGTTCACCACAAGCTACACTGCCTCTCTTTTCAGGCATGGGCCAGACAGTATTTGGAATGATGCATCCTTTATTGCAGGACTGAGTGGATTGGCTGTTCCATTAGACTTGTACAGGCACTGAAGAGAGGAAGAAGTCATCCGGGGTAGGGAAATCCGGGAGTGGAGACAAGTACCACTACCCTTTTCAGGATCCTGCTGGTCTATATGGTACCTTTGCTCAAATTAGAAAAAAGTGCCCCCTCTGGGCAGATGAATCACAAAAGTCTCTTCCTTTGGGAAGACACAGGATGCAAAGCTTAGAGTGTTTGGATGAAAAAAATGGAGCCCCTTCCTCTGGGCAGAGGATTAGTATGGGGTGGAATCTCAGCAAATGTTCCATCTCTTGACTGGTGTCTTTGTGCAGTCCACAACCTGTACAACAATGCAAAGTGGTCTGTACCTTGACAGGTGGCAAAGGCACAGTGTCAGGGGACTTGGGAACAGGTGAAAGGTGAATGTCTAGATAAATAATTTTGTCAGGCAGATCATATCATTGGCCTGAGTGAGTGTTAGAATCCAGCTCCGGATGAATCCAAAGCCAGTGTCACTGATCGTAAGAATCACTCGGGGATGGGGTTAGGAGTGGACTCTCGGTAAAAAAGCAGATTACTAGGCCCTTCCCCAGATCACTCCAACTCAATAAATCTAGAGTGGGTAATTCCTATAATTAGAACAATTTAGGAAATACTGCTATCTCCCCTGCTCATCACACTGTATTGTCTCTATTATCAGCCGTGGCAACCATCTGGCTTACTGGACAGACTCTTGAGGGCAGGGCCACATTTGATTCAAGTCAACATCCATAGCACATAGAGCAAGGTGTGGTACACACAATGAAAAAAAAGAGTCAACAGAGAAACAATCCATCTATTGAATGGTTTCACAGAACATCAAAAACTCTGGCTTACTCCTCATGCTATTACTCTCTGTGCCAAGGTAACTGCAACTATGCGTATTCCTTCCTTGCTTCCTCCCTTCCTATTCTCCTTATCACTACCTGTTCCTCAACCTTCCCCCACAGGACAGGCCCCACCATTCTGGGAGCTCCTTTTAGACTTATCTAGAGAGTGGCATGTTTCCTGATATCTACACCTACTTTTGGGTCTGGGCTGTGCTTCCAACTCATTGTCTGTGGTTGTGCGTCTTTAGGCCTTATTTCTTTCTCTATAAAATGGAATGGCTTTATAATGTGACTTCTGAGGTCTCTTCCAACTCTGACATGCTAGAATTCTCTGACTGGAATCTACAATTTCTGGTAAATCCTGTAAGATGAGATGGCCTTATTTGAGGCCTACATGTTGGCATCGTATAACCTGTTGGTTGGAGCCTGGGCGATGAGCAGCTGTAATCAGGGATTTTCCTGAGGTCTGCTTTGCTAGTGGGAGGTTTTCTTTAATGGGCATACTCCAGCAGGCTCTGGTCACCTCCACGGGCAACTCAATAAATACTGGCTGCCTGATGGATCTGTTGGATTGGAAGGTAAATGGAAGAGGGTTATGTGAGGAGCTCTGGAAAACATAGCAGTTCAAAGGCAGAGGGCTGTGCTGAGTAGGCTTCCAAATGCACTCACTCTCCCAGGCTTTGAATGCAAGTTCCATTGGAAAAACACGAGTGTCTGATTCCAAGGGAATGGCTTCTAGTAAAAATAATAATAAAAAGGGGCTTTGAAGGCTTCTTGGAAATCAGCTTCTATAAAATAGTGTTTGAGAAATTGAATGCAAGTCAAGCAGAAACATGGACTGAAATATTCCCTTTGCATACTCATTCTTTTAAAATATTTTATTTTTAAATATGAAAATAATGTGTGCATATGGTTAAAGAATCCAAACGGTACAGAAAAATACAAAGCAAAAATCTCCCGTCCTCCTTCTCTTCTCATTTCCTGTCCCATGAGGTAACGATTTATTTCTTTTTTTGTCTGTGATTACTATGTGAGTTTATAAAAATTTAAAAAAAATATTGTGGTAAAATATGCCTAACATAAAATTAACTAGTTTTAACCATTTTTTAAGTGTATAGTTCAGTGGCATTAAGCAATTCACTTTGTTGTGCAGCCATCATCATGTTCTATCTCCTTTTTTAATTGAAATATAGTTGATTTACAATATTATATTTGTTTCAAGTGTACAACATACTGATTCAATATTTTTATAGATTATACTCCATTTAAAGTTATTACAAAATAATGGCTATATCCAACTTCCCTGTGCTGTACAATATATCCTTGTTGCTTATTTGTTTTATATATAATAGTTTGTGTCTTTTAACCCCATACCCCTATTTTGCCCCTCCCCCATTCCCTCTCCCCGCTGGTAACCACTAGTTTGTTCTCTATATCTGTGAGTCTGTTTCTGGTTTGTTATATATGTTCATTTGTTTTATTTTTTAGATTACACATGTAAGTGATAACAGAGTATTTGTTTTTCTCTGTTTGCTTTATTTCACTTGATATTCTCTAGGTCTGTCCGTACTGTTGCAAATGGCAGAATTTCATCCTTTTTTTATGGCTGAATAGTACTCTATTGTGTGTATATATATATATATATCCACAGACACAACACATCTTCTTTATCCATTCATCTGTTGATGGGCACTTATGTTGATTCCATATCTTGGCTATCATAAATAATGCTACTATGAGCATTGAGGTGCATGTATCTTTTCGAATTAGTGTTTTCATTTTCTGTGGCTATATTCCCAGGAGTGGAATTTCTGGATCATATGGTAGTTCTATTTTTAGATTTTTGAGGAAGCTCCATACTGTTTTCCATAGTGACCTTACCAATTTACAGTCCCACCAATAGTGTACTAGCGTCCCCTTTTCTCCACATCTTCACCAAACGTTGTTATTTGTAGACTTTTTGATGATAGACATTTGGACAGGTGTGAGGTAATATCTCATTGTGGTTTTGATTTGCATTTCTCTGATGATTAGCAATGTTGAGCATTTTTTTACATTTGCCTGTTGGCCATCTGTATACCTTCTTTGGAAAAATATCTAGTCAGGTCTTCTGCCATTTTTTTTTGGATATTGAGTTGTATGAACTGTTTATATATTTTGTAGATTAACCCCTTCCACCTTCTATCTTTACAACTTTTTTCATCTTCCCAAAGTGAAACTCTGTACCCACTAAACAGTAACTCCCCATCCCCCCTCCTCTCAGCCCCTAACAGACACTCTTCTTTCTACCTCTATGAATTTGACTACTCTGCTACTTTGAGGTTCCTCATGTAAGTGGAATCATACAATCTTTGTCCTTTTGTGACTGGCTTATTTCACTTAGTATAAACAATTTCTTTTTTACTATTTTTAATCTTAGGTAGGTTACTTTTATAACTCTAATTTATATACTTATATGATATTATTTAATCTTTCAAATTTAAACAGTACTTTTTGATTCCTTGCAATGAAAGATTTAACATCCTTGCTCCACTTCCAAAATCCCTTCACGCTATCCATCTCTCATGTTACTATTTTTATTTCTTTAAGTTATTTTTAGTTCTTCAAGTTATTTTCAGTTCTTCAAGTAGGTGGTTCTCTTTACTGAACTCTAGACTCATTCTCAAGTGTCTACTTGATCTCTCCACTTGGATGTCTAACAAACACCTCAAATTTAAAATATCCCAAACTAAATTCATGGTCTTTGGCCCCGCCCCATTCTGACCCCCTCCCCCCCCACCCCAGTCTTCCTTACTCAGTAAAGGCCAACTTCATCTTTGTAGTTGTTTGGACCCCAAATCTTGTAACCATACTCCATTCCTTTTTGTCCCCCTCATGCCTCACAACCAAAGTGAGAGAAAATCCTTTTGACTTTACCTCAAAATATATATCCAGACCCTGACCACTTCTCATTACCTTCCCTTGTCCAAATCATTGCCATCTCTCACTTGAATTATTAAAGTATTCTAACTTGTCTCCCTGCTTTCTCCCTTGTGCTCCTGTAGTCTAATTACAAAATAGTAGGCAAGAAGTTGTTTTTTTTTTTTTGAAGTATGGTTGCTTTACAATATTTTGTTAGTTTCAGCCAAGAAGTTTTTTTTTTTAACGAATATCAGATCAAGTTACTCCTCTGCTCAAAATCAGCCAATGGCTTTCTCTCTCATTCTGAATAGAAGCCAAAGTCCTTGTGATGGCCAAGGAGGATCCTCACCAGTGCTTTTCAAACCATAATGTGCATATTATCCATCTGGGGTCTTGCTAAAGTGCAGACTATGATCCTAGGTGATTTGATGCTGTTGGTTCATGGACCACACTTTTATTACAACACTTCATGATCTCCACAACCTGCGTATGCATCCTCTCTTGCCTCTTGGGCTGGTCTCTTACTACCTTCCTCCTCCCTCTTCTTGCTCCAGCCTCATGCATGCTCCCACCTCAGGCTTTATACTTGCTGTTCTCTCTGCCTAGAACACTTTTCTCCCAGATATTTGTAAGGCTCATTCTCTTCCCCTCCTGTAGGTTGTTTCCCAAATAACAGTTTCTTCTGAAGCCTTCTCTCATCTCCTTATTCAAAATGGCCACCCTTCTCTCTATGTTTCTCCCTAAGCCTTGTCCCTGCTCAATTTTTCTTTATAGCAAGGGTGTACAAATTATGTCCTATGGGTCATGGTTCAAATCTGGCTCTCTGCTTGCTTTGGAAATAAAGTTTTATTAGAACAAAGCCACATGATGTGTTTATGTATTGTTCATGGCTGCTTTCCTGATATAACAGTAGAGTTAAGACCTTAGGGTCTGCAAAACCTAAAATATTTACTATCTGGCTCCTTATGGAAAAAGTTTGCTGGCTTCTGCTTTGTAGCATTGATCACCATCTGACTTACTAGATGTGTCACTCATTTATTTGCTTATGATCCATCTTGTCTCATTAGAATGTAAACTCTGTAATGAAAAGAGCTTTATCTATTTTGTCCATTGTTACATTCCTAATACCTAGAAAGGTGCCTACCATAAAGAGTCATTCAATGAATATCTGTGAAATGAACAATTGATTATCTTTAAGCTAAAATATATTGTACTTAAACTTCTATTTTGTCAGCCATTTAGACAGCCTCTACTGACTTCCTACCATGTGAAATGATGACACTGTTTGACCTGACTCCTGATGGCTAGCATTATTTTCATATTAGATTTTGTACTATAATTATAACTAGACCTTACTTGCTTTGTTTATAGGTTGATTCTAAAAATGCTCGACCAACAAAATAGCATTTCAAATATATATTGTAAATGGGTAAACTACAGAATCTAGAAGTATTATTGAACTCATGGAGAAAATAATGGTAATTCTAAGCCATTAGTGCCTGAAGAGAAATGTTCCTGCTATCAAGGGTTAGTGAATGATCTTTTCTAATTCTCTGTCAATTGCTTAAAGTCATGTGTGTTTGGATCATAACTTACATATACAACTTCTGATTTTTCACAAAGCTCTTAATTAACCTCTTTTTAAAAAATTCATAGAATATACAAAAGTTTTCATCATATATTTAAGATCATTGGGCTTCTTCGTCTTATAATTTTGCAATGGAAGTCGTTTTCTCCTTTTTTTTTTGTTTTTTGTTTCTTGTGGTTTTTTTTGTGGTACGCGGGCCTCTCACTGTTGTGGCCTCTCCCGTTGCGGAGCACAGGCTCCAGATGCGCAGGCTCAGTGGACGTGGCTCACGGGTCCAGCCGCTCCACGGCATGTGGGATCTTCCCGGACCAGGGCACGAACCCGTGTCCCTTGCATTGGCAGGCAGACCTCCAACCACTGCGCCACCAGGGAAGCCCCGTTTTCTCCTTTAAGATTTTTTTCCACAAAACCTTCTGGCTTCCTACTCTAATTTTCATAGAATACTTCCTGGATTTCTTGCATAGCTGTAAATCTGGTCTGTTTACATTTTACTTCTGAAATAGTTCCATTGTTTCTTCCATCACGTATATTTCTCTTTCTTCGCTTCCTTTTCCATTTTGCTATAGTACACCCTCAAGTACTTTTCGGAAGAGAAAAGTGAGAGGTAACATAAAGTTTCCTGCTGCTACTGTAACATATCACCACAAACTTAGTGACATAAAATAGTACAGATGTGTTACTTTAACGGTCCTGTAGGCTAGATGTGCCACATGGGTATCACGAGGGTAAAATCAAAATATCAGCAGGGCTGGATTCCTTTCTGTAGATACTCAGGGAAATCTGTTTCTTTGCCGTTTCCAGCTTCTAGGAGTCACTTGCATTCTTTGGCTCATGGCTCTGTTCCTCCCTCTTCAAAGTCAGCACTGTGACATCTCTCTGACCATTCTTCTGTGGTCACATCTCCCACTGACCACGAAGGAAAAGGTTTTCCACTTTTAACGATCCATGTCAAGCTCTTTATTATTTTATTTCATTTTTTAAACATCTTTATTGGAGTATAATTGCTTTACAATGCTGTGTTAGTTTCTGCTTTATAACAAAGTGAATCAGCTATACATATACATATATCCCCATATCTCCTCCCTCTTGCGTTTCCCTCCCACCCTCCCTATCCCACCCCTCTACATGGTCACAAACACCCAGTGATCTCCCTGTGCTATGCAGCTGCTTCCCACTAGCTATCTATTTTACATTTGGTAGTGTATATATGTCCATGCCACTCTCTCACTTCGTCCCAGCTTACCCTTCCCCCTCCCCACGTCCTCAAGTCCATTCTCTATATGGCCATTCTGACTCGTGTGAGGTGATACCTCATTGTAGTTTTGATTTGCATTTCTCTACTGATTAGTGATGTTGAGCATCCTTTCATGTTTTTGTTGACTTCTGTATATCTACTATGATTTTTTCTTCTCTGATTGCTGTGGCTAAAAATTCCAAAACTATGTTGAATAATAGTGGTGAAAGTGGACAACCTTGTCATGTTCCTGATCTTAGAGGAAATGGTCTCAGTTTTTCACCATTGAGAACAATGTTGGCTGTGGGTTTGTCACACATGGCCTTTATTATGTTGAGCTAACTGCCCTCTATGCCTACTTTCTGGAGGGTTTTTATCATAAATGGTGTTGAATTTTGTTGAAAGCTTTTTCTGCATCTATTGAAATGATCATATGGTTTTTCTCCTTCAATTTGTTAATATGGTTTATAACATTGATCAAGCTGTTTAATTTGGTTACATTTTCAAGTCTCTTTTGTCATGTAAGGTAACATATTCATAGGTTTCTGGAATTAGGATGTGGACACCTTTGGGAGGAGGTCATTCTTTTGCTTATCACATAAACTTTTAGTGTCTTCCCAAATCCTGAAATTTCTTAAGTTAGCTTCACACTGCTTATAGAGTTATAGTTTCAAAAATACATGTCTTCATAACTTTGGAGACATTCTTCCACATCATCTGGAGTCAGTGATTATTGACACAAGATCTGAATACCTTCTGATTCTTTGTTTTTTTAAGGCATATTTACTGCCACATGCCTTGGCATCTTTTAGTATTTTTCTCCTTGAAACTTCACCAGATAATGACTGGGAGTGGATTTTTGTTTTGTTTGTTTGTTTGCTTTGTTTATATCCACAAGATTTACACTGAAATGATCCTTTCAACTTGAAAACTTGAATCTCTATTTAAAGACAAGAAATTTTTTTCTCTGTGCTTTCTTCAATATCTGCACCCTCCCCCTCTTCACTAATATCTGCAACATTAATATCTGCAACATTAGCCTTCACTAATATCTGCAACATTCTCTCCATGTCTGAATTCCCCATTAGAAGAATGTTGAGCCTTCTGGATGTATTCTCCCTTTAGTTTAACTTTTAATTTTCTCCTATTTTTCTTCTCCCCAGTTTTGCTACATGTTTCATGAGTTTTCCTTGACTTCATCTTCCAGATTACTAATATGGACTTTAACCATGACCAATCCACAGCATTTTAAAAATGTGGACAAAATAGTTCACATTTTACTAATATGGACTTTAACCATGACCAATCCACAACATTTTTAAAATGTGGACAAAATAGTTCACATTTCCAGGAAACTTGGCTGCCTATCTCTCATAGTAACAATAACTTTTCAAATT
Organism: Neophocaena asiaeorientalis asiaeorientalis; assembly: GCF_003031525.2. Lineage (NCBI taxonomy): Eukaryota > Metazoa > Chordata > Mammalia > Artiodactyla > Phocoenidae > Neophocaena > Neophocaena asiaeorientalis. Next base: position 982,967 of record NW_020174369.1, on the reverse strand, counting down.
TCTCTGAGTTTCCTGACTGAGTTTATTTTGAAAATCCTCTTCTATTTCTTGCTATTCCTTTTAGTGTTGCTGTTTGCATTTTTTAATCTTGAGCTTTCTCTGTCTCATCAGTTTTCCTCAAATGTTGACTGAATTGCTTTACTTTTATTTGTTAGTCCCTTGTCTGGCAGCATAGGTAGCTGGCATAGTTTCCCTCAGTAATCCAACAGGTCCCTTTACCCCAAAGGCCTCTTTCTCCACACGGGAGGGTAGAGGGAGAGCTCTGTGTGGATGAGCAGGTCTTGATGAATGGCAGGCTTGTCTTTATTGTGCATAAAGACCAGTTTGCTTGAACCTCTATAATTTCTACAGTGAAAATGAGTTCACTGAAGCACATTTTTCTCCTCCTGAATGGAAGCATTTTTCCTCCTTTTCTTCTGGTCAAGGGGGAAATGTGGGTTTACCTTGAACTCTTCTCTGACTCCATCTCCAGCCTCCACTCAGACTATGGGCCTCCCCAGGCTAGTCGTGATTCCCTCATGATGGCCATCCCATAGCCCTCTCTGCCTCCCCAAACCTGCTCCATCAGGTTACATCAGGTCACACACTCACTGCAGTCTTCTCTCTGGGTTTTGTACTGACCTCTTATGCTCTAGCTTATGCTTCAGTGATCCCATTTGCTTTCTACTAATCAGAGATTTGTGTGTAGATAGCACTCTCTCTTTAAAAAAAATCCAAACCAACAAAAATATGTATTCTATCCTGTACATCTTTGTTATCTGTTCAGTGAGGTCTTATCTAGGAGGGATGCCCACTGTCATCTTGTACCATAAAACTGCAATTCTAAAAGTCTAAACACAGTTCAAATTTAAAGTAAATATGTTGTGCCATCTTTTAGAATCATTTTTCTCCCTCACCCTTTCCTCTCCACACCCCAGATTGTTCAGAGCCTCTCTCTGGGACTCCAAGAAGAGTATATTGTGCTTCCTTCTACCGTGTCACATTGTATTATTATTTGCCTCTATGTATTGTTTATGCCTTCAGGCTGTAGGGTCTTTGAGTGTAGGATACACATTCATCCCTAGGTTCCCAGTGATACACACATAGTAGATGTTCAGGTGGTATCAAAGCTTTCCAGAAACAAAAGAGAAGTCCAAAGTCACTTATGGCTGGTTACAGAGTATAAAGAGGGCAGTGGCAGAGAAAGGAATCTGAAAAGATAGGCAGTGGCCAGAATGTGCTGTCAGTGACCAAACTAAGCATTTTGTACCGAGCCCCTGGAAGATTTTAAGCACACGGCAGTAGTATGCACCTATTGACATATTATAAAGATTTTGACTGCGATATGGAGGATGGACTGGCAGAGTCCTGATGATTTGAGGCATGATTGCAATAGTCTAGGTGAGAAGTGATGAGGACTTGACTGGGGGAATAGAAGCTGGGCTAAAGTTAAAGAGACAGGTTTGGGAAATGGCAAGAGGATAGAACTGGTGGGATTTGGTGACTGTCGCATGTGAGGGGCTGATGGAGATGGAAGAGGCAAGATTTTCGAGGGCCCTTCCAGTGCTGGGGTTCCAGGATCCAATGATTGCAGGGAAGGACATGAGCTCTTTTGTTTTTTGGTAAATCTCAAGAGAGAGGCAAAAAGGCTGTGAAAGGAGTAATTTATGAGATTCAACTGAGCTCTTTAAATCCTTTCTGAAACTGCAGATTCCAGCTGAAATGGGGAAAAGATGTGTCTTTAGCTCTGTTTTGGACAGCGAGGCTACCCTTTTCCCTCCCAGGAAATCAAGTGAGAGCAGGATGTTCTGGTAAGATACATGAGATCAGCTTCTTTTCAAGTTTGGATTAATTTTAAAAAATTGGATTAGCATCTAACTGAAATGGATGTCAACTGCTTGGAATGCATCTTTGGATCTGAGTGATTTTGATATGAACCAAATGTGATTGCCTAGTAAAGTTTTTATTTATGGAGAACCATCTTGATGTCTCAACTACATCCCAAGTTTAACTCTTAGGGACCCTTCAAAGGAAGGAATAGGTTTCACCTGTTTTGCCCTTAGGCCTTTTTACTTTTAAAAAATAAATCAGGCTCCTTACCTGCTCTTAATCATGACAGCACAACTCAGAAACATTCAGGAAAAGGAAGGGAGTAGGTTTTACCACATACCAAGAACCTTCTCTATGTTAGGCATGTCCAATGATGCAATAATGCATAGACCTTAACAACCACATTGAATATAAGAATTATTATCCCCATTTGACAGATGTGGAAGTTAGACCTTAAAGAGATCTCTAAGTTAGTAAAAGGGAGAGGGGATTCAAATGCAGACCCATCTGATGTATCAAGTACCTATCATGGCCTGACATACTTGCATTACTCCATTTAAGCCTCAGAACAATGCAAAAGTATAGAGACTTAGAGAGACTTAATAAAAAGAGGCTTAGCAAGATTAAATAACCCCTGCAAGGTCACTCATCAGAGAGACCTGAGATTTTGTTTTCCTTCTTTATTTGCAGGCCAAAAGTACACATTATATACCTAAGGGTGTTAAGAAGTGTATGGGCGATATTATATGTCATTGCTAGGAAAACTTTCCACGATGCTATTCAGATAGAAATCTCTTTGGAAAGCTCTGTTTGCCTGATGGCCATTCCCAAAGCCTTTAGAAAGGGGGAGGGGAGTGACTGCTTCCTAGTCCTGCACTGGAATGCGCCATATGCCACACCTAATTCTAATACTCCAAATAACACTTTGGTGGTGGCGTAATGATTGCTGTTTCCCAGATGAAGAAACTGAAGTTCAAAAAGTTTAAGTAAAGGTTAAATAACTTGCCCAAGGTTCATACCCATGTCCGGCTGACCCCCAAACCACAGGTGTTCAGGATAATGCTAACCCACTTTGAGGGCAGATATTTACAGAAATACGTAAGAAGGAAGAGGGCGATCAGAACGTGAGCTCTGCTGTTGGTATGGCCCACGAAGTTTCCCTGGGTAGGTGGTGGGTGGATAAACGCCCTTTGATGAAATTTGCAGATGACTCTAGATCGGGCCCTCGGTAAACACGAGCAATACAAAAAAGCGACACATGTGATCCCAAATGAGGGAGGTTAGAAGTGCAGGCAGGAAATAACAAGATGAGACTGATTACCACATGGGAAACTCTGAATTAAAACATCTGGGCAGGCTGACGTGACTAACATAAGCACCTTTCAGTAGCTCAGAACTCTGCAATTGGAAGGGCGTGAGTGGTCACTGTATCCAGTTCCTTCATCTACAGACGATGAAGCTCAGACTCAGACAGGAGAAGGAAATTATCCAAGGTCACAGTCAAACTAATGGCAGAGCTGGGATAAACCCCAGGTCTCCTGTCTCAAAATGAACTTTACCTTCCATTACGGCTATGGGTTTTGGAATCAAAGGTATTTAAGTCTAACTGTACCGTTTATACGCTGTGTGTCTTCAGGCATGTTACTTAATCTGATTGAAACTCAGTTTTCTTATCTGGAAAAGTGGTAAAGTAATAAATATTCCTTAGGGTTATTTTGGAAAATAAGTGAAAATAAGGATTGGTACTTGATATATAGGGGTTCAAGAAAGATTAATTCCCTCTTTTATTTATAGCAGAGAAATGCTTTAAGGGCAATAGCTATGGTGCAGGGTATGTTGTATCCATGATGCCATGCTTGAATGGGTGCTGAAGGCTCTTTTAGGAGGATTGGCAATGGATACAGTGGGAATAGGTAATGTGATACAGCTGCAGTTCATGGTATCTTCAGATACATCCATCACAGATCAATTACAGAGGGCCTTGGACATGCAAGGTAGACTTTGTGCCACATTGTGGCTCTGACAGCAAGAGACGTCACCATCTGCTGAGGCCGTTGAGGAATACAGCCTGAGAGATGTGGGACTAGAGCTGGAAATAATCCTTTTCAGAGGAAAGGTTCCACCTAAGGGCTAATTTGGGAATGAGTTCTACATTGTACAGGCTAATGTGAAAATTGGGACATACTTAATGTGTGTATGGTAGGCTATTCAGGGGAAATTGGCCATGGTGCCAAGGTACCTTAAAAGCTGCGTTCACCTGGTGTGGAATTTACAAAGGAGAGAGCCCCAAATTGAGTCTGTGGCTCTTGGATTCTACATCCACATTGAGGACATAAAATATTGGAGATAAATCAAGAAATTGAAGCTTAAAAGAGGGTTTGAGAGGAAACTGTCTTTGACATGAGCTGTGTTTTGAATCCCACATCCCCAGGGAAGGGATGGGGTAAGGGCACATCCCCCTTCCTTCAAAACAAGAGTGAGTGCCTCCACAGGGCCACTTGGAGAGTCTGGTAAGGGTCCTCTGAAGTTGGGGTGACTCATTGGGCTGGCTCTGCCTTCTGCCCAAGAGAGCTGGCAGCAGAAGCAGCCTGGTGAGCTGCCGATGGCTGGAAGGAGGGAGAGGCCGAAGCACTGGATTAGCCTGCCTCCCAGAGTCTGTCAGGTCAAAGATTTGTATATTTCCTGAAGACCAGACATGGACCATGTGGGAGAAAGCAGGCCTAGAGGCACTGAAATTCTACCCAAGAAACCTACTGGGGAGGGATAACTAAATAGAGAGCTATGTGAACCAGACTGCTGGGAAAAAGGGGACTGGGCATGGGAAGGGGACAGCTAGCTTAAGGGAGACCCATCACCCACTCCCTAGTAGCGTCATTAAATGCTTTCAGTGAGGAATTTGCAAAGGCCACAAATCCTGTCCCCTCTTCCACCCTTAATCATCTTTTTATTTTTTTTTAAATTGAAGTATAGTTGATGTACAATATTATATAAGTTACAGGTGTACAGCATGGTGATTCGCAATTTTTAAAGTTTATACTCCGTTTATAATTATTATAAAATATTGGCTATATTCTCCATGTTGTATAATATATCCTGTAGCTTATCTTATACCTAACAGTTTGTACCTCTTAATCCCCTACCCCTGTATTTCCCCTCCCACCTTCCCTCTCCCCACTGGTGACTACTAGTTTGTGCTCTATTATATCTGTGAGTCAGTTTCTTTTTGTTACATTCATTAGTTTGTTGTATTTTTTAGATTCCACATATAAGTGATATCATACAGTATTTGTCTTTTTTTGTCTGACTTACTTCACTTAGCAAAATACCCTCCAAATCCATCCATGTTGTTGCAAATCATAATATTTCATTCTTCTTCATGGTTGAGTAATACTGGGTTTTATACACACACACACACACACACACACACACACACACACACACCCCACATATTCTTCATCCATTGATGGACACTTAGGTTGTTTCCATATCTTGGCTATTGTAAATAATGCTGCTATGAACATTGGGACGCATGTACATTTTTGAATTAATCCTCTTTAATCAGGTGCCAGGACCAGAGTAGCCAGTGCTAGTTTATGACGATACATGTGAAGTAAAAGCTCTCCCACTCTGCCCATTACCATTTTCTCTTCTCTCTTTGTCCCTCTACCAGTCCAATTCCAGGATGTTCTCACAGACCAGAGTCAACCAGTAGTGGGAGGAAGAACTTGGATATTAAAGGAAGAAGACACTGTCTATAACCCTCCCCTGGACTACAATAGGCCAGAGGTGGAGGAGAAAGAAGTACTCATCCTAAATGAGCTTGGAGGTTTTGGTTATTATATTGACTCTACTGAACTGAGACTCTATTTAAGTATTTTAAATGACTACCAAACTTTTGATTACCTAAGAGGAAATAAGGAAGTTAGGGGGCCTACCTCAACTTTCATCCAGGAGTATAGGAAGGACTACCCCCATCAAGCAGGTTAGAAGGGCAGTGAGAGACACATAAATTGCAGCTCATGTGTCCCACATGAGCAGTGGTTCAATTTGCATATTTCATTGGAATGTACTCTTTATGTTAGCTTGTTTGGATTCCTACTTTGTGCTGAGTTTTTTGATGCAGTCAGGTTTATGGTTGCAAACCTTGTGACAAGCACACAATACGTGCTGTGGACTGAGATGCATAGAGGAAAAGTTACATGTATGATTAGCAGGGCAGAGACTACCCTCCAGTTGCTGGCCTTTCCACTTGGTCTTCCAGGTTTCATCCCAGCCCTTTCATCCATTCAATGAGCACTTATTGAATGCCTATTATGTCATTCCCCAAATAATCTTTTCTCTGGGTCACAAGTGAGTGAGTATGACACCATTCTAACCAACTCAGCTTTGGGACTCATTTTGAATGGACTTATATATTCTCATCTTCTACCGTTATTTGTCTTTGTATGGCTGTCTCAGGGTCAGGACAGCATCGTACATATCTCTGATTCCCAAGCACAGTGTCCGACACATAGAAACTGCTCAATAATTATGGACAAAGTGTTGAATGCACAAATCTAAAATCCCAATGAAACTCTGGACATCAGGCCTACTGAACCAGAAAGAAAGATAACTCCAATACTGCCCTGATATTTTTTGAATATAGTTTATGCAAGGATTAAGGTTATGAGCCATGGGGGCTTCCCTGGTGGTGCAGTAGTTAAGAATCCGCTTGCCAGTGCAGGAGACACGGGTTCGAGCCCTGGTCCGGGAATATCCCACATGCCGTGAACAACTAAGCCCGTGTGCCGCAACTACTGAGCCTGTGCTCTAGAGCCCGTGAGCCACAACTACTGAAGCCCGCACCCCTAGAGCCTGTGCTCCCAACAAGAGAAGCCGCCACAATGAGAAGCCTGCACACCACAACAAAGAGTAGGCCCTGCTCACTGCAACTAGAGAAAGCCCGCACGCAGCAACAAAGACCCAACACAGCCAAAAAAAAAAAGATTAGGAGCCATGACTCAGAAGGATGGACTGAATCCCAGATCCACCAGTTGCCTAGGAAATGTATACTTTTTTTGTAAACCTTAGTTTTGGGCATAATAATGAGGGCAATTATACTCACAGTTAAGTGAGGCATGAACGTCTAGTAAAAGCATCTCTAGTTTTGTGCCTGGTAAATGACAGGTTTTCTCTCTGTCCCTGTCTCTCTCTGTCTCTGTCTCTGTTTCTCTGTGTCTCTGTCTCTCTGTCTCTGTCTGTCTGTCTCTCTCTATATAAATTTATATACATATAATTTTTAACACCCTCTTCCTCCTTATCCTCTGTACTTGAAAACCAAGCAGCATCTGGGGGTGGGAGTCATAGAAAAAGTTAGTATAATAGTAACGGTCAAGATTGAAGATATGATCATGCTGGAGGACAGTTGAATAAAACAGCATTATCTGATAACATGGTATAAAGAACATGGGAATTGGAGGGAGAAGATTTGGGTTTGGGGTGGAGCCCTGTCCCTGTCACATACATTGTGACATTGGCAAGTCAATGAATTTTCTGAGCCTCTTTTCATTCACTGTTAAATAAGGTCAACAAGATGCCTCTGTGCTTCTTGAGGGCAGAATCTGTGTCTTATTCATCTGTGTCCTTAGCACCTACCAAAGCATCTGGCATACGATAATAGTAACAATATAAATCAAAGTAAAGACTCTTTTCTAAATATTTGAATGCACTCATTCTTACAGCAACACAATGAGGTCAATGTTCTTAAATTTTAGTGAATACTCAAGGAATGAAATTTCATTAATTTATCAGTAAATTAAATCTAAAGCAACAATGTCAAGCAAAAATAACATGTTAGCTTCAAGTGCTGTAAAAATATGAGATAGCATTTTCGTTCTTCTATTTCTCTACTTTGATCTAGGAGACATGCTGCTGGGATTATCGTAAAAAAGGGAGGGGCATCGTTTATAGAGATTTTACGAACAGTGCCCTTTATATATGCTATTCCATTAAATCTTTGCTTCAGCTCTTTGAGGAAGATATAATTATAGATTTGGAAACTGAAGCTCAAGTAAATTAAGTAACTTAGTTAGAGACTTGCTCAACAGCTACCCTATTCATTGGCAGAGTTATGATCCAAATCGAAGTTGACCGTCTCCAAAGCCCGGGCACTTCTAGCGATGGCTATAGGGAAGGGAAGTGTTGGCGGAGAGGAGGCTGTAGATGAGTTTGCAGTGGGTTAAACCAGAGGTTAAAAACATCAAAGGAAGAACTGAAGCCTAGCAACCCCCCTGCATCCAGCCCACTTCAAATGTTTTTCTTATTCTGATGGTCAGAAGTAGGTGTCCCCATGTACCTCTGCTCCCAGGGAAAGGCCAAAGATAACTCTGCTGGGAATTGCAAAGGACAAGGAGACACTGTTATTTCCAGAGAAATCGGAGAGGGCAGGAGGAGGTTGGACGGTGGAGATGTGTGTCTGTGGGCTCTTTCACATGTGAACATGATTGTTCTGGTTGGGTTATGCTTTTAACTCTTTCCCCAAGTGCTGGGGAGGCAGCCCAGGGTGGGTAAAGGGTGGGGAGGGGGAAGAACGCTGGGCTAGAACTTAAATGAGAGCCCCGGGTCACAACCTTGCTGCAACGTGCTTTGGGTCCTTCCCCTGCAGCTCATTTTCCACAACTGAGTAAGCGTGGGCTGGGACAGCTAACATTAAAGGCCCTTCCTGTTCTGTATTCTGTGGTCTGAATTTACTATTTTTTATTCTAACTTCCCACACCCTCGGGAGGGTGATGCAGGCCTAACTTTGGGAGAGGAGAGACATTACAGCCTAATATTTCTAAAGTATAAATGAAATCATGTCACCTGTACACTTAGCCCTGTAGTAAGGTCCTTTTGCAGATTTCCCAGCTAAGGAACCCACTTGTTCTAGGCACTGTTTTAAATACATCAGACACTTATATGTTATTTAATGAGGTGGTGTGCACGTGCCTGTTTGTGTGTGTGGGTGTGTGTTTACCTAAAAGGTAGAGCCCCTGTTTGTAATCCCAAGTCCACCCAGAACTAACTATGAAATCTTAAACAAGGCATCAACCTTTCTAGGTTTCTGTTTCATCCTCTGTAAGGAGAGCAATAATAGCAGCTACCTGGTTGGGTTGTTAGGAGGGGTGAGTCCATTTTTTTTTTTTTTTTTTTGCGGTACGCGGGCCTCTCACTGTTGTGGCCTCTCCCGTTGCGGAGCACAGGCTCCGGACGCGCAGGCTCAGCGGGCACGGCTCATGGGTCCAGCCGCTCCGCGGCATGTGGGATCTTCCCGGACCTGGGCACAAACCCGCTTCCCCTGCATCGGCAGGCGGACTCTCAAGCACTGCGCCACCAGGGAAGCCCTATTTCTGTAAAGCACTGAGGAGAGTGCCTGACTCACAGAGAACACTTGTGATATCGGTTATTTTTATGAAGTCTCACTAACTCTTAACTCTTATTTTACACATGAGAAAATGGACCCTAAGAAAGTTTAAGCGACTTGCTCAAGGTTCTACGATATGCTAGGAAGAAGAGTGAGAACTTTAGGATGTTATAACTGTATTTCAACGTGGGACCCAGAAACACCTGGAATGAGCCCAGCTGCTCACTGCCCCTTCCTAACCGTGGTCAGTTTCCGCCCTGAGGGAGGTGGGCAAAGAAGGAAGCAAGGCACACATGTGCAGGCCCTGAAGATACAGCTCCCAACGCAAGAGCAACATGCTCCATGACTAACCTGAGACCTGACCTCAGACGAATGATTCTGACCAGGATCCAGGAAACTGGGGAGCAGACAGGTGGAAGCATGGGAAGAGGTGGGCAGGGGGGCTTTCCTCAACAGCACTTATGATATAACTGCATCTTAGTTGTGTTCAAGGCCATTGACAAACTGTCCCCATTCTCACCTTTCAAGCTCATCTCCACACTGTTTTGTTTCAGCCTCATTTGGATACCCTGTATCCCGGGTCCTCTACACACTAGCCTGTTCCAGGAAACAGGGTGTCTTGACATCCTCCCGCCATCCTAATCCTTCCTGCTGTGACAAACAAAGACCTGATTAAAAATTTCTATCTTATTGTTAATTTGGATTAAGCCTGACCAAAGCATCACTATGTGTTGGTTTCATCTGAAACTGCAAAATCTTTCCTGGGGCACATTGAACTTAGATGAAGCAATCACCACAAAATAAAATCGACAATAACTCAACTGCATATGCTGATCTCTGTTATCAAACCCAGAAAGAAAAAAAAGTGATGAAAGAATCAAAGTTTCTTGTCAAAATTGGATCTGTATTCTTTGATGTGAGAAATAAGATTTGATTGAAATAATAACCAGAAAGTAAAATATGCAATGACAGAAGCTACAATTAATAAAATAAGGTAAAGACAGTGAAATGAATCAGTGAATCAAATCTATGTATGATTGAAATGAAGATTTCATTTTGAAGAACATAAAAGTTAAAATAGAGAAATTAAGCACAATTTTACTTTAATTAGTAATGATTTAAGTGTCCTCTTCTATAAGTAATGTACATCCTTGGGATAAGTAGGGTCAGAATATCTGATGAATCAAAAGTCAACATCTGAAGGGTCAAAATAAATTCCATTTTTCCCAGCACAGTGGTTTGTATGAAATATTAGATGACACATTTCTCTAGAAGCTAATACGATCCTGGCTGGATGTTCCATTTTACATCCTCGTGAAGTGGTCATGCAGCCCTTAATGAATTTACCCTCTGCTGGATGGGATGACCTGTATTTACCTGAAATGATAAGGTCTTTTTCAGTGCTGTGAGCACAAGTGAATAGAATGCAAACACAAAGTGAGCACAGGCTCTTCTGCGTGCTCCAACTCCCAAAGTGTGTGGGCCAAGTCATTCTTCCTGGCACTTTTGCTTTAGAGGCCAAAGGAAGTAGCTTTAACTACTAAAGGTGCTAAAAGTACCTAAATCTCATATATATAAAATCGGCCCATAAAACTTCCTTCTAGAAAACACCTCCTTGTGTGTGTGTGTGTGTTTGTATGTGTGCGTGTTGTCTTTTCACGTTCTTTTTTATTTTAGTTTAGTTTATATGGGAGTATAGTTGATTAACAATGTTGTGTTAGTTTCAGGTGTACAGCAAAGTGATTCAGTTATTCATATACATGTATCTATTCTTTTTCAAATTCTTTTCCCATTTAGGTCATTACAGAGTATTGAGCAGAGTTCCCTGTGCTATACAGTAGATCCTTGTTGGTTATCTATTTTAAATATAGTAGTGTGTATATGTCAGTCCCAATCTATCCCTCCCCCACACCCTTCACCCCTGGTAACCATAAGTTCATTCTCTAAGTCTGTGAATCTGAAAACACCTCCTTTGAATGTCCTTTGGTGACTGTAATCATTCGCCAATCATTGACTAAGTAGGACACTGGAGGTTAGATGTGATTCATGCCTCCAAAGAAGACAAGACGCAGTCATTCACACACATATAGTGCCATGTGCTAAGTTTAATAATAACCTCTACCTAATATGCAGAGGCTGTGGTAATCATCTTTGCCAGAAAAGTGTCAGAAGGGGGTGATACTTAAGCAAAATTGTCAGTCAAAGGGATGAATGCATCCGATATGTTGAATAGCATGGACTGCGTGGAGAGGAAATGACTTTGAGTAGCTGGGGGGTTGGCAGATGGAGAACAGGGTCTGGAGATGAGGGCTTGTGGAAATTATGGTGGTGACCATGACCTCTCCTTCCCAGATCACAGTGAGCTCATGTGCCCCAGTCCAGCCCTGAGGCCCAGGCAGGGGTGCTCTCACAGGTTGGGTACCCACTGGTTCCCTGAGGGCTAATGAGTGTTTTGAGATGTTGCAGAACTCTCTGAATAGCCTCTCAGGGTCACCAAGTGATTTGGAGTTTGAACTTGAGGCACAAGTGGGCATAGATCACATTCTCTCCGTGACCGTCTCGACAGCTGGTGGTCAAATGTCCAGGCTCAGGAAGGCATGGCCTTAACTCAGACCTCAGGCTGGTGGTCTTCAATCTGAGGTTTATACGCCCTTGGAGGTACCTACAGACTTCTCAAGAGATGTGCAGGCATAGATAGTTCTAGAGGAATCAATATCTAGCACTGCAATTTCCATGTGTGTTCTTTCCCAGCATTGATCTTCCCAAGGGCATCCGTACTGGCAAAGATTCTCCCCACTTTCCTAACTCCCTTTTCATAATCTCCATTCTCAACCCCCATTTAAACACCTGTTGCCTTATGGTTTCAGGAAACTAAATCAACTAAAAAAATTACACACACACACTTGACAGAAGTACTGGATGGTTGATAAAAGACTAGATTCTAGCATAAGAATCTAATACATTGGGATAAAATTCTGTGGGAGAAGTGAAATAGAAGGAAACAGGAGTTTGAGTTTTTCATAAAGAAACAAAGAGTAATGTAAAATTTCCAACTGTTAAAGGAAAGCATGTTTATACATTTTTAGATGGATTGTGGTGGGTTTGAAGTCACTATGGTATTTAGACTAAACTGGGTACATGCAAAAAGCATAATGTAAGAGTTTTATTTTAAAATGTCAATATTTATAGCATGTTGTTTAAAGTTTTGATGAAAAATTTCAGATGTCAACTTAAAATGTGTGAGGGGGTACAGAACTTTTATAAAATTGTTTTAAGGGTACAGGAGGAAAAAGTTTGCAGACCACTGCTCTACCGAGCCTGCCTGGCAAGGCATTCCTGGCCTGGGGACTGGACTTCGTTCTGTGGGCTAGCGGTGTTCCACTCATTCTCCATTACCCTCAGGAGTAGGATCAGGAAGCTGGGATCCAGAGCCTCATTCAGGGTCCCTTCCCCCGTCTCCTTCCTGGGGATTGGTTCCCACATTCTCAGGAAACTTCACACACAAAAGCCTTCATTCTGCATGTTTTCTCCCATTATCATGTTCAAAGCCCATTAGAGAGATTAGTGGTTCCTTTGACTAGATCCCAAATCCTTAGCAGCAAAGCTTTAGGTAGAGAAAGCTACATCTTTATGTCTTTAGGAATAAAACATAACAGTGGCCTTGATTATTGCTTTGAAGAGAGAAAAAATGCTTTTATTTCTTTAAGAAGTGTTACCCTGATTCCTCCCCACAAGGGTTGGATATACTGTTCTAACTAAGTGCAAATAGCAGATGCAATAAGAAGGTCCCTGCAGGTCACTGCTGGGTAGAGAAAGAGAGTACTCTGTGATGTCACCCACCACTTCAGGGCTGTGTGATCTCAGGCAGCTGTCTTAACCTTTCTGAGTCACAGTTTTACATCTGTAAGGTGAGATCATAATGTGATCCTCTTATGATTGTTGTAAACGTTACCTGAGATATTTATGAAAGGTGTGAAATGTAGTAGGTGGCTAATAATGATTTTGAGGTTTGAAGTGCTCTTCCTTATACTGCACTTGGGAAACAAAGCGGAAGAGGATAAGAGCACATTCTCAAGAAATTTGCGATCTAGTGAGTCACGCAAGTCTAGCAGGCAGTTAGAGCAGAGCAGTGGTGCTTACAGGGGCAGAGGCACACGGGGGCTTTGGTGGCAGAATATGAAGAGGATTGCAGATCTGGCATTCGGGTAGGAGATGGCTTCTTAGAGATCCTGATGTCTAAGTGAGGAACTGAAGGGCAAGAAAGAGCTGGCTAGGCACAGAAGGAAAAGGGCCAGTGTGGGCACAGGGGAGTCCCGAGCAAAGGCCTGGAGGCAGAGACTTTGGTGTGGGTTGGGATGGGGTGTGGCGATCAGGCTGGAGAGGCTGCTGAGAAGGGGCCAATTGCCATGCCAAGGTGTTAAGACTTACTTTCTCTTCCTAAGAAGGAGCCATTGCAAGGTTTAATCTGGCCTGATTTGTGGTTTACAAACCTCCCGCTTTAGGGAGGAGTAGGTAACTGGGTGTCAGTCTGGAGATCAGGGAGACTGGGAATTCTTCTCGTCCACAAGCCTTTCAAGCGCACAGAGAATGTTTTCCATACCTTTGTAAATTCAGGGCCCAGGACAGTTCCTGTCATGGAGTAAGAGTTTGATGAAATGCTTGTTGAATGAACTAGTCAATGATTCTGTGAACTAATGTCCCCAGTTTTATATTAACTAGGCCAAAAAGTACTGCTGAATATAGTTTCTCATCAATGTCCACTTTGATTGTCCCCTCAATGCTCTCAGCACATTCAGGCCTGTAAACATGACAGCAGATAAAAGTGATCAAACTGCCTGCTAGTTAGCTCAGAAATTGCCCTAAGCATCCCATGCCCACTCGAACATTGAACCGCCACTGACCTCTGGTCTCTGTCTTCTTCGTCCTCGTAATTTCTTTGCTGAGCTCTATTTAGATTGATGGCCACCTTCCATGGTCTGATTTACCTGCCTCCATTCTGGTACTTGCGGAATGTGCCTTTCTCTTCTTGCAAGGCCATTCCCACTTACCCAAGGAAGGTGTTCAGACCAACAGCACACAGTTTGTAACATGAACAGGACAGACTGATAAAACGCCAGCCAAAATGGAGACAACAAAAATCCCTTTTCATTTCATTTAGTGTGGCGACCCTATTATGGGTACAATATGATTTCTTTGAAGCTTTGTGCAATTTTGAGAGTTAGGACCCCCTGAGCTACTCCACTTTGGGGAATTTTATCTCGGACTTCCTTCAAAAGTCTAGACTTCAGGGCTTGTAATTATACTGCAGGACAGTGGGAAAGCAGTTGAGGAGGAGAAACCAATGAAAAGGATTCTTATCATAAGCTCCTTCTCTAATTTGGGGAAACAGAAATCTCTGCATGTTTTCTCAATAAGCACTCCATCAGAAGCCTTCTTATCCTGACAGGCTTCACTCTTTCATAAACACAACAAGAATAACCCCTGCACGCTGGCCTATCATAGTCAAGTATGAAAATGTGAATTCCACGGGTCACTGTTTTTGCAACCGCCAGATGTGGATGAAAGGAGAAGGGTGTTTTATTGTGTTTTCTCAAGAAACAGAGAAAGGTCTGTCCTGAGATGGGCCTGCTTTCCTCCCACACAAGTGGCCACCATGTGGCCAGAGGACAGCTAGCTAATTTGCAAGATTAAGCTTTTCCAAATATTTGGAATTGGTCTATTCTGTCTTCAGCTAATAAAATGGATTTCTGCTCCAAAATGGATTTAGGAAGCAGACACAAGAACTTCTAAGGGCTTGTTGGCAAGTTACCTGTTAACAGGGTCCATATGTCAAGTGGATGTACAATGGGTAGGCCTTATATGGATCGTCTCCTACTTGCCCTCCCAAGGATGCCTACCTTCATGCAGAGGTTCTACTGAGGGCAACTGGAAGCCAGTGCCGGCTGATGTTGAGAGATGCTCAGGACATAAGCTTCTGCCCTCTGTCACACACCCACCCTAGAAGTGCATAAAGAACAAGTATACATTAAAAAAACCAAACACCTACCCACCAAATGAGAAATCTAAATTAACTGCAAATATCTTTATTTGATTCTATGATTCATTCTTTCATTTAATATTGAGTGTCTACAGTGTGCCAGAGATTCTGTTAGGTTCTAAGGAAATAGATGAAGTAAGACTGTGTCTTACTGCCTTAAGGGAGGTGGTAGTTTAAGGTGATAAACATCTATAATATAAAGTACTATAGAATATAAGCTGTTAAAGGAGTTTTTGGAGAAGGAGGTCGAGAGTTTTTGAGAGAGGCAGGGAAATTCACTGTGTAAGTAGCCCTAACTTACACAGTGTTTAACACAGAGTTTGTGTTAAAGAATGAGGAGGAGGTTTCCAGCTGGGGAAGTGTGTTCAAGGCAAGAGGATAACCTCTTTAGAAAGAATGCTGTGTTTGGGGAGTGACATGTTCACGTGGTGGATTGTGAAGTAGGAGGAAAGTGAGAGGTGGTCCTGAGGAAGTGAGAAAGGCCAGAGCCCTGTCACCAGGAATATTAGTCATGCTTATGCATTTATAGTTGGCTCTGCAGGCAATGGGGCGGGGGCACGGTGGGACACTGAGGAGTGCTGAGTAGGAGAGCACGATGGCCATTTCATAGGGTAGAATTGGTTTGGAACTGAGTTAGATAATATGTATTCAGTCCAGGGAATGAAGCATACCTGCTGACAGTGAGCTGTAATAAAGGATAATGAACTTTCATATGGTAAGATGGGGTTCTTCCCTTTGCCTCTCGTATCTACTCTGCATCCTTCTCCTCCATACTCTGTGCCCCAAGGCGCTGACCTATATAGACCATATCAGTGGTTTCCTAGCCCTCTGGTTCTAGCTGGGTTCTGCTAATGCAAGCCCAGGCAAGATGTGGAAAGGAGAGAGTAGAGTGAAGTCAAACGGACTTATTCTCCTGGCTCCCTCTCTTTGGGGTTACCTTGGGCTGATTTGTCCCTTGATGGAAGTCACAGTTTCTCTCCACGTGACCCTTTCCTATCAAGATCCGGTAATCTCTCTGTGTCCTCACTCCTTCAGGTGTATGGATGTTAAAAGCCTGTTGGCCCTTGGGTATGTGTTAGTCTTTATAGTTTCTCCACAACCTGCCCACACCTTCCTAAATAATTCCTTCATTAATTTCTCCTTGAATTACCCAAAATTGAGTGAGTCATCAGTTTTGTCGTGGGACTCTGACTGCTACTGTACTAGGTAGCACAACAGTAGAAGGGACAGAACAGTTAGCTCTGTCCAGGGCAGGGAAAAGGGAACCAAGAAGGCTTCAGAGAAGAGGTAGGATTTGAGCCCTGTCTTGAAAGAGGAGCTTGAGTTTCCCAGGTGTCAAGAGTGTGAAAGACATCTGGACTGAAAAAATAGAATAAACAAATGAGTGGCCGAATGAAAGAGCAGGGTGTACAAAGGGAACCATGGTTGATTGGAGGGGAAGGTGCCTGGAAAGTGAGGTGAGATGCAGCAGATGAGGAGGCGAAGATAAAGTGGGTCAGAGAGGATGAACTTTGAATGCTAGCTTAGAAGTGTATGCTTTGATCCCAGAGAAAAGGGACAAGAATGGTGGTAGCACTGGGAATTGAATTAGATGAAGAGTGATAGAAGGACCTGAGAGTGTTTAGTTTGGAGAAAAGACTAGGGAGTGTGATTATTGTCTTCAAATATGTGACGGATCTGGATAAAAAATATGCCAATATGAATCATGGGTTTGTATATTTTTGGCCCAGTAATTCTATGTCTAGGGATTTAGCTGAAGGAAAGAATCCAAAGTTTTGCTGTATTATTTATAATAAGCAAGAATTGAAAACAAACTAAATGATAAGTAAAAAGAGGGTTGTTAAATAAATTATGGCAGATCTTTACAATAGAATAACATGTGATTGCTAAAGTGTCTAAAAAATTTAAAAGCATGGGAACATACCTTTAACATCATGTTAAGTAGAAACGTAGGGTATGAAATATTTATACAGAATGATCTCAGGGACATAAAAATATATGAACAAAATGAAGATGTAAAAATCTTACCCATAGTTATTGCTGTTGATGAGTTTGTGGATGACAGATATTCTCAGGTGTTCCAAAGATCATATATAAATAGGATTTGGACGTTGGTAGTAACACTGAGATATATACATAGCCTCTAGAGTGAAAAACATTGAATGGGACCCTCATTTAAACACACATGTTATGCTGACTGTTCACTACTACCTCCATCTAATTTATTGAGCATGTAATGTGTACTAGGCATGTTTTCCTTCTACATCATGTCTCTTCATCCTCTCAGCTCTGTAAGGTAGGCTTTATTTTAACTCACATTAATCAAATGAGGAAACCAGCTGAGGGATAAGGTCAAGCAACTTCTCTAGGGTCAATTGGCAAGTATGTTTCCGAGTTGGGATTTGAACCCAGGCTCCCTGACTCCCAACTGTTATGCTATCCTGCTGGTCCATTACTTTCACATAGTCCTATCACTATATGTAGTCATATATCATTGGCCAGAAGGTGTTTTTGCAATAATGATCTACAATGCTCACAATGGTACATCTTCTTGCTAATGCCTTATAAGTGTTGACTGCATTTAAAGGAGTTGACCCAAAGGGATAAAGTCCCATAGGAAGAGAAGGGGTCAGAGTAAATGCAGTAAAAACTTGTTTAATAAAAATGTATAGCTAATATTCATTGAGACCTTATCTTGGGCCAAGCAATGTTCTAAGCGTTTTACATGTATTAAGTCATTTAATCCTTATAAACACCCTATGAGTTCAGTAGTATTATAATCTTCATTCTGCATACGAGGACACCAAGTTTAAATAACTTGCCAAGGCCACACAGCTAGACAAGATATACAGCAACAAGACAGGATATATAGCCCACTATGTTCCTTACTACTGTGCAATACTGCCTCTGTATATGTGTGTAATGAAGTAAATTAAAACAAAAAAATCTTAATGTCCATCACCAGAATTCCTCTCAGGGAGATAACTGTCTTTCTTATGAAACTATCTTGATAAACTACTTGGGAATAAAGGTGTTATGAGGAACTTAAGCAAGAAAAGAATAGGCAATCTTCTCCACCTCAGAAAGTAAGAGGTATTTGTTTTGCTCTAGAAAAAGAGAAGGGAGGGGGAGGTGCAGAGATTCCGTTCCCTTTATCTTTTCCACTTTGCATTGCTATGAATATTGATACTCAGTGAGACATGGCACCTTTCCATATCTTAATGACAATTTGTCTCTTCCTTCATAACTTGCCCTTTCATTCCTTTCCCTTTTGATTTTGGATTTGATTCTTATTTAAATGTAAAATAGAGTTCTCTCTTTCCGTTCCCTTTATCTTTTCCACTTTGCATTGCTATGAATATTGATACTCAGTGAGACATGGCACCTTTCCATATCTTAATGACAATTTGTCTCTTCCTTCATAACTTGCCCTTTCATTCCTTTCCCTTTTGATTTGATTCTTATTTAAATGTAAAATAGAGTTCTCTGATGGCCATGAAGAGAGGTGATTATCCAAATATCTTAGCATCTCACCTATATAATAACTGTCTTTGGCTCCCCCATCTAAAAAGATAGGGAGAAAGTGAGTGAGAGAAATCATGACAGACAGTAGTGTTTGCCAAATTGTTTTCTGGAAAAATAATTCTAGGGGAAGTTAATGGATGGAGTAAAGGGCTCAAATGAGTTGGAAAATGCTGCATTAAATAAAAAAATAATGGTTTCTAAATTGCATCTAAGCTACAGGACTTTTTATAGCATTTTTGGTGTTAATAGGGAACTAAAACTTCTCTAGAAAGGGGAAGAGGGAGTTAGATAACGTTTCCCAAATACCTGGGACCCCATGCCCTTTGGACAACCCTGGTGGGGAGAAAGGAATATAGGCCAGGATGGCTAGAGGCGTGCTCTCTTAGTTTGCCACTAATGTGTTTTATGACCTTGGGTAAATTCCAGCCATTCAACCATTGGTAAAATAAACAAGGATATGTTTGAGATGGGGGTTGAAGGGTGCCTAAGATTTTGATAGGAGCAAAGACTTTCCAGGTTGAGGTAATTGAATGGGCAAAGTACAAGGCACTTTCCTACCCAGTGATAGGAAACCAAATAATTCTGGCCCTGTTTTGTAACAACTCTACCATGTGAGGAGGAAAGGCGACAGACGTATTTACTTCTGAGAAATGGACTTTCAACAAGTTCTTTTTATTTCTGTTTCAAAGCCCCAAAACCCACCTGCCTTTTCCTAAGTGATCCTGCCCACATAGGTAGACCACATCATAAAAATTCACATATGAAATAAGAAACCTCACTACTTCAGTCACTTTGACAGCCAGACTTTGGGCTTATGGAGAAATTACAGATGAATGTCTTTAAAATCCAGTGAAGGAATTTTATGATCCGTTACTTGAATGGCAGGTCTAGAGTTTTCATACATGGCTTATTTTAATTATATAATACATCCAGGAAAGCTTATTAGAAAAGAATTTGTTTTATTAAGAAAAACTTGTATGAATCAGAACATTATTTAGATTGCTAATTGTAAAATAAGTTACTCACTTACAAAAATATCTTGAATTTGCAGCCAATTTACATTTCAACTAACTCCAGTTTCCTCTCGTTTGTATCTGGAGCAGAGTCAGGGCTGCAGAAGTGGGTAATGAAGCCCTTGTGCTATCAAGGCGCTCACAGTTTATGTGGAGACAGACTAGAACATAGCTCAAGATACTAACACAGTGCCCCCAAAGCTCCTTTAGTGTCCCATAAAAAAAAAACTGCAGATCCCAAAGGAAAGAATGTCTTGCTTGGCCAAGATGCAGATGACTTCACAGAGATATCTGAGCTGCCTTGTAAAGCTGAATGGGACTTTGTCCTTAAAAGGAAGGACATAAAGGCATTACTAAGTCCAAGAGCCTTCCCTGACCTCCATAACTAAATCAATTTCTTCTACTATGACTCTCATAAACAATATTCTGCCCCACTGTAGCATGTACAACCTCTGACATTTCCATTTTGTGTACCACTTTTTAGTTAATGTCTACCTAGCTAATCT
Organism: Neophocaena asiaeorientalis asiaeorientalis; assembly: GCF_003031525.2. Classification (NCBI taxonomy): domain Eukaryota; kingdom Metazoa; phylum Chordata; class Mammalia; order Artiodactyla; family Phocoenidae; genus Neophocaena; species Neophocaena asiaeorientalis. Next base: position 962,696 of record NW_020174369.1, on the reverse strand, counting down.
AGTTAATCTTAGACTACATGCCTACAAAGGCAGGGACCACATCTTTTCTTTTTTCACTGTTCAGAACCCAGGCCTGAGAGGCTCCTGTTCAGTAAATGTTTTTCTTTTTAACGTCTTTATTGGCGTATAATTGTTTTACAATGTTCTGTTAGTTTCTGCTGTAAAACAAAATGAATCAGTTATATGTATACATATATCCCCATATCCCATATCCTCTCCCTCTTGCGCCTCCCTCCCACCCTCCCTATCCCACCCCTCTAGGTGGTCACAAAGCACTGAGCTGACCTTCTGCTATGCAGCTGCTTCCCACTAGCTATCTATTTTACATTTGGTAGTGTATGTATGTTAATGCTACTCTCTCACTTCGTCCCAGCTTACCCTTCTCCCACCCCATGTCCTCAAGTCTGTTCTTTATATCTGCATCTTTATTCCTGTCCTGCCCCTAGGTTCATCAGAACTTTTTTTTTTTTTTTAGATTCCATATATATGGGTTAGTATATGGTGTTTGTTTTTCTCTTTCTGACTTACTTCACTCTGTATGACAGACTCTATGTCCATTCACCTCACTACAAATAGCTCAATTTCATTTCTTTTTATGGCTGAGTAATGTTCCATTGTATATATGTGCCACATCTTCTTTATCCATTCCTTCTTGGATTGGAAGAATCAATGTTGTGAAAATGACTACACTACCCAAAGCAATCTACAGATTCCATGCAATCCCTATCAAGCTACCAATGGCACTTTTCACAGAACTAGAACAAAAAATTTTACAATTTGTATGGGAACACAAAAGACCCAGAATAGCCAAGGCAATCTTGAGAAAGAAAAACAGAGCTGGAGGGGTCAGGTTCCCTGACTTCAGGCTATACTACAAAGCTATAGTAATCAATACAGTATGGTACTGGAACAAAAACAGAAATATAGATCAATGGAACAGGATAGAAAGCCCAGAGATAAACCCACACACATATGGTCACCTTATCTTTGATAAAGGAGGCAAGAATATACAATGGAGAAAAGACAGTCTCTTCAATAAGTGGTACTGGTAAAAGAATGTGCTACATGTAAAAGAATGAAATTAGAACACTTCCTAACACCACACACAAAAATAAACTCAAAGTGGATTAAAGACCTAAATGTAAGGCCAGACACTATCAAACTCTTAGAGGAAAACATAGGCAGAACACTTTATGGCATAAATCACAGTAAGATCCTTTTTGACCCACCTCCTAGAGAAATGTAAATAAAAACAAAAATTAACAAATGGGACCTAGTAAATGTTTGTTAAATGAATGAACAACATGAACAAAGACAAAGAAATAGAAGATGAGGGCATTTTAGGAGACTGAAGAGTGGTTCATTTAGCATGGCTGGAGTAGGATGCAGAGTGGGACAGGAGAGTGGAAAAAACTTCAGCAAAAATTTATGAGTTCTTAGCTACCAGTTTGGAACTAAAGTAACCAGGTGAAAGTGAAAGTTAGCCAACCAGCATTTCTTAATACCCAGTAGGATTCTTTCCCCTCCAACTCCTCCCCCAACTCCTCATTAATCTATTGTTCTGTATGTCCTTTGTTTAAAAGTCATTGTTTACTCTAAAGACAGGTGAGCAGGCATCTGAGCCTTTTTTGGATTTTTTAAAACTCCTTTTGGGTCAAAGATATCTCATTTGGTGGTCTACTCATTCAAAGTAAAAAGGAGCTTTGGGGTAACAAAATCCTTTTTAACCTTCAAAGTGAAGTTCATATACTGCCTCAATAGCATCCTTGAACCTTAGAGCTCTAAAAGGGACATGAGCTGAAGAAATTGAGGCTCAGGTTGAGGAAGTGATTTGTCAGGGGCCACATAGTCAGGAAGGAGCCACGCTGAGACTGGAACCCAGATGTGTCTGACTCGACTCCATCTCATCAGCCCCTACTTTTCTGAAGCCACTTGTCTTTCATTCAGCAAATTTCTGCACTTCCAGTCTTCCTGCCCCAGAAGAGTTTCCTGTTTCACCTCCAAAGCCATCAGCAGCCCTTAGGGCCCTGCCAAACATCTGGCACTTGACAGGGATGTTCCCTGCTTCCCCCTCTCTGCAGGGTGCTGAAGGGGGTGGGTCATGAATTATGCCTTGATTCTCTCCAGCCACGCAGAGTGTAAATAAACAGGAGCGGGGAAAACACATGTGTAGATGGATGGTGAACCTTATGTGTCCCTCTCTGAGCGGCTATCTGCAGGAGAGCCCGGGCAGCTTTTCTCTGTAGGAGCCTCAGACATTGCCTCTCTCCTTGGTGGGGATTCCTTGAGCCTCTGCCACACTCTGTGCCCTCAGTTTCTACCCCCTCATAAACCTTGTCTTAACCCTCCTATGATATGGAACTGCTTATGCATCCCATAACATGCCTGTCATGTTATGACATGACATGTTCTGTCATATGCCACGTTTTCCTTTCTGCTATGTCCCTTGTTGGGAATTTTCTCTTTTGATTTGTGGGCCTTTAAGAAAGCTCAGTTTAAGAGAAACTTCCTCTGTGAAGTGTCCTTGATTCCTTCAAACTTAAGGGCTCCTTTGCTTGTTCTCATTCTGCCCTTTCAACCAGTTTATACTTCTATTATAGCATTTATCTTATTGGATTATACCTGTCCATCTCCCCCACGAGGAATAGAATAGCTAAATTACAATTTATTAAGCACTGACAGTGTGCTAGGAACTGTGTTAAAAATTTCACTCATGTTGCCACAGTTAGTCTTTGGAATAACCTTGTGAATTTGGTACTCTGATTTGGGTTCCACTCAAAGTGAAGCCTGATACAAGGATCTGGGGACTGGTACAGGTATCCCAGGAAGAAAGAGTGAGGGAACAGGGAGAGGGAGACAGGGAAGGAGGAAAAGGCAAAATGAGTGTGTGTGTGTTTTTTTTGTTTTTTTTTGCAAATACGCAAGCCTCTCTCTGTTGTGGCCTCTCCTGTTGCAGAGCACAGGCTCTGGAAGCACAGGCTCAGTGGCCATGGCTCATGGGCCCAGCCGCTCTGTGGCATGTGGGATCTTCCTGGACCGGGGCACGAACCCATGTCCCCTGCATCGGCAGGTGGACTCTCAACCACTGTGCCACCAGGGAAGCCCGAGTGTGTGTTTTGAGGTCATGCCTGTAGGCATTGGGGGTTCAATTCTGTCTCCTAGAAAAGTGGGAGGTTGGGACATTTACCCACCAGCCACCATGCCTTGTGGATTGGGAGCAGTCCTAGAATCTGTGGGGTCATAGGTGCTCCTACACTCTGGGCTGAGTTTACCTACACAGGTAAGTAAATTAAGGCAATATTAGAGAAAGCTCTGGGGGAGGATGCTGAAAGATGGGAAATACTTGCTTGAGGTAGGAAGCTGACAGTACAAGATGATTCTGAGCTTGCATGGAAATACCCATTACAGTTGCAACTGAAATTAGGGGTAGATCAACAGAACATGATGAAAGTACTAGAGACATCTGTTATAGCCTATAGTCACATTTTACAAATGAGAGAACCAAGGCCCCTGACTCTGAAGCTTGGGCTCTTCACTGGTATACTAGACTCTGAGTGCCCTCAGGGTATGGAGTATGTCTCTTTAATCTCTGCAGCTTCAATGCCTAGCAAAGTCCTGGCACCCTCTGGAGGCTTAGTACATGATAGCTGAATAAATAATGCATTGCCTGGGTAGTAATTTTGGGATTTGTAGAGTTGGTTCTTACCTCAAACATTCATCCAACTTATGATAAGCAACTCAAGGATCATATAGCCAGTTAGGAAAGGCAGACAGTAAACAAGTGTTTTTCAAAAATCTAATGAGTGTCTTAAAAGTAGAACTAGGTGTTATGGGAGCATAGAGAAGGGGTTCCCCTAGTTTATGGGTCAGGAAGGCCTTTGGGAGGAAATGAAGTCTAAGCTAATACTCTAAGAATAGAGAAGTTATGGGGGAGGTGGGTGGGAGGAGGAAGAACATGCAAAGAAAGTTCGAGAAGCATGGAGGGATTGAGGAACCAAGAGAAGACAATATGGCTGTAGTTGTAATAACCAAGCCTGGAGAAGTCAGTGGGGTCAAATTGTGGGGGACTACTTTGTAAGTAAAATTAGGAAAGACCATTCTGTTTATGATAGGAAAAAGTGATTGGAGGAAAGCAAGACTGGAAGTGGAAAGACCAGGTATGGGGCTGTTGCAAATTTCAAGTGGAAAGATGAGAGTAACTTGGTTTCGTGCCACAGGCATGGCAGGGTTGGCGAAGGGGATGGATTTTGGAGATATGTACAGTCAACCCTCAGTATCTGTGAGGGCTTGGTTCCAGGAGCTCCCTGAATGTCAAAATCTGCAGATGCTCAAGTCCCTTACATAAAATGGCATAGTACAATGAGTGCAGTAGGTCCTCTGTATGTGGGGGTTTTGCATCTGTGGTTGTGGAGGGCTGACTAAACAAAGTTGAATAGTTAGGACTTGGTAATTATCTAGAGGGAGGTGAAGACAGGGTGACACCAAAGATGATTCCCAAGAATGTTTCTTGAGCACCTAGACAGGTGGTAGGTGGTAGTGTCATAGGGAGCGTTGAAGGACAAGGTTGGGAAGTGGTAGATGACAGGATCTATCTTAACCATGCTTGAACTTAAGCAGCCTAAGAAATATCCTGGTAGATAAATGGCCAGTACACAGGCTTGAAGGTCAGGGGTCAGGACTAGAGTTAGGAAGCAAAATTTAAGGATGCATTCACTCTCAGGGTCCGACTAGTGCAGGGTCAGTACTTGAGAATGAGTGTTTCCTTAGATTTTTCAGGAAATTAAAAATTTCCTGGGCTTCTTGCTTGCGTCACTCTGGTCCTATCCCTGTCTGAGTCAAAGGAGAGAGGTTTGGGCTGGAATTATGAGTTTCAATGATATAAGTATATAGGTGATGGAGTGGACATTTACCATTGTTTAGCTTCCCAGCATTGATTTCCACTTCCTCACAGGACTTAATTTCATTTTGGGGAATTAGTTTCCTCCTTCGTGTATCTTGGACTTTGTGGGAAACAGGTATTTGTCTCCCACAGTAGAAACCCAAGAGAGCTCTGAGGGAGCATGGTCTGAATATTAGAGCTGGATTCTAAAATCCACAGTACTTGGTGTAAATCCTAAGCTAATGGCTCTAGCTAAACAGTTAAGCAAGATGTGCAAAGGAGAAAATGAGTGAGTGTCGTCCTTTTAAGTTTATTAGCTTATCTGTCTGTCCTTTAGTGTCCCTCTTGCCAATTCATGATACTAAGAGTAGAAAATATTCCTCTTCTCTACAGTGTGTTGTGTGAGGATTTGAGGTCAGTACTGGCTGCAGAAGTTTTTGTTAGTATCAGGGAAGTCCCTGGAGCTGTTTTAGGGCTGGGGGTCTAGGGATCAATTATGGGAGGGGGTCAGGCAGAGTCTGAGAATAAGACAGACACCGTTGGAAGCAGAACAGAGACAATGAAAGAAACCAGGTTCTTGGTGACATTGTTGGAAACTGCTGAATCAAGTCTCACCTGAGATTAATTGTGTTAGTAAGTTGGAGGCTAGGCTGCTATTATATAGACTCTCCAGCAAAAGGATTTAAACAATATAGAAGTTTATTTCTCTCTCACATAACAGCCCAGAGGTAAGTGGTCTAGGGCTGCCAGAGTAGCTCTGCCATTCTCAACATGTGGCTTCCGTTTCTAGGTCCCAAGTGATTGCTTCAGGTGACCCATTCCTTAACCCAGAGGAAGAGCAGAAGATACGTAGAGTGATCAGCTTCATTTTTAAGAAAGTGACCTGAGGACTGTACTCATCTCCTTCATTTACATTCCACTGCACGGTCAGCCTCTGGAGTGTGTGTGGGACAGACGGTCACAACCTTTCCGGCACGGGACACAGGGAGTTCTATTACTAAAGAGGATGGGAGAATAGATCTTGGGAGTATTGATCAGTTTCGCCAAAGCAATTAACTCTTTTTTTCCCCCTCTGAAGCCAATTTGAGTTGGGGTTTCTGTTCTTTGCAATAAAAATATGTATTTTATGAGATAGGATCTGTCTCTGAACCTTTGTCCTCCCCATCATACTGTTTCTCTGTGCCCTTGAAGGGACATTCCAGTACTGTGCTTCTTTGAATGCAATTGAGTTTAATTTGTTAAGGGAGGCAGAGGAAAGGAAATCACCTGGAAGTACACTCTGTGTGAGCTACTGTTCTTGGTTATTTACACACTTTATATACTTTAGTCCTTTCATTTTCTTTTTTTTTTGCGGTATGCGGGCCTCTCACTGTCGTGGCCTCTCCCGTTGCGGAGCACAGGCTCCGGACGTGCAGGCTCAGCGGCCATGGCTCACGGGCCCAGCCGCTCCGCGGCACGTGGGATCTTCCCGGACCGGGGCACGAACCCGTGTCCCCTGCATCGGTAGGTGGACTCTCAACCACTGCGCCACCAGGGAAGCTCCCTTTCATTTTCTTTATCTCCAGGTTGCTGGTGCAGAAACTGAGGCTGAGGGAGGTATATACACCGTACAAACAATACATAGGTACTAGTGTTGCAATATAGACTCTGTCTGTAGGATTTGAAAGCCCCTGTTCTTGCCACTCCATCCCACTGTGTCCCGTGGTGTTGAGGTGCATGACGGTATCAGAATTAGTGGGGACATGAGGGGTCAGGAAAGCTTGGCAGTGGGGAGTGACAATGGGGTGAGTACAGGGAATAAGAGGACCAGTGCTGTGTGTGCGCGCATGCGTGCCTTCATCTACAGAGATGGGGAAACAGTCAGGAGGGAGGTAAGTGTTGAAAGGACTGTGAGAGATCAGTCCCAAACAGCCCTCACTTTCCCAAGACCCTGTCCTTGCCAACCACACTCCTGATTCCTCTTTGACATGGCGACGCTTGCTTGTCAACTGGGCATTTATTTGAGTGGGGTGTCTTGCAGACCCAGAGCCTTCCTTTCTCTGACAAGCTTGGGGAGGCTGGTGGAAACACGGTTGCATCAAATAAGGAGTCTGGAATTTAATGGAGAAAGTCGCTTAAGCCCATCCTGACTGCAAGGGCTGGTGGAAGGCTGCTGCGTTAGCAGAGGAATGGGGGCTGGAAGTGCAGGGCTGCCAGAAGGGGTGGGATGAGGGTGGGGTCACCACCACCCCGCCAGGCTGAATTAAGGTTGCCTTGGGACGACTCATGCCTGAGAAATCTCTCTCAAAAGAATTCTATTGTCTGCCCTTCCAGAGGAAACTTGTTCCTTAGAGAGCACAATGAGGACACAGCCGCCAAGGACAGAGGGAGGAAGCAGGGAGTCCTTGAGTTCTCTAAGAACCTGCTGTAGACTGCTTTTTGGCAAGTGTTCAGTGGGTGGCTGGACACTTGACCCTGGTGGAGCAACCTGGGCCTTGGGAACGGTGGTGACATGGAGGAGTTAGCTTTCTGAGGGCTCTGCCCAGGCCAGTCCCTCTGCAGCCTAAGGTCACCGTGACACTGTAATGGGGAATGTGCAGCCTCACTTCTGTGACTCCCCCGTGTGTTCTCTTCTCGGCCAGTCAAACTGCTCACTACTCCTGAATAAACATCCCACACTTTCCTCTTCCCAGGTTCACTCTAGTGTCCTTCTTTTCCCACCTATATCTGTTCATCCTTCAGGGCCTGATCAAACGCCACGTCTTCGGGGAAGCCTTCCTGGATTGCCCCAGGCAGTCATTCATTCCTACTTTCTGCAAGCCTGTATTATTTTCACCTGCATATCTTTACACCTAGCTTATTGTCTTACATTTTGTAGGCGCTCAATAAGTATATGTTGGTAAATAAATAGCCCTAACTTTAATGTTGTTATTACTGATAAAGGTTATACATGAAATAATTAAACGATTGTACATGTACATGTTCATGGATGAAATTCAAAAGATCTCTTTTTTTTGTCAGTGTCTGTGAGTCTGTTTCTGTTTTGTAAATAAGTTGATTTGTGTCATATTTTAGATTCTACATATAAATGTTATCATGTGGTATTTTTCTTTCTCTGTCTGACTTCACTTAGTGTGATAATCTCTACGTCCATCCATGTTGCTGCAAATGGCATTATTTCATTCTTTTTTATGACTGAGTAGTATTCCACTGTGTATATATATACCACATCTTTATCCATTCGTCTGTCGATGGACATTTAGGTGGTTTCCATGTCTTGGCTGTTGTGAATAGTGCTACTATGAAGATAAGAGTGCATGTATCTTTTTGAATTATAGTTTCGTCTGGATATATACCCATGAGTGGGATTGCTGCATCATATGGAGACTCTATTTTTAGTGTTTTGAGGAACCTCCAAACTGTTCTCCACAGTGGCTGCACTAATTTACGCTCCCACCAACAGTGTAGGAGGGTTTCCTTTTCTCCACACCCTCTGTGGCAGTTGTTATCTGTAGACTTTCTAATGATGGCCATTCTGACTGGTGTGAGGCAGTATCTCATTGGAGTGTTAATTTGCATTTCTCTAACAATTACCAATGTTCAGGATCTCTTCATATACTTATTGGCTATCTGTATGTCTTCTTTGGAGAGATGTCTGTTTAGGTCTTCTGCCCATTTTTTGATTGGGTTGTTTGTTTTTTTGTTATTGAGTTGTATGGGCTGTTTGTATATTTCAGAAATTAGTCCTTTGTCGGTCATATCATTTGCAAATATTTTCTCCCAGTCTTTTTGTTTTGCTTATGGTTTCCTTTGCTGTGCAAAAGCTTCTAAGTTTGATTAGGTCCCATTTGTTTATGTTTGCTTTTAATTCTATTGCCTTGGGAGACTGACCTAAGAAGACATTGGTACGATTTATGTCAGAGAATGTTTTGCCTATGTTCTCTTCTGGAAGTTTTGTGGTGTTGTATCTTCTATTTGAGTCCCTAAGCAATTTTGAGTTTATTTTTGTGTATGGTGCACTGCTCACAATCTTTCTATATCTCCCTTGTGTCAAGAAGATAAAGCCAAAGCTTTTTTAAAAATTTTATTTTACATCTTTATTGGAGTATAATTGCTTTACAATGGTGTGTTAGTTTCTGCTTTATAACAAAGTGAATCAGTTATACATATACCTATGTTCCAATATGTCTCCCTCCCTCCCCCCCTCCCTATCCCACCCCTCCAGGCGGTCACAAAGCACCTAGCTGATCTCCCTATGCAGCTGCTTCCCACTAGCTATCTATTTTACATTTGGTAGTGTATATATGTTCATGCCTCTCTCTCGCTTTGTCACAGCTTACCCTTCTCCCTCCCCATATCCTCAAGTCCATTCTCTAATAGGTCTGTGTCTTTATTCCTGTCTTACCCCTAGGTTCTTCATGACATTAATTTTTTCTTAAATTCCCTATATATGTGTTAGCATACAGTATTTGTCTTTCTCTTTCTGACTTACTTTACTCCGTATGACAGACTCTAGGTCCATCCACTTCACTATAAGTAACTCAATTTCGTTTCTTTTTATGGCTGAGTAATATTCCATTGTATATATGTGCCACATCTTCTTTATCCATTCATCCAGTGATGGACACTTAGGTTGTTTCCATCTCCAGGCTATTG
>NW_020174369.1:797070-952929 GCF_003031525.2 Neophocaena asiaeorientalis asiaeorientalis | reverse complement strand
CCTTTATCAAAGATAAGGTGACCATATGTGCGTAGGTTTATCTCTGGGCTTTCTATCCTGTTCCATTGATCTATCTTTCTGTTTTTGTGCCAGTACCATACTGTCTTGATTACTGTAGCTTTGTAGTATAGTCTGAAGTCAGGGAGACTGATTCCTCCAGCTCTGTGTTTCATTCTCAAGATTGCTTTTGCTATTCAGGGTCTTTTCTGTTTCCATACAAATTGTGAAGTTTTTTGTTCCAGTTCTGTGAAAAATGCCAGTGGTAGTTTTATAGGGATTGCATTGAATCTGTAAAATGCTTTAGGTAGTAGAATGATTTTCACAATGTCGATTCTTCCATTCCAAGAACATGGTGTATGTCTCCATCCGTTTGTATCCTCTTTAATTACTTTCATCAGTGTCTTATACTTTTCTGCATGGAGGTCTCTTGTCTCCTTAGGTAGGTTTATTCCTAGATATTTTGTTCTTTTTGTTGCAATGATAAATGGGAGTGTTTTCTTGATTTCACTTTCAGATTTTTCATCATTAGTGTATAGGAACGCCAGAGGTTTCTGTGCATTAATTTTGTATCGTGCTACTTTGCCAAATTCATTGATTAGCTCTAGTAGTTTTCTGGTAGCATCTTTAGGATTCTCTATGTATAGTATCATGTCATCTGCAAACAGTGACAGCTTTACTTCTTCTTTTCCAGTTTGGATTCCTTTTATTTCCTTTCCTTCTCTGATTGCTGTGGCTAAAACTTCCAAATTGAGTGAAGCTGGGTGCTGGTGTTGGGATGGAGATCTCTGGGAGATTTTTGCCGTTTGATATAATGTGGAGCTGGGAGGTCTCTTGTGGACCAGTGTCCTGAAGTTGGCTCTCCCACCTCAGAGGCACAGCACTGACTCCTGGCTGTAGCACCAAGAGCCTCTCATCCACACGGCTCCTCAATTTGGGATGATTCATTTTCTATTCATGTATTCCACAGATGCAGGATACATCAAGTTGATTGTGGAGCTTTAATCCGCTGCTTCTGAAGTTGCTGAGATTTCCCTTTCTCTTCTTCTCACAGCTCCTGGGGCTCAGCTTTGGATTTGGCCCTGCCTCAGTGTAGGTCGCCGGAGGGTGTTTGTTCTTCACTCAGACAGGACAGGGTTAAAGGAGCCGGTGATTCAGGGACTCTGGCTCACTCAGGCCAGGGTGAGGGAGGGGTACGGAGTGAGGGACGAGCCTGCAGTGGCAGAGGCCAGCGTGACGTTGCACCAGCCTGAGGCGTGCTGTGCGTTCTCCCGGGGAAGTTGTCCCTGGATCCCGGGATCCTGGCAGTGGCAGGCTGCACAGTCTCCCCGGAAGCGGGGTGTGGATAGTGACCTGTGCTCGCACAGAGGCTTCTTGGTGACAGCAGCAGCAGCCTTAGCATCTTATGCCTGTCTCTGGGGTCCGCGCTTTTAGCTGCAGCTCGTGCCCGTCTCTGGAGCTCCTTCAAGCAGCGCTCTTAATCCCCTCTCCTCACGCACCAGGAAACAAAGAGGGAAGAAAAAGTCTCTTGCCTCTTCGGCTGGTCCAGACTTTTCCTCGTACTCCCTCCCGGCTAGCAGTGGTGCACTAACATCCTGCAGACTGAGTTCACGCCGCCAACCCCAGTCCTCTCCCTGGGATCTAAGCTCCGATGCCAGAGCCTCAGCTCCCAGTCTCGCCCGCCCCGGCGGATGAGCAGACAAGCCTCACGGGCTGGGGAGTGCTGGTCGGCCCTGATCCTCTGTGCGGGAATCTCTCCGCTTTGCCTTCTGCACCCCTGTTGCTGTGCTCTCCTCCGCGGCTCTGAAGCTTTCCCCCTCTGCCACCAGCAGTTTCTGCCTGTGAAGGGGCTTGCTAGTGTGTGGAAACCTTTCCTCCTTCACAGCTCCCTCCCACTGGTGCAAGTCCCGTCCCTATCCTTTTGTCTTTGTTTATTTTATCTTTTGCCCTCCCCAGGTACGTGGGGGAGTTTCTTGCCTTTGGGGAGGTCTGAGGTCTTCTGCCAGCGTTCAGTAGGTGTTCTGTAGGAGTTGTTCCACATGTAGATGTATTTCTGGTGTATCTGTGGGGAGGAAGGTGATCTCCAAGTCTTACTCTTCCGCCATCATCCCCTTGTCCCCAAAAGATTTTTTGTTGAAATTTGTATTTTAATTTCTCAGTTCAGGCTGTGTGGTTACTGGCCCTCCCTCTCCAAACCTGCATTCAAGTGACAGGTGACTTCCTAGATGAATGACGTGTTGCTTGTCTTTGACTGCGTACTCTTCACTAAGTCACCTCTCTGTCTGATTCCCATCTCTAAAATACGGGTTTGGCAAATGGAGAGATATACCATGTTCTTGGATTGGAAGCATAAGCATTGTGAAAATGACTGTACTACCCAAAACAATCCACAGATTCAATGAAATCCCTATCAAACTACCAATGGCACTTTTCACAGAACTAGAACAAACAATTTCACGATTTGTATGGAAACACAAAAGACCCTGAATAGCCAAAGCAATCTTGAGAAAGAAAACTGGAGCTGCAGGAATTAGGCTCCCTGACTTCAGACTATACTACAAAGCTACAGTAATCAAGACAATATGGTACTGGCACAAAAACAGAAATATAGATCAATGGAACAGGCTACAAAGCCCAGAGATAAAGCCACACACATATGGTCACCTTAGTTTTGATAAAGGAGGCAAGAATATACAATGGAGAAAAGACAGCCTCTTCTATAAGTGGTGCTTGGAAAACTGGACAGCTACATGTAAAAGAATAAAATTAGAACACTCTCTAACACTATACACAAAAATAAACTCAAAATGGGTTAAAGACCTAAATGTAAGGCCAGACACTATCAAACTCTTAGAGGAAAACATAGGCAGAACATTCTATGACATAAATCACAGCAAGGTCATTTTTGACCCACCTCCTAGAGTAATGGAAATAAAAACAAAAATAAACAAATGAGACCTAATGAAACTTAAAAGCTTTTGCACAGTAAAGGAAACCATAAACAAGATGAAAAGATAACCCTCAGAATGGGAGAAAATATTTGCAAATGAAACAACTGACAAAGGATTAATCTCCAAAATTTACATGCAGCTCAATATCAAGAAAAAACAAACAACCCAATCCAAAAATGGGCAGAAGACCTAAACAGACATTTCTCCAAAGAAAATACACAGATAGCCAACAAACACATGAAAGAATGCTCAACATCACTAATCATTAGAGAAATGCAAATCAAAACTACAATGAGGTATCACATGTCAGCAGTCAGAATGGTCATCATCCAAAAATCTACGAAGAATAAGTGCTGGAGAGGGTGTGGAGAAAAGGGAACCCTCTTGCACTGCTGGTGAGAATGTAAATTGATACGGGCACTATGGAGAACAGTATGGAGTTTCCTTAGAAAACTACAAATAGAACTACTATATGACCTAGCAATCCCACTACTGGGCCTATACCCTGAGAAAACCATAATTCAAAAAGAGTCATGTACCACAATGTTCACTGCAGCTCTATTTACAATAGCCAGGACATGGAAGCAACCTAAGTGTCTATCAACAGATGAATGGATAAAGAAGATGTGGCACGTATATACAATAGAATATTACTCAGCCATAAAGAGAAACAAAATTGAGTTATTTGTAGTGAGGTGGATGGAACTATAATCTGTCATACAGAGTGAAGTAAGTCAGAAAGAAAAACAAATACCTTATGCTAACACATACATATGGAATCTAAGAAAAAAAATAGTTATGAAGAACCTAGGGGCAGGACAGGAATAAAGACACAGATGTAGAGAATGGACTTGAGGACACGGGGAGGGGGAAGGTAAGCTGGGACAAAGTGAGAAAGTGGCATGGACATATAAACACTACCAAATGTAAAATAGATAGCTAGTGGGAAGCAGCGGCATAGCACAGGGAGATCAGCTGGGTGTTTGTGACCACGTAGATGGGTGGGATGGGGAGGGTGGGAGGAGACGCAAGAGGGAGGAGATATGGGGATATATGTATATGTATATGTATAGCTGATTCACTTTGTTATAAAGCAGAAACTAACACACCATTGTAAAGCAATTATACTCCAATAAAGATTAAAAAGAAAATACGGGTTTGGGAGCATTTGATACTGAAGCTCCTTCAAGCTGAACAATGCTATAGTTCTAGACCTGAAATATTTAAAATGTGACCTCCCAGGAATGTTTATATTTTAAAGGAGTTACTTAACTAGGAACAAAATCCCTTAGTGGTCGGACTTCACTGGAGGATGAAATATCATAGTTCCAAAGGCAAATATTAGCAGAACTTTCTATAGAATGACAAGGTAAAGACTCTTTATTCAGCTTCCTTTGAGTATTGTCATTCAACTTCGTATGAATATACCCACCATTTATAAAAACTTAATCAGGGAAAAGACATGGAGAAAATTTAAATGCATTTTGCTAAGTGAAAGAAGCCAATTTGAAAAGGCTATGTATTGTATGGTTCCAATAATATGACATTCTAGAAGAGGTAAAATTATGGAGATAATAAAAAAAAATCAGTGGTTGCCAGGGAATAGGGAGTTGGGATTGGGGGAAGGGAAGAGATAGAACACAGATTTTTGGGGGCAGTGGAAGTATTCTGTGTGATTCTGTAATGGCTGATACCTGACATTATACATTTGTCAAAACCCATAGAATGTACAACACAGAGTGAACCCTAGTGTAAACTGTGGATTTTAGTTAATAATAACGTGTCAGTATCAGCTCATCAATTGTAACAAATGTACCATACTAATGCAAGATGCCAACAGTAGGGGAAATTGTGTGTGGAAGGGAGGGGTATATGGGAATTCTGTGTACTTTCTGTTCAGCTTTTCTATAAACCTAAACCTGCTTTAAAATAAAGACTATTAATTAAAAAAAAAACTTAACCACACATCTCCTTAATCATAGCTAACATTTATGTAGCACTTACCAGGTGCCATTCTCAGCACTTTGCATATATTGATGCTTTCAAAATTTTCACATCAAATTTATGAGCAAAGTACTATTATTATTCTCATTTTACAGATGAGGAAATTGAGGCACAGTGAGGTTAGGGGAAGTTGCCCAGGATTGCACAGCTAGTAAATGGCAGAGTCCTCTTTGAGCCCAGGCAGTCTGGCTGTATTGTTTGTACCATGCTGTACTACCTGATTCTGCTTCTACTTCTACCCTATACCCTACCGTGTGTCAGATGTGTGCTTTATTTGCTCAGGTGGCCCTCTCTCAGGGTGCCTTTCAGACCTGCCACAGGCTGGGGTAGGTGACTCTGTTCCATGTTCTCATACGCCCTGGTCTTGACTCTGCAGACACACCACATTTAGCGTACATTTGTTGAATGTATCTTAAGGGATTGCCAAGGAAGTGTTTGGCACGTGTTTTGTTGAATCCCAGAGAAACTATGGACTTGCGCTAAACTGCCAACTCGTATCTGTCCACAAAAAGGCAGCCAGCTGAGTGAGCTTGCTCTCCTGGTCACCACTGCTTCCTTCTCTGATGTCCTGGGGCCTCCTCCTTGATCACCTGTCTTCATCCTGGCTGGGTTTCGGTGTCAAGGCCACCATTGACATTTCCTGTGTCTACTTTTTTCTCATTGTTGAAAATAAAAATGTTGGTCACACGCCTATCCTTCAACTCTGCTCTTGGTCTTCATGTTTCCTTAAAGTTTTATCTGCAGAAACTCTCATTTCTGGGACAGAGTTTAATCCAAGCCAGGAGATGAGAACTCATTTAAGGAGACAAAGAGTTCACTTCCAGTGCCCGACTCTCCTGAAGATCATTTCCTTGCCAGCGAAGACAAAGAAAAGGAGCGAGGAAACAGCTCGCCATGTCAGAAACACTGTACCATGGGTCCCACTCGGTGGACCACCTGCGCCTCCCCACTCTGACTATTTCTTCTAATTATGGGAATCTGACCCTGGAGACATGAGTGGAGGTGGTCTGGATTCCCCTCCCTGACAAGTGGCCCCTGGGAAGCTGGAGCTCTCCTGGGACTCTGGGGGCTGTGCTGTCACTGAAGATAGGCCTCAGAGCCAAGGTTACAGGCTAGAAACCACCCTAATGACGTCAGCAGAAATAGCCTGTGTGTTCATTACCTTCGGTGCCCCATTAATGTGTGTTTAATAAATGAAAGAATATTGATTTCACTGTGTTTGGAGGTTGGAACTTCCCATCCCCAAGCTAAGCAGGTTGTAAAGCTTGGAGCTGAAGCAGGTCTGGAGACGTCATGCAGCTGGAAAGCTGGAGTGAGTGGGATAGGCAGCCCTCCCCTGCAACTGCTTGCTCTGCATCAGCCACGCCTCACCCCTTCCACTCCCTACTCCCTCCAGCCCAGGGACAGTGGCTTTCCTTTGTTCCCCTTATTTCCTGCTCCCCCTTCCCTGGGCTAACTCTTAGCCTTCTGTCCAGGCCCAGCTGAAATGTCAGCTTCTCCAAAGATCCTCTTAAATTCCCCTTCCTTTCTCCTCTTACAGAGGGCCTGCTCTATGTTCTCAGAGGACCCTGCACTTCCCCTGGCATTACACTTGTGCCACTTAATTGTAATGAATAAAGTCATGGTTTGACTTTCCAGTTAGTCAATAAACTGTGTAAGGGGAGAGAATGGCTCTGTCTTTTTGGCCATTTTATCCCTCACTATGGTGCCTGGAAGAAGGGAAGCACACATTAAGTATTTGTCAGATAAAGGAATGAACTCTAAAGTACGAGGGCAAAGACATGGGCCTTAGAGCCAAGGTCATGGGCCAAAAACCACCCTAAGGAGGGCAACAGAAATAGCCTGTGTGTTAATTACATTCTGTGCCCCATTAATGTGTGTTTAATAAATGAAAGAATATTGATTTCACTATTTGTGGAGGTTGGGACCCCTCGCCTTCCAACTAAGTAAGTCTTGAATGGAGCAAACACCTTTTCCACCAAGAATCAGAATAGCCCGTGCTAATATTCTGGGAGAGTTTTGGACCACAGATTATAAAAAAGAGAGAGATTTCCCTCCCTTCCAAACCACTTCCTTGAGGATGCACTGAATCACAGTGAATGGCCAATTGAGGTTCCAGTAGGCCCATTAGAAAGTGGGTTGTCATTAGAAAGTGGGTTGTCTCATATTACGTAGGATTAACATTAGGCTTCTCTGTCTCAACCCAGTGAAAGGCCTCAAGTGTCCTTGGAATTTCAGTGACCTTTCCCCATCAATGTTGACATTGTTCTCCCACCCGATGGCTTAATTCACAGGAAATACAACCTACTCCTCAACATCGCTGCCCACCACATCTGGGATGGGGGCCGAGGGCCTGGGAGCGCTGAGCTCCAGGCACTGAGATGTTATATTTCCTTGCACCAAACCTCCCGGGCTAAAGGGCCTCCTGAGATTTGTTTCCTGTATCTTTCTGCAATCTTTTTGATGGTCTTAGCTGAGAATTAGGAGGCAGTGGCACAGGCTGTAGGAGCCTAGCAGGTCTTAAACCTGTCATCAGCGGAGCTCCTCTGATTCAATAGCAATAGGGTGAAGCTGCTGATCAGAAACCTAGAACTCAGGCAATGGTGTGGGATCCAAAGCCCAGGCAGACCATGTTCATTTAGGGGAAGGCACAAGGGAATAATGGCTGTTGACATGTTTGTTTTTGAATCCTCTCTATGGCCTAAAGACTTTGTTGTTTTGCTATCTCCATTGTCCTGATGAGGGGCTGTGGCTCAGAGCACACAGCAATTGGATGGAGTATCTATTGAACACCTACTTGTGTTACATGGTATACTAGGGTTTTAAATTCTTTCCCTCCTCTATTTCTCATTGCAGCCTTGCGATGTAGAAACTGAAGCCAAGGCAGAGTTGGCTAATTCTTTTCTGGTGCAATTCAGCCTCGTTAGGCAAACTTCTCCAGCAGCTTGGCAGCCAAAGCAGAGAAGATGAGTGATTAAGTGGCGCAGAATGAAGCATCCATAGGATGGTGAGAGGAGAGTTTGGGCAGGGAAGGAGGTGAGGCTGGTGGGAAAGCAAGGATGGGTCTTATTCAAGGTGAATCCCTCCTGCTGGGAGCATGATTGGCACTCAGAACATGTCTTCTGAACAGATGTGTGAATGCTAACAGGGGACTGATGGGCAGGTGAACCAAGCTCCTGGAGGGTCCAGGGAGGCCTTAGAGCAGTAGGTATACAAGTGAGCTGCTAGGAGTTGGGAATACTAGTGGGGGAATACTAGGTGGGAGGTGGGGGGGAATACTAGTGACCTTTCAGATTCTCAGAAGAGGAGCCATTTGGAGGCATGAAGTGATGGCAAGGGCCACCGTGGGACCATTACTGAGCAGCTGCAGAAGCATGTGGCAATGGCCACTGGCACTGAGGAACAAGAGGCCAATGAGAAACAGCCTGGAGTAACTCCTTCCATGCATCCCCTGGGTTTTTCACACTATTCTGTGTGGGGATTGGATGGATGCACGTCTCTAACAACTTTGAAGAGTCAAGTGTCAGGCTTCTCCAAAGCTCTACTTCCAAGGGGGAGAAAAGACTATAAACAAAGACTGTAAACGTCTCTATATCAAGGTCCACTTTGCCCTTATGACGTGAATGTCAACTGTAGTGTGTAACCAGGAAGCTCAGATGTGGGCTGTGGTGCCTCCCAGTGTGTCTATGGATTTGGTCGGTGGAAGGCAAAGACAGTGCTGATCTATGAATACATTTTCTTTTTCATTCAGGCACTGCCTTTACTCAGTCAGCCCTGGCTTCCTGCAGCAGAGGTCTGGGCTGTAATAGAGCTGGTCTTATTTTTTATTAAGTTCATGAACTTTGAAGGAAGGAACTTGGAAAAAAAGGTCTCATTACCTCGGGAATGAAGACTCATGCTTCTTTTAAAGCCAGACATTGGTGTGGCCTTGCTTGTTATAGACACAAATAATCTGGGTGTAAAATTGCAATGGAGTGGTAAGGAGAAAACAGGATGGCTTCTTGGGGTGAAGCAGGTGGGGTGGGGGAGGAAAGGTCAGTGAAAGGTCAACCTAAAATGGAGAGGTCCTGAGGAAAGGCATGCAGACTTCAACTGTGGCTAGACATTTGTATAGATTGACTTTGTGAAGATAGAATCTGCCCTAGACCCTTGCAGAATCTGGGATAATGGGAAGAACATGGTCTCTGGATTCAGATGAATTTGGCTTTAAATTTCAACTTAGCTACTTACTATAAGCTTCATGACCTACAATTTCCCAAACCTCTTGAGTTTCAGTTTCCAAATCTGTACAATGTAAAAGAATATCTACCTGGCAGGAGTGTTGAAGGGATTGAATGAGACAGTGCAGGAAAATTGTCAGACACTGAGTTTATAAAGGGCAATGTGGTACAAGGCTTCCAAATTCACATTACTATTATTGTTAGTATTTTTTGCTGCAAAAAGCTTTATTGTTTCCATTTGGTCCAAGGCTTGGGAGAGGACTCCAGGACAGCCAAAAAGCTGTTCAGTGACTGCAGAGAGAGGCTTCAGGCAGAAGCACTGACACCAGAGGGGCTTCTCAAAGGCCGCTGGGCTCCAGAGGCTCCTAGTCATGCTTGAGGGTGGGCCTTTTGAGGAAATACTTGCCCAGCCCCACCTGGGGACCAGCCAGCCTGCAGAGGTTGGTCAGGTGGTCACCATCTTCTTGATGAGTTTCACCTGCTCATCCAGGAAGCAGCTCTCCAGGAAGTCTGAGAGCTGGGGGTCTGTGTGGGCAGAACCCAGGGCATGCAGAGTGAAAAGCGCCTGGTTCAGGTTCTTCTCCATGAACAGGGTGGCTTCCACAGCATCCTGGGCTTTACCCCACTCATCTTGAGATGGCTTCTGCAGGTCCTGGAAGAGGGCATGGCCGCAGCGCTCGTTTTGCATCTTCAAGAGATGTTCGGTGCCCTTGTGCTTCTCCTCAGCCAATTCATGGAAAAAGTCACCCACGCCCTCCAGAGCCACATCATCGTGGTGGAAATAGAAGCCCAGAGAGAGAGGTAGGTGTAGGAGGCCTGCAGATACAGGTTCACCAGCCGGTGGATGGCGGGCTCCACCTGAGTAGAATAATACTGAAAAATCCAGGAGCTCATGGTTGATCAGCAATAAGGAGCTAAGCTCAAAAAATGGTGTTGGCTGGTCCCAGAGGCGGAGGATAGCTGACTGGTTGGTTCTGAAAGTTTTTGCTGGAAAAATGGTTGGCAGGTTGTCAGAGGCTAGAGGAAGGGGTGTCCCTGGGTCAGTTCTGCCCAAACACTGTTGAAGCAAGAGACACCGAGCACACTGCTCATGGTCACCTTCTTTAATGAAATATATCTTCGAGTTATCCAGTGCAGTGGTTCACACGATTTAATTGTTAACTGACCGGGAGGCTGACTGCTGCACTGGAGTTTTCCTCCTCTGCAAAGTGTCGTCAGAGGAGTGCTAGTCGTCAGGGCCCAGGCTAGCCTAGTGTTCATCAAACTTCTCTGTTGATGGGAATTTCCTGGGGGTACTTGTTAGACATTACAAGTTTCTGACTTCATCCCAGACCCATTGAATGAGGAGTTCCAGGGACCCAGGAGGCTGTGTATTTAACAAGAACCCCAGACAAGTCTTGTCATCAGAGAATTTGGGGAAACACCAGCAATCCTAGCTGTACCATTGACTGATTAGTGATAACAAGCTAGTTTTAAAATACATTTTAAAAATGTAAAGTAAAAATTTACTATAAAGATGATCTCTAAGATCCAGAGTTATTTATAAAACACCCTTTGACTGATATTTGGGGGAAGAGTGTATCATTATGCTTTTAGGAGAAAGATGCTCTTTCATTCCTCCCTGCCTTTGCTGTTACTGTTCTGTCTGAAATTCTCTATCTACCTTGTCTACCTGGCAAATCCTGCTTCTTCTTCAAGGGTCAGTTCAACAATCACATCCTTTGAAATGCTCCCATGATTCTCTCAGGTAAATCAGCAGCTTCTTCCTCTCTGTGACCTTTGTGCCTTTGTGTTATGTCTTTTGTAAGATGAATCACATCATATTATATGTTTGTTTTTATGTTTCTCTCCACATTAGTTTTTGCATATAAAGGTCAAGAGCGTGGGTTCTGGAATCAAAGTGCCTAGATTTGAATCTCTCTCTCTGAAGAGATCAGAGCAGACAAAACAGAAGAGATCACCTTGAATTGGGTGTTGGAGGATGAGCAAGAATTGTCCAGATGGAGAAAGGAGATTTCCAGTGAACAGCAGGTGCAAAAGTGTGGAGGTCACAGAAAAATACACTTTTCCCATCTTGAACCATTTTTAATGAGAAACTCATTTTTTGCAATAATATCTTTTAAGATCTTGAAAATTTTCCATTAAGTTACTTTTGGTTCTTTTCATTAGACTTTATTTACAAAGGCCATAAAAGGGCCTATTGTAAAATAATGTTTTAAATGGTTAAACCAAAGGGAGTCTGGGTTAGTCCTCAGATTCCCCTGTATGATTTTGCAAAGCATATGACCCTGCGTGTGAACGGCTTTGGTTGCAAACATGCCTGGTTCAAAGCATGCCTCTTCCATGTATCACTGGGTGGCTTTGATCAAGTTACTTAGCTTCTCTGAGCTTCTCATGTGTAAAATAGAAAATTAACACCCTTTCCCTCTACTCTCTCCGAGTTGAACGGGGCACTTAAAAAATAGATAACAGTTAGAAAGATTTTAAAATAATCTTGATAGACCAGGGCACTAGGCTAATACTATTTACAAGAAATCTTAAAAAGATAAATGTCAAGTCCAGAATTTAAGATTACATATAAAATGGAACTACTGGCTTGAGAAAAATGAGTAAGGTAGCAGCTCATGTCAGAAACACCAGAAAAAATTGTTAGAAATCAAGTTCAATTGACTCCAATGGGGTACTGGAACACTAAATATGTGCTTTTTACTTTGGCATCATAACTAGGTTGGCAAACATTTTTTAGCTGCGTAATGCCAAGTGTTGTCAGGGAAGAGGGCATTGGGATCCCTCATGCACTGCTGGTGGGAGTGTAGACTTATGCAGTCACTCTGTAGAATGATCTGGCACTACTTGAGCGCATTAAGCTTGTATATGCCTGTGATCTGTCAGTCCCACTCTTTGTTTGTGGCAAATTCTGTAGATAGATTGGTTCAGCCAACTTCCTTCTACCTCACTTAGAACGTGATTTCCTGCACGCTAGGCGATGGAAAGGTAAAATCTATATTTTCCAGATGCCCTTATTGTTCAGGTTCCATTAATGACCTAGCTTCCTCCAAGCAATGTGTGTATGTGGTATTTGGAAGGTGGAAGTGATTATCGTGAGGCAGAGGTCTTGTTTCTGATGTGTCTGTTATTTTTGTTGGTACATGTGGTCACAAAGACTTTTAGGTAGCTGAAATTTATTTTTCAGAAGATGTAGTAGAGGGCCCGATATCTGGTCCTAACATGGTGAGTATCAAGAAGCTGGGAAATGGGCCTCCCTGCTTTCAAAGAGGTGGTGTTGGTTTCTAGGTCCTCTGGCCCATTGCTCCCTGGTGGGTCAGTTCTGCTGAACTACACCCTGGTGGGTGTAGTTCCAGGTGTCATTCCTAGAAACTTGGCCTAAATCCTGCTTTCTTCCAACCATTTAAAACTAAGAATTCTCAGAAAAAAAAAAAAAAAGAATTCTCTCCATTTTATATATATATATATATGTGTGTGTGTGTGTGTGTGTGTGTGTGTGTGTGTGTGTGTGTGTTTTGTTTTGTTTTTTGCTAAGCTAGCTCAAGGAGATTCTGACAACTAAAACTGATCCAAGAGAATTTCTCATAAATGGGACATGAATGAGGATGCTCATCACGATATTATATGTAGCAGCTGGGAGAAGGAGGTCACCTCTTTACCGTCATTGAGGGGATGGATTTAGAAAATGAGCTGGATGTACACTCAGGAATACTATGCAGAAATTATAGTCAAGTAAATGATTGTCCACATGGTGATGTTGACAGATCTTAATAATAGCCTTTAGTTAAAAAAAAAATAGAAAATGTAGTTTATAGCATAATACCATTTATGCAAATTGAAATATACATGCATAAAAAACAACTACATGATTGACACTGACATAAACCCTCATCTAATCTTTCTCACATTAGACTGAGTGCCTAATCAGGAGGGAGAACTAAAAGTCAGGAATGCAGACAATGAGGAATAAAGAAACAAGGGGGCCTTGTACACAGTGACCCATGATCTTTGCACCTGAGATGGGGAAAAGAAAAGAAGAACCAATGTCATATATCACAGGAGAAAATCTTCCACCTCTATCCTGCAGCATAAATGTTTCTGTGCTATACACTAAGAGGGGCATTGACAAAAATCTAATGGCTAGAAGGAGGGAGAGAGGATGATGAGGGGACTACACATGGGTCACAAGAGCAATGATTGAAGATCATGGGGTTATTCAGCCTGGAGGAGAACAAAGAGGGAGATAGGGTGACCAACCATCTTGGTTTACCTGGAATTTTCCCAATTTTAGCACTGAAAGTCCTATGTCCCAGGAAACCCCTTAGTCCTGGGCAAACCAGGATGGTTGGTCACCCTAGGGAGACATTGCTGGTGTCTGCAACTATCTGAAGCACTTTCCTAGAGAGAGGAAGTAAAGATATGTGACTCTGTGTACCTTCAGAGGGCAGACTTTAGACCACTGGAAAGAACAAAGCTAGAGGAAGGAAATTTCTGGTTCAATTCGTTGAGGACTTTCTAACAACCAGCTGTGAAACAGTGAGCAGTTACTACTCTTGACCACTACCATTTAGTGAGTTCCTGCTGTTACCATGTCCAAACTCATTCTCCTCACTGCACGACAGGCCGATAAATCGGGAGACCGAGGTGTTAGGGCAAGGAATAATGACTTTATTCGGAAAGCCAGGAGTCTGAGAAGATGGTGAACTAATGTCCTAGAGAACCATCTTACCCAAGTCAGAATTCAGGCTTCTTTTATACTAAAAGGAGAGGGAGTGTGGTTGACTGTTGCAAACTTCTTGGTGTTGGAATCCTTTGTTCTTACAGTTGTCCACATAGATCAGGTCATGATGTTCCTGTAAACCTCCAAGAAGACCAATGTTATTCTCTGTTCTGCAACTTTTTATCTCTATGTGAATGGAAATTGTTAAACCCTTAAAGGGCAGAGCCTTGAGAATGGGCTATCCTGTATATTTCAGGCTATAGGCTACATTCTTAACTCCAAGCAAAAGCAAAAGAATACAAAGGTAAAAGAAACAGATCCAATATGGAGTCAGATCTCTTCTTCCCTATTACACTGCAAGGTACATAATAATCTCATTCAGTCTTCACAGTACTGTGTTGAACTTATGAAGAAACAAAATAACATTCCCAAGGTCAGACAATTAGGGGTTTGAACATAGGACTGTTTGACTCCAAGAAGCCCAGTCTCTTAACTAACACCTTTTAAGCTAATCTTAAGTGTTCTTTCTACTCCGAGATGGTAAAATTAAGTGCTACATTACATGTTACAGACTAACAATGCTTAGAAGTTCAGAGGTGAGGAATTTCTATGAAAGCCGGTCTAGTCAGGGATTAATTGTGACTTGATTTTGAAAACACTTGATTGTCCTAAGAAGTCTAGCAGCGGACACCATACTGAGAGTCTGCCTCTGGCTGGAACTCTCAATGGCACTTGATAAGGAAAGAGCTCTGAAGAGGTTTACAATGTGCTAACTACAGTAGCTCAGCACAGACCCACCTATTGTGGAGCATAAAAAAGCAGGTGCAGTTTCTGTTTCTAGATGCAGGATGGATAACCAGGATCATTACAAATGGGCTTAATAGTAATAATAGCTACCATTTTATTTTGGTACATATACTGTGTGCTAAGCATGGTGCAAAGTGCTTTAGACATAACCAGAGCCTAACATTGGAATATGGTAGTCAATAAATATTTGATAAGCAGATAATCTCATGTAATTTTCTCCTGCACAACTATACCTGGAGACTCTACACAAGCCTTCTTGGCCAGTCCTATTATTATGCCCATTAGATAGATGAGGACACTGAGGCTCAAGAAATCATATTGCTATGGTCATACTCTTTTATCTACTACTGTAGTAAAGATAGTAAGTTGGAGATATGTGGATTTACCTGCCTTTAACAGATCTAGCAAACCAGATCACATGCATTATTTTGTTGTATAATAAGTAAAGCCCAGTTTTTGCATATTTTAACATTACTAATCATTACATTTCTCCTTTTAGGTTTCAACCCATTGTTCTTGCCAGTGGAGGTATTTTAAAGTTTTGCTCTCATTTTTTCCCTTGATTTTATGTATTCATTGTTGGATAGATATACTTTAAACTTGATTGTGTCATCTACAATCATTTCCCAGATCTTGTCTGATTACAAGTATTACCTGGGGCTCTTATTAACAACTGTGATTTCTAGGTCAGCCTCCTGAGATTCTGCTTCATTATCTGTGATAGCATCTGTTACATTATAGTATAATTAGCTATTTACTATGCAATGAGCTTCTCAAGGAAAAGCACAAAGCAAGGGCTCAACAGTTGCTTATTGAATGGATGAATGTATTTAATGGGCTTATCTTATGAATCTTTATCAAGTAATTTATACAGTTGTTAAACGGCAAAGGCAAAGAAGTGATGACAGTATTCTCCCTCCAGACTAATCTTCATACATTCATTAATACATACATTTTACCAACCACAAATTTGTCTCAATGACATTGTCTTCCTGCTAATGTTTTTCTCTTTTCACATGGACATTATACAAGATTTGTCAAATGCTCGAATGGGAGAGAGAGTTTGGGAGGATTTATGATTTGAAAGACTATGTAAATCCCAATCATCACTTCTTTGCTTTTAAAATGCTCCTACATTTTACTAGTAATCAGTTACAAGTTAATCTGCTCATGGTCTTAAATTCACCTTTAGCTGCTTTTTGAAAAACTAACACTAGTATCCATCTCCTATCTGTGGCATTTCTCTAATTCTCCAATATTTTAGAAATTCCTCAAAATGTTTCTACTATTTCAATTCAGGGGCATACTTGAACTGGATTGGTTGAGTAACTTAGATGTGTTGGTTAGGCATTCATTATTCATTCAGTTTTACTGCCTTTGTTGAGGATCTACGGTCTGCCAGGTTTGTGCAAGATACCTGGGATATGGCACTGAATGGTATATGGTTCTCACAGTCGAGGCAGGGCTAACAAAATTTAATCGTCAATTATATTATAATGGGGACTTCCCTGGTGGTCCAGTGGTTAAGACTCTGTGCTCCCAATGCAGGGGTCCTGGGTTCGAAGCCTGGTCAGGGAACTAGATCTTGCATGCCACAACTAAAGATCCCTCATACAGCAACTAAGACCCAGAGCAGCCAAAATAAATAAATAAAACTAAATAAAATAAATATTAAAAAGATTATATAGTGATGGAGGTAAACTCAGATTACTTAGAACAGAGAAGAGCTTTGACATCAGCGTGGAGTCAGAGGAATCTTCCCGGAAGAGCTAATCCTTGGGCTGGGGCTCGATGGACCTGGTGAAGCAGAGATGTGGGGGAGGAACATTTTAGGCAAAGGCAGAGCATTTGCCAAGCTTGGAGACCGGGAGGAATAAGGGGGCAACTGAGGAAGGGAATTGGCAGGAATCTTGGGCCTTCTCTCCAAGACCCAATGTAGGATCTTTAAGATCACATAATCATTCAATGATCATCCCTCTGTCCTCTAGTTGAACTCCAGGGGTGGGCAATTCTAGGCTCAAGAGGAAACTACCCACCACTAACAATATATTGGCATGGAATGGGAATTGTGTGGAAACAATATTACTCCAACCAGTGAGCTGGCAGATTCAAACAGATGCCTATGGGGCTGATGGGAGAGAATGAGAAATTTTATAAATTCGACTCTGAGGAAGCCCATATTCGTTTAAGTCTTATTACAAGCACATGCCTTATATAATCACACTAGTTAGTGCCGTGTGCTCCTTATCCATTTCACAAAGCTGTCTGGAAAGCTAAGATTTATATTTATCCATGGCTGCTCTGTCTGTAATCGAGAAGCTTTGCTTTTGACTCCCGCAGAAGTTTCCATTTAAATAAAAATAAAATTGAAATCAAATGCTGTATTAGAAGCTCCTCTGCTCCCTCTGCATTTGCTAATCACCCCTTCCCATTATTTAACCTCAGAAATCAGAGCTTCTGAAACTTATGAGTATAACTGCATACATGCCATCCATTTGTTTATTGACTCTGCTTATTCCCAAGCCCCCCTGTGAAACTGTCCCACGTGACTGTTTAATAGAGAAAAAAGTGTTTCTCAGGGTGTGGGCTTCAAACACTGTGCATAGGAATCACTGGGAAACTTACTAAAAATGAAGATTCCTCAGACCCCACACAGACTTTCTGCTTCAGAAGTTCTAGAGTTAATGTCAAGGGATCAGCATTTTAAATCGTCTCTGGTTGATTCCCATTCACATTCACCTATTATGTGAATATACTGTGAGCACTGGCTGTGTACCAGTGCTGGGATTCAAAGTTGAATAAGACACCATTCCTGCTCCCAAGCCACAGTCTGGTGGGTGACAGATGAGCACCCCCATTTCATTCAGACTGATTAGTTCAAGGATGGAGCACACGCAGCATGAGTGGTGACACGATGGGATGTCTTGGCTTGGTGGTGGGTGATGGAACAGGGAATTTTTGCTATTAGTGAAAAAAATCAAAGGTTGCAAATATTTCTTAACAAAATGTGTATTAAGTCTGATTCTGGATCTTCCCATGTTATTTTAAAATATTGGTATTATAAACACATTCATATATACACAAAAATGGTGAGAATATAATAATAATAATGGTATAATAATAATAATGGTTCAATAATAGTACAATAATAATATAGTATAGCATAATACAGTTCAAGAGTATAATAAACTCCATATAACCAGTATGCATGTGTGGTATGTATGTGTGTGTGTGTGTGTGTGTGTGTGTGTATGTATGCATATATATATATAAAATTATATATATATATATATATATATATATATATAAGTGACTTTGCCTCTCTTGCTTCATCACCTGCCCCCCACCCCAACTCCACCCAATTGTTTGTTTGTTCAAATCCAAGATCTCGTATCATTTCACTTGTGAATAGTCCAGGATATGTCTTATAGGGATATGGACATTTTCTGAGCTAACCATAGGGTTATCATCATACCTAAAGCAATTCACTATAAGCCCTCGGTGTAGTATTCAGATTTCTCCAATTATCTCAAGAATGTGATGTAACAGTGTTCACATCGAGATCTAAATAAACTCCACACATGCTGCATTCAGTTGTGTTTCTTAAGTCTCTTGTAGTCTAGAACAGCCCTTCTTTCCTAGGCCCTTTCCCTGATCCCTCCTCTTTTACGCCATTTTTCCTATGGAAGAAATCAGGTCTTAGTAGAAAATCCCACACTCTGAATGTGTCTATTTGTTTCATTGTGGTGTCATTTAACTGATTTACCTACTCTTTCTATTTACAGTAAACTAGAAGCTAGTTCTAAAGTCTTTGCTGAGAGTCGAGTTCAAGATTTTTTCCAAGAGCATTTCATTGCTGGTGCTATGTACTTCACACTGCATCACATTAGAAGGTGCAGAAAGTCTGATTGTACCATTTTAATGATGCTAATTTGATCAAGGGTTTCAGATGGCGACAGTCTGATATCTCCATTCTAAATTTTCCTTTAAACTTTCATCTAATGGTGTCATCTACAGACAACCTTTGCTTGAATCAATTATTTTGTTAGGGGTTGAAAATGGGCACTTTTTCTAATTCTGTCATCCTTTCCCATGTCTTGGCTGGAATTCTTCTCTAAGGACACATTATGCTGATAAACTATGAGTATCTGTTTACTCTGAAATATTTTCCATTGAGGAAAGGCAAGACAAATGGTTCTGTCCCTTTAACGACTGCTGTTAAGTTGAGTTGGTACCTAGTTACCACTGATGGTGAACACTGTAAGTGCTGAGCTTATTTATTTGTTTTTCTATTGGGTATCCTTTTGAACATATGGGTTTTTATATGCAGTGTATTTCAAGACACTTGCCATGAGTCCTTTTATCACATCCTCAGTACTGTTTGATAGCTTCCCTACATTCTGGTACGAGTCTCTGGAAATTCTTTGCCCCAGATCTTAATCATCATCCACTTTTCAGAGGAGTCCCTGTTTCTTATGGAAGGGAATGGTCTTTATAAGCCACAATTCACGTGCTAGGGATGCTCACTGCCATGAGGCTGTGATTGCTTCTAGGCCTTTTTAGTGGGCAGAGCTAGAAAATACCTATTTAAAAAAATTATATTCAAGCTAATCATGGACAATCCAAATATAGTAATATAAAATTTAACTTAATTGAATTTACACTTGTTTCTCTTTTCTCATACACTAAAAATCTTGGTTCTTGATAAAATTAGCATAAATACTTCTTTGCTATATCTAGAATATATTCCTTTGTGGTTGGAGAAAACGTTTGATATGATTTCAATCTTCTCAAATTTATTAAGACTTGTTTTCTCTTTCAACTCTCACTTACTTGCATTCCAATATAATCTCTTGAGCGAGAGTTGAAGCAGTGAAGTTTCAGTTGGCAGCATGCTAGCTACCATTTGTTGGGTGCTTATTATGTGGTGGGAAAATTTTAAATGGCTTATGTTTAAATGATTAACTCATTTAATCCTTATGCCAACTCTATGAGATGGGTACTATTATTATTTCCATGTTACAATTGGCGAAGCCAAGGAACCAAGACATTTAATAAGTTCCTCAAGTTCACACAAATGGTGAATGGCAGAGCTGGACTTTGAATTGATGCAGTTGGGCTGCAGAGTCCCTACTCGTAGCCATGAGAAACCCTGCCTCTCTGAAGCAAACTGCCCTAGGTCAGAGTAAACGAAGAGCTTGGGAAATCTAATCCCCACGGTTCTCCAGTCCCTACCCACCGCTTCTTTCTCCTTCAGTAACTCAGTTTCTGTTTCACTGACTAACTCTAGACCATTCTGTGCTCTCTGCTCACTATTGAAGATAATAGGCGTTTCATAAACACTTTCAGATCTGCTTCTGGTCATTCATTCAGCAAACCAGTAACTCTGAAGCACAATCTGATTCATATGTAAACAGGAAAGAAAATCTATTTCTGTTGTGATTTTTAGGAAACTAGAGTATTCCAGCTTGACTGTAAGTTTTGTGTTTTTTTTTTTTTTTGAGAACAAGTACACATTTCAGCACAAAAATATTCTTGTGCCCTACAAATCCCCTTCGGCCTTATTAAACCTTAGAATTAAGGCTGGGTGGTACAGTGTGCACAGGCTCCGGACGCGCAGGCCCAGCGGCCATGGCTCACGGGCCCAGCCGCTCCGCGGCATGTGGGATCTTCGCGGACTGGGGCACGAACCTGCGTCCCCTGCATCGGCAGGTGGACTCCCAACCACTGCGCCTCCAAGGAAGCCCCTCATCAGTTTGATCTTCACATAAAAGAAGCTGGGTGGAGGGCTTCCTTGGTGGCACAGTGGTTGAGAGTCCGCCTGCCGATGCAGGGGTGTTCTCAGCACAACTTTACATGGCATAGCTTAAGTGATAGTGAGGGTAGCCAAAATCTTAACCAGGAAGGAAGGAAGAGCGGAACATTAAGAATCATATTAGGGCAAAGACAGCATGGGCAATGGTGAGAAAATAATAGGCAAAGTCAGTAAAAGTTAAATAGCAGGAGAGAGTCAGGTGCAAATGATGGGCAAAGGGAATCATTCTGGACTAAGATGGTGGATGAAAGAGGACACATGCTGAAGTCTCATTTACATGGCACTTAGTGTAGATTTCCAAGGTGGCTCTGGCCGTTTAAAGGCTTGCTGTACAAAATGTAATCCACAGATCCCCATCTCTGTCTCAGCTCAGACCTACTGGGTCAGAATCTCCTTTCAAACAAAATTGCCAGCTAGATTGAGGAGCCCAGTTCGGAGGGACTTTGACAATGGCACCTATGCAACTTAGAGAAGACCATTTCCCTCTCTGGGGCTCCAATTCCTCATTTCTGAAAGAGACAGGTCACATTTAAGCTTTCAAAGTATCTTTTAAAAATTGGAATCTCCCTCCTGCTCTGTGCCACTGATGCCACCTCCTCCCCTGCCCAAGGGTAGAGCACAGCATGAAGGGGCTGGAGTGTTCTGGTGCCACCGTGGTGATGGAGATCCCTGAGTTGTCAAGGATTGCAAGGCCCGGGCCTGTCTGGTCCGCATGGCCCACAGGTTCAGCTGGACCACACGGAGGTGGTCCACAGCTTTCCACTGGGAGAGATGAACTGTTTCCTGATCAGCTATTGAGGGGCCACATGATACGACTCAGAGATGTGGGGAATTAGCTCCCCATGGCGTAAAGCTTCATCAGTGGGAAAGGGAGACCAGGAGAAGCAAGGCAGATACATTTCTCTCTTTCCTCCCTTCTGGGGAGTGCTGAGTTGCAGTGTCTGTTTGAAAAGCCTCTGGAAATTGATAGTGGCTGAAGGAATGAACGTGCCTTTGCAGGATGAGCATCTCTTTGCAGCTCACCCTGAAGAGCGGTATCACAGCAACGTACAAATCACATTAGCTTACATATTTCTTTCATTCACTTCTGCTTTTCTTCTTCACCTTGACCTCCCTTGGCTTTCACCTCCAACTGGAAGTACCATCACTTTAATCCTTGCCTCAGACTGCTTTCTTGGGGTTGAAGACAATACTGAATGTCAAATACATCGTGCGGTTTAATCTCATGATGTATTTGACATCCCATTTTATAGAATATGTAGACAAATGATGTGTGTGAGTTGTCCAAGGCCATACAATTATGGAGTGCCAGAGCTGGATCTTTATCCTAAGTCTATTGGCCCCAAGTCCATGTACTTCTTTACTCATTTAAAAAAACTGAGATTTATGGAACATCAGTTGACATGCCGGTTTTTCCACTCAATCCTCACAACCACCCTGGGTGGTAGGGATCATTGCCCTCAATTTACAGATGGGAAAACCAAGGCTTAGAAAGTTATTGGATTTGCCTGAGGTCAAACAGCCAGTAAGTGGGAGAATTCAGACTTAGTCTGAGTTCTGCTTCATTACACAGCAGTTAACAAATAATCCCTGATGCCTATGTGCCTGTATAAGGGCTTTGCATCCACATTACTCTGACAGCTAAGGCTGATTAAATACTATGAAAATCACTGTGACAGACATCCTTCTGTACAAAAATCTCAGTGAAATGGCTTAAAGTGGTTTTTAAACAAATCTGTCTCATGGCTATGACTCTCATTTCACCAAAATGTTTCCTAAAGAGTTCTTTGTGGTAATGCAGGATCAAAGTGTGTCCCTTGACCCCTGCTTAAAAAGATAAACAACTGGAATTCTCAAAATACAATAATTCAGATCTATGGAATGGATTTTGATGTGTTGACTTCTAATCAACACCAATCTATTTGCATGGCCTTCTTTATTCAGCCCAGTCCCTGGTTCCCTTTCTGTGGATGGTACAGAATTATCCAAACAATCACTGTTGTTTTTCTCTTTATCTCTTCTTCATGACATGTCATTTGTAGGGAAAAAAGTACAGGGGGAAAAAATCCCCACCCCAGCTGGAGTGCTTTGAAAAGCTGGAGGTTTTGAGGTCTGCCCTGGGCTAGAAGAAAAATAAGAAAAAATGACTTTGACATGTGAAAATGACCTTGAAACAGATCCATAATCCTTTTCATCAGGGCAAAGCCTTCTACCATGATGGATATGTGGAATCATTCCTCACAGCCAACAGCTACAAGATGAAACTGAAGCCACAGCAGAATGTAACAGGTCAGGCTGATGGTTCCCTTACTGGCTGGGCCAAGAAGCTCCCCTTTTACACGGAGTCGAACAAGCTGCGCCATTTGTTGGTAGATGGGGGATGGCGTGTGTGCCTTTCTATATGAGCTTTCATCTGTCTCAGTAGCAGGCCTTATTGCTTGGATGTTGCACCAGCCCCCTATTTACTTTCCCTGCCTCCTGTAAATCTGAATGGTGCCAGGA
This sequence comes from Neophocaena asiaeorientalis asiaeorientalis, assembly GCF_003031525.2. Classification (NCBI taxonomy): domain Eukaryota; kingdom Metazoa; phylum Chordata; class Mammalia; order Artiodactyla; family Phocoenidae; genus Neophocaena; species Neophocaena asiaeorientalis. The sequence continues at coordinate 929,907 of NW_020174369.1, read as the reverse complement.
AAATTCAAATGTCTAAGTACCTCATAAAAGGCCTTTCGTTAACTGACTCCAGTCTCACTTTCCAGTCTCCTTTGGTTTTGCTTTATACTCTAACAACATAAGGCTTGTGCTGGTTAGCTTAAGTTATGTCGCAATAACAAATGAAATCTCAGAAGCAAGGGCTCGTGTCTTGATTACGCTACATGTTCATTGAGTGTTCGCTGGGCCCTTGCCCTTTGTCTCTCACTCGCCAGCCGAGGGTCATGGAGGCTCTGCCAGTCACCCTAGCGCTGTCCAATATAGCAGCTATCAGCACATGTGGCTACTGAGCATTTGAAAACAGCCTAGCCCAAACTGAGATGTTCTGTAAGTGTAAAATTCACACGTAGCACAAAGCAAACATGTAGTATGAAAAATAATATAAAATATCTCAATACGTTTTGTTAGATGACACAGTGAATGATAACATTTTGAATATATTAGGTTAAAATATTTAATGTGTTATTAAAATTAATTTTATCTATTTGTCTTTACCCTTTGCTTTTTTTTTGTGTGTGGCTAATATGACTACTAGAAAGTTTTAAATTGCATCTGTGGCTTACAGAAATGACAGCAGTCACTTCTGTTCACATTTCATAGGCCAACACCAGTCCCAGACCCCACCTAACTTCCAAGAGGCAGGGCAGTGCTGTCCTAACGTGTGCTTGAAAGGAGAGGAAGAGGAGATACTGGTGACCATCCTTAGTGACCACATGGAGGCCTTCTACACAAGACACAGATGCCTTTGAAAGGCTGTTCCTTTGGCTGAAAGGTCCTCCCTTCCCACAAACACTTGGCCAACTCGTAATTATTCAGAAAGTGGCTCAAATGTAACCTTTACTGGGAAGCCTTCCTGTACCCTTACCCACCCACTCACCCAACATACATACACCATGTGGGGTTGATCACACTATTCTCTTGGTCTAACTTGACCTTGAGCACATCTCATCTGGTTTTACAATAAAATGTTCCTGCACATGTTGCCATGGCAAGGCGGGGGGACCTTTAGGACAGGCTCAGTCTCTCTCACTGCTGCACCCCCAGCCCCTCTCACACTGCCTGCTACAGGGTAAGCACTCAGTAAATGTTAATGACCAAATGGTTGAATGGATTGTGGAGCGTAGTTTACCAACCACTTTTATGTCTCCACATCCCATGTGAGCCCCATGGCACCCATGATGGTAAGATTGTACTGGGTTTAGCATTTCCGCTTCACAGACAAGAAAACTGCGGTTCAGAGCCGTGCAGAGACTGGTCTAAGTCACACAGAATATAAATTGGAAAACCAGGAACAAAATACAAGCTTCCTAGTCCAGTGCTTTTTCCTCAAATTGCCAAATTGCCTTTTATTTCTAAGGATATTAAAAAAAATTTTTTTTCTTCCAGTTTTATTGAGATATAATTGTCATAGAGCACTGTATAAGTTTAAGGTGTACAGCATAATGATTTGATTTACATACATCATGAAGTGACTATAACAAAAAATTTAGTGAACATCTGTCGTCTCATACAGGTACAAAATTAAAGAAATAAAAATAATTAATTTTCTTGTGATGCAAGCTCTTAGGATTTACTCTCTTAACAATTTTCGTATATAACATACAGCAGTGTTAATTCTATTTATCACGTTGTACATTGCATCCCTAGTACTTATTTACCTTCTAACTGGAAGTTTGTACCTTTTGACGGTCTCAGGCTATTCTTGAAATGGCAGATTTGGATCTGCTTAATGTAACACAAGTGACAATTCTTTCTATGTCCTCGACATCTTCACACTCAATATTTCTTTCCACTCATCTATCTGTCCCTCCATCCATTGATTTCACAGATATTTATTGAGTACCTACTATGCCCCAGGGACTGCTTTCATGAATAAAGGCTCTTGAATCAGACTGGATCAAGTAGCTCTGCCACTTACTACTTGTGTAACCTTGGATGTGTTTAACTATCTTTGCCTCAGTTACTCATCAGCAAAATGGGAGTTAAAATGACTCTTTCTTCACAGGGCTGTGTTGAGGATTTTCTATTGCTGAAGATTTCATACCTTAAAAATCGTCCTTATTTATTATTTCAAAGGTGCACCTCCTGGCTCAGTTGGTTCTCTGCTCCGGGCTTCACATGGCTGAAATCAAGGGGTCAGTAGCGCTGTCTTCCTTCCTGGAGGACATGGGAGAGAAATCTATTTCCAAGCTCTTTCAAGTTGCTGACAGAATTTAGTTCCTTGTGGTAGTAGGACTGAGGTTGCCATTTCCTTTCGGACTGTTGGCCAGAAGTCGTTCTCAGCTTCTAGGGGCCACTTGCACTCCTTGTGTCACTGCCCTCTTCCTCTATTTTCAAAACATCAACATGTCAAGTCCTTACACTTCAAGACCTCTCCTTATGCCTCATTTCTCCTGCCTCCAGCTGGAAAAACTCTCTGCTTTTAAGGTCTTATGTGATTAGATTGAGCCTATCCAGATAATCCAGAATAATCTCCCCATCTCAAAATTCTTAACTTAATCGCATCTGCAAAGCCCCTTTTGCCATGTAAGGTAATATTCACAGGTTCTAGGGATCAGGGCATAGACATCTCTGGGGGACATTCTTCATACCACAGAGAGCAAATGAAAAAAGGCATCTAATACACTTAATAACATGCCTGGCCATATGGTAATCACTCAATAAGTGTTAGGTATTATAATTACAGTTGTGTTACTAATTTTGTCTTTAGCCCTATGAGTTAAGTCAGGGAAGAGAGTGTTACCCTATATTATGGACAAGGAAATAGATACACAGAGATGTGAGCTCTCATGGTAGGGAGCATCACTGTTTTTCATCTTTGCATCCCTAGTGCCTAGCATAGCATCTGGTAAACAATAAAAATCACTACTTTTTGAGGACTTGATGTATTTCAGATGCCTTGCAAAAGTGTTTCACATTCCCATAACAGGCCTGTAAGGTGGGTATTGTTAACCCATTTTATAGGGGGGAAATGGAGGGTCAGAGGAATTAAGTGAGATCTCAAGGTCCCAGAGCTTGCAGGTAGTGAAGCTGAGACTTGAACCCGACTCTTTAATTGTAACTCTTTCTGCCCCTGCGTGCTGGCCCACTTGTTTGCTTTACTTCAAGGGACCTGGCTAGTCGCAGGCCCTGTCCCACCAGCATTGTTATTTTAATCTTTTAATGATGGCCTGAAATTCAGAGAGTTTAAAATGACTCACCCAAGGCCACCCAATGGCAGGGGTGGGAATCAAACCCAGGTTGAGCCTAATGCTTAGGTCCTTGCTCCTCCCACCACTGTGCTAGCAGGGCAGGGGCTCAGCGCACTTGTGTTGAATGAAGGAAGCTGTCTGTTCCAGGCCCGCCTCCATCTCCTTATTTCCCATGAAGGACAGTCAAGGGGTGCAGTGGACCTCATGAAATGGGAGGGCAGCTGGTCTCTGGAATGCTAAAAATGATGGATATTTTCCTCTGGGAATGAGAATTCTGTGAAAGGACCAGGATGCAGTGGTCTGGGCCTCTGTTTTCTCTTCCGGGATTTGACTCTGGGCCATTGTGGAGTTGCCCATCATGCTGGTAGGATGATTACTAGATGATTCTTCATTGTTTGGGTTTCTTTTTAAAAGGACAATTAAAGGCCCAAGAAAAGGTATTTGGGAGGCTGTGAGGCCCTGATGTTGCTTAACGGCTTTGTGAGCTTTTCTGTCTCATTTCTGTCCATGAAAATGCAGTCAGGCTAAAGACTCTGGTACCTCCATTCAGAGAAATGGTTTCAGGAGGTTTTAGTGATCAAGAAGGCAAAAGCAACATTGTGTCAGTTGTTACTGATTGACGTAAAACAGGCTGAAGGTTGTTAACCTCTGAAATCTCAGTAAGGTGTGTGGGGCACTGACTGTTTATTGGTTAAGGTCACAGTTATGGAAGTCATCAGACTCTGGTTTGAATTCTGGCTCTGTTATTTACCATGTGTCCTTAGATGACTCACTTTACCCCTCTGATCCTCAGTTTCCTTATCCCTAAATAAGGATAATAACATCTAACTGGTAGGTCCATTTGGGAATTGCATGATAAAATGTAAGAACAGTGACTAACTCTGTGTCTGGCGCAGAGATGCTTGGTAAAGGCCACTCTTCTCCTTTTCCCGGAGGGCAGGGTCCACAGAAAAACAGTAGCAGAGCAGACTGGCTCTTACGCCAGAGGCTTTAACCCAGATCCTAACTGACTGAAAACTTGAATCCTCTCCTCCAAGCCTCTGCCCCATTCATCATCCTCACTTATTCCCACTTCTCAACCCAGTGGAGACATTTTCTGAACTGTAACCATGAAGTAGGTTGCATGAGGCAGACCCATCTCCTGGCATCTGTCTCCATTGCCATGGCCCAGTTTAGATCGGTAGCCTTGACCTAGGTAATTACAAACCATTCTTAACTGCTTTCCCTGTTGTCTTAGCCATACACCACTGCTGGAGCTGCATGCCTAAAAATAATATTACCTTTTTAAAGGTTCTTTACCCAACACCCAAGGCTGAACTCACTCCCCGCTCACAGCGGGAATAGGGTCTCTATTTCGCTTATCCCACTTTTACCTCCTAGCACTGAGTGAGGGGTGTGATCTTCCCCCCATATCTTCGGAATGTAAACAGTCCATCCACCCCTCTGGATGCTCTGGGTTCTCTTCTGGAATCAGCTGGGAATCAGAAGGTCTGAGGACTGCCTGGTCAGGACACCTTGTGGAATCAAGCTGTGTTATTTCCTCCCTGCTCTGCTTCAGGGATGCTGTTATGGGGTGAATTGTGTCTCCCCCAATTTATACATTGAAGTCCTAACCCCCAGTGCCTGTATTTGGAAATAAGGCCTTTAAAGAGGTCAATTAAGGTAAAATGAGATCATATGGGTGGGTTCTAATTCTATATGACTGGTGTTTTTATAAGAAGAGGAGATTAGGACACAGCCATGCACAGGAAAGACAATGTGAAGACAAGGTAGAAGAAAGCCAGTTAAAAGCCAAGGAGAGAGGCTTCAAAAAACAACCCTGCCAACACCTTGATCTTTGACTTCTAGCTTCCAGAGCTGTGAGAAAATAAATTTCAAATAAATTTCTGTTGTTTAAGCCACCCCGTCTATGATATTCTCTTATGGCAGCTCTGACAGACCAATCCAGACCCCACTGTGAATATGTTCACTACATCATGTCTTGCCTCCTGTGTGAAACTGGTGGAAGAAATTCTTTTGGGACTGTCCTGGGGAAGTAATTACAAGTTGGTTCTCCTTTTTGCTTTGGCTGCCAGGAAACTGGATGTGAAACTTGAAGCTAATCCAACATAGCCACGTGAGACTTTATGGTCTGGGTTTCTCTGTTCTTTCCCCCCATATTAATCAATGATTCTTATGTATATTTTCTCTCATTCTCACTCTTGATGCACAGTTCCCCAGTCATGGAAAGAATTGCAATTAAAAATAAAGTGGCTGGATTGTAGAAGTTGATGCTGCAGGTAATTATCATAATAATGATAATAAGTAACACTTACTGAATAATTGCTATGGGTGAGGCATTGTTCTTTGTTCTTTATTTGTATTATCTCATTTAATTCTCACATAAACCCTATGTGGCAGGTGCTATTATTGACCCCTTTTACAGATGAGGAAACTGAGACTTGAGAAGATAAATTATTTGCCCAAAGTCACATAGCAAGGAAGCAGCCATGACAGCCTTGGAAGATGGGCCAGTCTGACTCCAGAACCCAAGGCCTGAACTATTACACACTCAGCAAAAGGAAAAAGACAGGACCTGTTCAAGCTTTGAGCAGCTCATCTTTGCTTATGAGGGAAGAGAGATGTGGTTTAGGTAGGAGGTTGCTGAGGCCTGGTTTATGTATTGGAGCAGCAAGGGGAGCCGATGGATCTGAGCGAGGCAGAAGGCTCTTCAAGGCTCCAGCAGCCTCCCTGATGTCTCACTGTGCCCTGCAATGAGGGCACACGAGCAGAGCCAAGGAAGTTATTTTAGCTCTGGGAGCTTCTTCGTACACATCCCACTCTCCTCTGCAACTTGAAGCTTCAGCCAGGCCAATTATTTGCAGCCCCACTACACTGCCAACTCATGCACCCTCCCATCCCTGGGTGTGAATATCCTTCTTGTCGTTCACCCCCAAGCTTCACCTGGGAGACTCCAGTCCATTTTTCAGGAAACAGCTCAGAAGTTCCTGCCTCTGGGGGCACTTTCCTGGGTTAAGTACCTCTGTCACATTCCCCAAACTTGCAACTTACTGTCTTTCTTTCACTTTCCTGTTGTGCTGAGCACATTCTTAAAGTGGCCTCTTTATTACTCTACCATCTATTCTAGACTGAGATTCTGGGGGTAGGGACTGTGCTTTACTCACGTTTACATACTGCACTCAGTTTGATCCAGTGCAGGGGCTTCATAAGGGCTTGTTGAGTGAATGATTTTATGAATGTGAGATTGGCGCATGCAGAGTCTTCCTCCGTGAAGACTTGTCAAGCAGAGAATTCAATCTCTTCGGCACCGGTATTCAGATGACTGTACAGCGTTATTTCACTGCGTGTGGTCTCATGCAAAGCCTCATTGTGAAACGAAATAGAGTATAAAGAAACAAGCAAGCAAATAAGCAAGTATATGTAACTCACATTTGCATAATGCTTTACAGTCGAGGAAATCCTTTCTGGTAGATTATCTCAGTGGGTATAGCATCCTCATTTTATAGACAAGCAAAGAGAGAATGACTTTGCTCAGCGTTGCCCAGCCCTGAGGTGGTTTGGGGTGGGCTTCAATCCAGAACCGGGACCTATGGATCAGACAGGTCCTGGGCATTAAGCTTATCTTAATCACTTATGAACCTCATTGAAATTCAATTTCCTCATTCCTACAATGGCAATAATAATAGAAGCTAGGGTAGTTGTGCAGATCAAGGGAGTTACGTTAGGTACAAAGTATCCATAAATGCTTGGTGAGTTAGTTAATATACAAATTGACTCTGTAGAATGTTTTGCAACTAAACGTCAGGCTGTAAGAAAGCATTGGAATTCCTTATGTGTTCCTGACCAAGCTTATTCTTCCCTCTAACTTTCTGCTCATTTACTTTCCTCTAGATCTTGCAGTTGTTAAGATCCTTAGTTCTTGCCACGTGGACTTTATTTCATGATTCTTGGCCTTGCTTTGGACTCCCACTCTCCCCGAGCTCTTTCTCTCCAAGACTTGTTCTTTTGCTGATTTGGAAAACTTTTTTTTCTCCTCTTGCACAACTTCTCGATTCCACAGCTGTGACACCCCCACCCGGCAGGGAGCTCTGCTGCAGAGACAGAACTGGCTTGGGGGCCTCAGCCAGGAACACAGAGACCTCACTGCCTTGGCCCAGCGGAGAACACCTTCCTCTGATTCTAGGCAATGCACAAGAGAGGACCTGCATCATTCCAAAGCCAACATTTTTCAGGCATTGGACAATTTGATGGTGGAGTTCTTCCCCCACTCCCATCTGGCCTTGTTCATTGGGATCTGTCAAATGGCCTTGGGGCCAGAAGGACTGCCAGATTGGGTAATTTTCTCAGAAAAGAGCTATAAAGATGAGGGCTTCCAATGTGCTTTCAGCATGAATCATAAGTCACGGGCACCGGGGCCAATGTGAAGCACATGTCCACCAGTGGGTGTGGGGCAAAGCAAGGACAGGGTTAGGTGGGACCTCCTTGGGGCTGTCAGATTTCAAAGGAGAGTTCTGCACCTGTGAATTGTTAGCACTCATTTTAGGTATTTCTACCAGCACTTTAGATTGAATTCATAATAGTGTTAAGTCAACAAAGAATTATTGAGCCTTGAAACAGATAGATATGGTCTTGGCAGTCTAGTTGGAAAGATAGACACGTAAAGTGACAATTACAATGCAGTGAGAGATGTATGGACACCAAGGGGGGAAAGTGGCAGGGGGATGGGGGTGGTGGTGTGATGAATTGGGTGATTGGGATTGACATATATATACTAGTATGTATAAAATAGATAACTAATAAGAATGTGCTGTATAAAAAATAAATAAAATAAAATTCAAAAAACAAACAAACAAAACAATACAGTGAGAGAGGGGCCATGGTGAGGGAAGTACAGGGTGGTACAGGATGCTGCAGGAAACGCCCTCAATCCGGCCTTAGTGGGGTTGGTGAAGTAGAGGGTGACAGGTGTTGGGAAAAGCTGGTCAGAGGAATTTTTCATGTAGCTGAGATCTCAGGGATGAGTAGAAATTGAAGAAGGGAGATGAAGTGTAATCCAGGAGGAGGACACAATATATGCTAAACCCTGGAGGTGAGAGAACATGGCTTATTTGAGGAATGAATGTAATTTCCCCCATGGGCCTGGGGTAAAGATGAAGTGAGCACAAGTGAGAGGTGAGGAATCTCACTCCCCACTTTTCCTCTCTTCTCTGTATTCCAACTCATGTCCAGGTGAGGTTTGCATGAGGAAAATGTGCACGAGGATATGTCAAATGGGAAATTCCTTACCATCATAGATTCATACACTCTTTTTAAAAAATTATATTGGAGGGCCTCCCTGGTGGCGCAGTGGTTTAGGGTCCGCCTAACGATGCAGGGGACACGGGTTCGTGCCCCGGTCCGGGAAGATCCCACATGCCGTGGAGCGGCTGGGCCTGTGAGCCATGGCCGCTGAGCCTGCGCGTCCGGAGCCTGTGCTCCACAATGGGAGAGGCCACAACAGTGAGAGGCCCGCGTACTGCAAAAAAAAAAATTGTATTGGAGTATTGTTGATTTACAATGTTGTGTTAGTTTCAGGTGTACAGCAAAGTGAATCAGTTATACATATAGATGTATCCACTCTTTTTTAGATTCTTTTCCCATATAGGTCATTACAGAGTATTGTGTAGAGTTCCCTGTGCTGTATAGTAGGTCCTTATTAGTTACCAGTTTTATATATAGTAGTGTATATATGTCAATCCCAATCTCCCAACTTATCCCCCCCCCCATTTTCCCCCTGGTAACATTCTTAAATTTATGAAGGGATTTTAAAAGCCACCCATCCAAGCCCATGTTGTAGGTCCTGTCACTCCTTCATTGTTTATGTCTCTGTTGACCACAGAGGTCTGAGCCCATTCATTCATTTCTCATGTGCAATACAACTCTTGAGTACTCACATGACTCTGAATGACATTTTAAGAAATTTAAACTTTAAATTTAAACTTTAATTCAATAAAGTGACATCAGAAGTTTTCAAAGGAAGAACAGAGAGGAATAAGTTGGTAATATGAGAGAAAATGGACTGGATGAGGTGAGTCCAGAGTCAGAGAAACTATCTGGAGAGCAACGTCAGTAGTCCAAGGTAGAGAAAATGACCACATGAACCAGAACGTTGACCAGGGGATGGGCAGGGAGGAAGATTCTGAAGAGATGGCTGAAGAGGGGGGGTTATATAATAATCTCCATCAGACTCACCTGCTTGCTTCTCCATTAACCAGGGCAATGGTCCCCACCCCTGGTTACACATTAGAACCTCCTGGCTGCATCTCAGATCAATGGAATTGACATTGTTGAGGGTAGTGCCCTGGTCCCCTTTGTGTGGACACAAGGATCATCTTGAGAATGATTACCTTAGGGAGAGTTCTCCAGGCCTTTGCTCTCTGGATTGGGAGATGTGACTCTTATTTACATCAGGAAAGTTAGAAAGTTAGAAAGGGGAAAGTGCACTGTTATATGGGTGAATGGGTACAGTGTGTTAATAGCCGCTATACTTAGGATTGTTATATAATTTATTATCCAGACTGGAACACTTTTAACTGGATGTACCACTGGTCTGCACGTGCAGACTGGGATTGCCACAGGCAAACAAAGGCACATGGCAGCCCTGTCTATATTCTGTCACCAGTTCCACTCCTCCCATTTGCTTTAGAACCTTCCCCTCAATCAAGCTTACACACCATTATTCACAAAACCTTGTCCAGATCACTGATTTCTACACTGTTAAAACTGATGGTCAATTGTCCACATTTTATTTGGCCCAACAATTGGCGTAATTGATCCCTTCATCACTTGGTTATACACCACACCCCCTTGGTTTTTCTCCTAGCTTGCTGGCTGCTCTTTCTTTGTGTTGGTTCCTCATAAATTCTTGACCTCCTTAATATCAGGTTCAGCCTCAGGCCCTCTTTTCTTATCTGTCTTTACTAACCCCAACTTTGATTAGGTCATTGTGGGTTGAAATGTTATCATGAGGTTGACACATCCCAAATTTATGTTTCTAGCTGGCTCCTTCAGTGAACTCCAGACTTTTCTTTCTAATTGACAACTTGACATCTCACCTGGATGATAAAAATATCTCAGACTTCAGTTTCCCACAACTGAACTCCCAAATCCCCCTTGTTCTCCCACAGATCTATTTTTCTCATAGTCTTCCACAGTGAGATATCACCTCACACTCATTAGGATGGCTACTATCAAAAAAACAGATAACAACAAGTGTTGGCAAGGATGCTGAGAAAAGGGAACATTTGTACATTGTTGGTGGCAATGAAAATTGGTATAGATGCTACAGAAAACAGTATGGAGTTTCCTCAAAAAATTAAGACTGGAACTAACATGTGATCCAGCAATCCTTCTTCTGGATATAAATCCAAAGGAAATGAAATGGATCGTGAAGAGATATCTGTACGTCCGTGTTGGCTGGAACATTATTCAAGATATAGAAACAACCCAAATGTCCACCTACAGATGAATGGATGAAGAAGCTGTGCTATATACATAGTGGAATATTAGTCAGCCATGAGAAAGAAGGAAATCCTGCCACTTGTGACAGTATGGATGGACCTTGAGGGAATTATGCTAAGTGGTTGCAGGGGGTGGTGTGTGGAATGGGAAGATGTCGGTCAAAGGATACAAAGTTCCAGTTATAAGATGAATAAGTTCTGGGGATCCAAAGTATGTCATGGCGACTATAGTTAACAGTACTGTATTATATACTTGAAAGTTGCTAAGACAGTAGATCTTAAATGTTTTTGCCAGACACAAAAACGGGTAATTATGTGAGATGATGGAGGTGTTAAGTAGCCCTATTGTGGTAATCATTTCTCAGTAGATAATGGGTATCAAATCATCATGTTGTACACCTTAAACTTACATACTGTTATATGTCAGTTATATCTCAATAAAGCTGGGGACACAGCTTTCTCCACAACAAACCCTTCCATCTAGTTGCTCAGACTAAAAAACTTACCACCTTTCCTGTGTCCTCTCTTTTTCTTATACCCACAGTTCATATGTCAGCAAGTGCTTTCAAAATAAATTCAGACTTTGTCCACCTCTTAGCCCACATCAGCCAGCACTCTGTCCTGAGCCTCCATCATTCCTCGACTAGATTATTGCACAAATCGGTCTCTGTCTGCTTCTGTTCTTGCTCCCCTACTGTGTCTCCCCAACACCATGACTATTTTACGTTTTTAAAATACATGTCAGTTGATCTCATTTTGCTGTTCAGAACCTTCCAACAGCTTCCTATGTCACAGACAGGGAAGGTCTAAGTCCTTACTATGACCTTTCAGGCTCTACACACTTTCACACCCCATGTCCCGCCATGTCTGCTACCACTCTGCCCCTTCACTTACGCTCTTCTACCCACACTGGCCTCAGACTTGATCCTCAGACATGACACCCTGGGGCAGATGGTCATTTCCTTTAACTTGGATTATTGGCATTGCTGCCACCTTGGGGCCTTGGTACTAGATATTCCCTCTGCCTGGAGTGCCTTACACTCGTATCTGCCTACTCTTTTATTTCCTTTGAGTCTTGCTCCAAAGTCACCTTTTATTAGAGTCTGTATCAGAACACTCCTTAAAATATCCCCTTACCTCCAGGAGGCAATGTATTCTGTATCCCCCTTTGCACTTTATATTTCTCCATAGTATCAATATTTTTCACCACCTGATGCACTTCATATTATACTGAGTCTCCTGCTCACTTAAATATAAATGCTGTGAGGGCAGAAATATTTTATTTTCTATTGTTTTGTATCCCCAGTGCCTAGAAAAGTGTCTAAAATATGATAGGTATTCAATAAACATCTGATGAATAAGTCAATCATCAGATTTGGGGGGAAGTCTGTAGTCTGGTTTTCAAGAGGACAGTATCTTAATGCTCTCCTAGTGACGCACCACAGGAAGTGAGGAACAATATAAAGGGATCTCCTGGGTGGATATATCAGGACATTTAGTCCAGCAAACATCTATCGAGTGCTTACCTTCTGTCAGGAGCAGTTTCAGAGCTGCTTCTGACCTAGAAGAATTCACCAGCTACTGAAAGATATGTCGATAGAAACTGTGGCGTGAAGAAGAATGACTTATGTGCACAAAAAGGAAGTATAAGCATGTGGAGTGGATGCAGGAAGGGAGGAGAGATTCTTTCAGAGGAGGAGGGTACCTTACCACGCAAGTTTCCATAGAGAAGATGGCATTTGAGTTACAATTGAATCAGATGAGAACTTCAGCAGAGGGAGAATGGAGGACAGGGCAGAGCAAGGAAATAAGAAAGGGCAGGACCTGTGTCTGGTCAGTGGGGAATGGCCTCTTCGATGCATGACTGCGTCAAAAAGTAAATGGGCAGATTTACTGGGAAATAAGTACAGACAGATGGCTGAAAGCCAGATCACTTCGGGGAGGGGGTGGCACCTGCTGAAGAATTTGGCTATTTTTCAGTAGGGAGCCCACTGCATTTTAGAGACGTTAAGTGATGTAACTGACTTTGTAACATAATAACTCTTAGCCTGAAAAACTAAAGCGACCAGAAATTTTGAGACAAGTTGGGAGACTGTTTCCCAGATAAGAGATCATGGAATGGAGAAGAGGCTTCTGCTTGCCCGTTTTCTTCACCTTTCACCTACCTAAATCCTTACCACCCTGAAGGCCTAACGGTTCTTCTAGGAGACCTTTCCACCCCACTTCTCTCCATCCATTTATGTGCCCTTTATCTGCTCATTTGTTCATTCAGTTAGCTTACAAATGTTGATTAAGCATCTGCTCCTTTCTGGAACTGTGCCAAGTGTGCTGAGACTGTAATGAGAAATAAAATGGTCCTAGATTTAAGGGCTGGGAAGGAAAAGAATAGAGGGACACAAGGCAATAAATAATGGGGGAACGTCATTCAGTTTGTGGTAGGCAAGTTTTCCCTGAGGAAGTCACATCTGGGTTCTTTGAATGAAGAGTAGAAGTTGGCCAGGTGAAGAGAGGAGGGGAAGGCTGCCCCAGGAAGAAGGGACATGTGTGCGCTGGCACTGCAGCGGGAGGAATTTCATTGGGCTTTCCTGACAGAATGTGAGCCCTGAATCTTAATACCCAGCAGAGCACCTGGGGCATAATAAGTGGTTAGTAAGTATTAGTTTAATGAATGGGTGAAGGCATGAGCCAAATGGAACTATGACTGGCTATTTAATAGACACCCCAGAATTTGTTTAAGTCCAATGTGGCTTCATTCCAATGTAGCTTGTTGAATTATTGATCTGGGCAATAACATTTTTCACTCCTGTTCTCAGGTACAATCTGGTATTAAATGGGAAAAAAAATCTTGTTCAGGCTGTTTGATCGCTGAATCATTCTTCTTGGAAAGCAGAGAATAAGAGGGGCTGAGAGCTAAAACAGGTTTTGTAGATTGGCTCCCCAAAAGCTTCATTATACACTGAGACCTAAAGAGATGCAGTATCTCACCTGTGGTTGCTCAGTGGTTACGTAACAATGGTGGAGCAGGCTGTTGGAGGCAAGAGGAACTTTTCAGGGTCTGAACAGTAGTTCCTCAAGTCTCAAAAGTCAGAAAAAGAGCCCTAAGGGGCTGGAGGAGGGCTGGTGGTGGCAAATGCTAAAACAGAACAAAACAAAACAAAAAAGCAAGTTCTGGATTTGGGTCTTAAATAAAAGGAACTAAAGAGGATCTGTTTTTTCAGATATGGCCTTTCTGCCTCCGAGGAATTTCAGAAAACCCAAATGAGTTTAGTTTTCTTCAGAAAAGCGTCATAGGACCTTTCATTAAACTCTTCCCTTTCTCTCTAGAACCTAAGTGGCCATCTGGTAATGACGTCACCAGCAGAGCGACTCCTTCAGTCCCCAGTCCACTCTGTTCTTCTGAAGATTGTGTTTGTAAGGCTGGATCCAAGGAATCCTTCCCTGGCTCAAGGTCACAAAAGTTTTCTCCTAGAAATTTTACAGTTTTAGATTTTACATTTAGATGTATGGTCCAGTTAGTGTTAATTCTTGTTTATGGAACAAAGTATAGATTGAAGGTTGTTGTTTGTTTGCACAATTTGTTGAAAAGACTAGTCTTCTTGACAGAATAGCCTTTGCACTTGTATGAACAATCGTATATGTACGTATAGATAGATAGATATATTCATCTCCTTGTATCTTTGGACTCCATTCTATACCATTGGTCTATTTGTCTATCTTTATGCCACTACCACTGCTTTGATTAATGTAATGTATAATAAGTCTTGAAATCAGCTAGAGGAAGTTGTCCAACTTTCTCCTTTTTAAAAGTTGTTTTGGTTTATCTAGATACTTTGTGTTTTCATGTGAATTGTTTGTTTAAACATCTTTATTGGAGTATAATTGCTTTACAATTTTGTGTTAGTTTCTGCTGTATAACTAAGTGAATCAGCTATATGTATACATATATCCCCATATCCCCTCCCTCTTGTGTCATATGAATTTTTGAATCAGTTTATCAATTTACTTAAAAAATTCTACTGGAATTTTGATTGGGATAGCATTGAATCTGTCCATCAATTTGGGGAGAATTGACATCTTAATACTGAGTCGTCCAACATATGATTACAGTAATCTCTTTGTTTATTCAGGTTTTCTTTAACATCTCTCAGCAATGTTTTACCATTTTCAGTGTATAGATATTGCACAGCTTTTTCAGATTCATACCTAAATATTTCATGTTTTTATGCTATTGACAATGATATATTTTTAAAATTTTAAATTTCTGATATTTTATTGATAGTATATAGATATATAATTGATCATTGTACGATTGATCTTGTACCCTTCAGACTTGCTAGTTTCACTCAGTTCTAATAGCTTTTTTTTTGTAGATTCTGTTAGATCTTCTATATAGATGATCATGTCATCTGTGACTAAAGTCAATTTCACTTCTTCCTATCCAATCTGGATTTTTTCCCCCCCCCCTTTTTTTTTTTTTTTTTGGTTAAGAATCTCTCAATTGAGGCAGGAAACTGAGGCAATTGTGAGACTCAACTTGTTTGTTTCCTATATCTCAGTGACCATTATCCTTTTTGGCCTGATACTCAGTTCCTTGGAAAGCATTCTTTCATACATATATGAAACTATATGTAAATAACATATTTATATAGTGTGTTTCTCGGTTGTATCCAGCAGGAGGGTAAATACAGTCCCTGTTGCTTCATCTTGTCCAGAAGCAGAAATTCTTCCCACTTGGATTTAAGATAAAGACAAAAGATAAGATTTAAAAAATAATATTCAGACCCTTTGTCAAGCTCATAACCACTGCCCAATGAGCTTTCTGAGCCCACTGTGCTTAATTTCTCATGAGAGCAGACCAAGGATGAAGAGACACTGTTACTAAAGGGAAGGCAAGGCCCAAAATATCTAAATTATTTTCAGGGCAATAATTAGTAGCAAAAACAGTTCAGAGAATGTGTGTAGGCTTTCATGGTTTATAAGATGCTTTTACCTTTATGGACTCATCTGGCCCTCAGAGCATCATTGGAAAATAATGGGAGGAGATTATCCCTACATTGTTTGTAAGGAAATGAAAGCTCAGAGAAGTGAAATGAATTTCCCTAGAACATATGGCTAAGGAGAGGAGACATGGGGCTGCTACTTGGACTCAGGACTATCTGACTTATTGTCCAACTCTTTATAAAAATGTGTTATGGAGAATTTCAAGCATATGCTAAAGTAGCCAGGACTGAATAATGAATGCCCACGTACTCATCACCTAGGTTGGACAGTTATCAACTCATGGATGTTCTTGCTTCATCTGTACTATCCCCATCCACTTATTCCCACTCTGTTTAAATAAATCTCAGCTATAATATCAATTCACAGGTATTTGAATATGTACCCTAAGAGCTAAGGAGTTTTTAAAAAAAATACATAAATATAATATGTTCAATTCACACCTAAAATTAGCTTTAATTTCTTAATTTCAGTATCCTGTCAGTTTACAAATTTTCAATATGACAAAAATGTCATAATTTTTAAAGTAGTTTATTTGAATCAGGATCCAAATAAGTTCCACAGTTTGTTATTGGTCTCTTTCAATGCACATGCTTCTTCCCCACCTCTTCTTTTCCTTTGTAATTTAGGTATTGAAAAAACCAGGTCATTTTCCTGTAGTGGTTTCCTAGTCTGGATTTGCTGATTGTACTTCTGTGGTATGGTTTTACATGTTCCTTTGTCTTCTATATTTCCTGAAAATTGGTAGTTGTAACTAAAAGCTTGATCAGATTAAGTTTCAATTTTTTTATTTTAGCAAGACCGCTTCATAGGTGATGTGCTCCTCCTCAACAGACACATATGATCTAGTTGTCTTATTTTTTGTGATGTTAGCAGTCATTGATGCTTGAGGTCTGCATCCACTAATTCATGATGGACTGCAGAATGATGATATTCTAATTCTATAACCTGTCTGGGACTCTTCTCTTTATATTCTCATAAACTTTTCTTAACTAACAGGGAATCAAAATCTGAAAACAATCCAAATCTTCTTGAAATAAGTTAAATAATATGAATACAAATATTAGGACAAAAATTGAGTGCTCTTCCATCTGTATGATGTAAGACTTTATTCTTTACAAAGTGTCTCTAATTATATTAGCTTAGATGTTTTTAAATAGCCATGGAGGCAGGATAGATGTGTGTTAGATTGATACAAAAAGCTCTCCCGCATCCCCCATGCCACGAATCCCCATGAATCATGCCTCCCTGTGACAATGTCCCTTTTTGTAATTTGACTTTGCCTTTCTCGCGTCGAAGGGTCTAGTCTGTTTCCCCAACCCCTGAGGCTGGGCTGGCCATGTAATTTGCTTTGACCAATAGGATACGGAGGGAAAGACACTGTGTGAGGCTATGCCTTAAGAAGCCATACAATTCCACATTCTCTCTCCTAGAACAGCATTGCCATGTGAGGAGGCCCAGGCTAGCACCTTAAGTGTGAAAGACCCTATACAGAAAAAGAGGCTCAGAGTCCTAGCTGTGTCCATTGGGCCCAAGTCCTAGTTGACTCACCAGCTGGACGCTGCTCTATGAGTGGGCCCAGAAAGATGAGCAGAACTTCCTAACTAGCCCACAGAATTGTCAGAAACAAACTCTTGCTCTTTTACGTCACTAAGTTTTGGGGTGATTTGCTATATGGCAAAGGTTAATGAAATGGGTGGAGATTATCCACATTTTACTGAGAAAAGTCAGGCCCAGGTAGGGAAGATGTTCAAACTAGAAGGCTGTAGAGCTAGTCAGAATTTAGGATTTCTGACTCCTGGTCCAGTGTTCTTACCATCTATATGGTTCTTTCTTTCTTTTTTTTTTGCAATTTACTGACCATCTTAATCTAAACTCCCTATTATCCTAAAGTAACCTCTGAGGTTGAGCTTCCTGATACCTTGAGAAACCCTATGAATTAAGCTGCATTTAATAACTCAGCTATGAACCAGGGCTCTAGAAACTCCCCTAAGGGAAGTAGAAACTGTAATCTTTAGTGAAGTTTCAGCCTTAGCTATATTTTAAATTCCTATTTTTACTCAGTCTTTGGGAAAATAAACTTGAACATTCTCAAATTGGGCGTGAATTTGGAGAGAAGACTTGGAATATCCATGGGGTTAAGGGCTTAAAAAATACCCAAGCATAACAACTGCTTTCTGTGTAAGTCAAGTAGGTGTTGACTGATTCTATCAATTTGTAAGTCCAAACAACTTCCAGATGGTTCTAATAACAGTAAAAGTATCTTATATTTGATTAGTGCCTTTCAGCTTACAAAGCAGTTTCACATCTGTGTCCTTATTCCAACCTCATGATGGAGCTTGTGAAGAAACAGGCCAGAGATTATTGGTTCTATTTTCTAGATGAAAAAACTGAGTCCTAGAAGGGGAAGTGACTTGCACAAAACCAATGTCTAAACAAGTAGCAGAGCCAAGATTTAAACCAAATCTGATTTCATGGTCAATGAATTTTCTACCCCACTGCCTTTAGTCTTGTCCACAGTTCCCTTAAGATCCTCCATCCATTTCCATTGTAATATCAACAATGAAAGGGGCAGCTATTATGTAGTACGTCTAGGAAATAGGGACACAAAAAGAAGGGGTGCACAGTCAGGCAGAGAGATGGATATAGAGACAAATAATTACAAAAATAGTAATGGTAATAATAACAAACAGTAATGGAGTACTATAGGTCTAATCCTATTCTAAAAGACTTCCATGCCTTATTTAATTCTCAAAACAATCCTATCTGGTCTATACTGCTGTTATCTTCATTTAGTAAATGAGGCAACTGAAGCATAAAAGAGGTTTTATGTAACATCTTGAAGAAACACAGCTTGTAAGTGATGGACCTGGGACTGTAAGTTCTAAGGGGAGGCTTGCAGAAGGTGAAGGAGGTCAGAAAGACATCCTAGTCTTCCAGGAAAAATCCAGGAAGGCTTCATTGAAGAGAATTCCATGAACCAGGCCATGAAGGATCTTGGGTTTGTCAGGAGACATAGTGATGTGATGAGTAAGTGGTGTTAGGGAATGGCACGGTCATGGACCCATGTGTAGTTCAATGCAGTGAAGCTTAATATGACGGTGTTACCACACAGAGATGTACATACACAGACAACTACATGGACCACTGCAAGCCAAATGCTCATATAACAATAGGTGGTTTGGGTGTTTATCAGTCCCTTTTTCCTCAGCACAGCAGCACTCTCAGCCAGGAAGAGCATGGCTCATCTGCTTGTCTTGTTCATCAACCTGCTTCCAGGTCCTTTTGCTAACTCTCACTGTGTTATTTACACCCCAGTTTCATGCTAGTCCACGTCCCATGGACCACTTCTCGGTATCAGGGCTAATTATCATTATTACTGAGAGTTTTAATTAGTGTAATTACCATCAGCCTGCGTTTTGATTAATATCCATTAATAGTCATTTTTAAGAATCATTATTATAGCTGAGATTTAATTATTTAATTAATGTAACAATTAATAATAACTTACATTTATATGGGGCTTAATAGTTTGCAAAGTGGTTCCAAATATAAAGTCCCATTTGATCCTCCCTGAAACTCCAGGTGGTAGGTAGGGTTATTATCCCTATTTTATAGACATATAAAGGCTTAGCTGACAGAGCTGTGGAGACTCATCCAGTTTCCTGGTTTCCAGTCTGATTCTATTTCTTTCTTTATCTCTCCATCTGCAATTGCTCAGAGTTTCACCCCAAGGTGATATTTGAGACAAATCTTAGGGCATGAGTAGCAGTCAGCCAGCCAGTCAGAGAAAGGGAAGATGTATTAAAGGCAGAGGGAAGAGCAATTGCAAAGACGATGGTAGGTGGGCTTCCCTGGTGGCGCAGCGGTTGAGAGTCCGCCTGCCGCTGCAGGGGACATGGGTTCGTGCCCCGGTCCGGGAGGATCCCACATGCTGTGGAGCGGCTGGGCCCGTGAGCCATGGCCGCTGAGCCTGTGCTCCACAGTGGGAGAGGCCACAACAGTGAGAGGCCCGCGTACCGCAAAGATGATGGTAGGGTATAAAGGGCATGGCTCATTCAGAGAACTGCCAGTATATCCTAATGTCCATGTGACAGAGTGGAAAGAGTTTGGGAGTCAGATGGACATGGGTTTGGGTCTCGACTCTGTCACCTGTGAGATCAGCTGTGTGATCCTGGGCAGTTTCCTTAACTTTCTGAATCTGTGTATAATAAAGATATAAAATATCTCGTAGGATGTTTCTGAGAATTTGTGAAAAAGTGTTCTACAGACTCAGATATGCAGTAAAAGATAGCAATGTTAGTAAGTATCATTGTCATGATGATAGAGTAAGATGGATCCTGATGGTGTGGTAGGCCAGGGTGGCAATGTGATGATGCAACAAGGATGTGCAGAGATCAAGTGAAGGGGGACACGAGTAAGTAATTTGGCCTTTATTGTCTAGCAAATAGGGAGCCACAGAAAGGTGACAAGCAGAGTTGACCTGGCAAATTGGCAGCCACAGAAAGGTGACCAGCAGGGCTGACCTGGTCAGAATCTATGTTTTTCGAAGATCACCCTGGCACCAGTGTAGAGATGAATTACTGGTTAGGAGGCTATTTAAATAGTCTCAGGGTGGCAGCGTGAAGGCCTGGGCTGAGGCTGTGACACAGAGTGGAAGGGGACAGAGAATGGAGGTGTTCTGGGGAAGTCCATCACCCAGCCTAGTTCCTGATTCCATGCATGGGTTTAGGCGTGGGAGGGTTATGCCACACAGTTCCTAGTTTGAGCAAATTTGTAGCTGATGGGCCATAAACAGAATGTCAGCTGACAAAGGCTTTCATCAGAACCTTGTGGTTGTTTCCTAAGCATGGAAATTATTCCACAGAACCTTAGTTCCTTAAAGGACTGCCATCTGAGGTATTGTAGTGAGGCAGAACTTGTTTGACCAAATGAAAGAAAGATTTCACTTTCTTTGTTAATCAGTACATCACAGCATGAGAAAGTTCAGCAGAAACCAATTATAATTCAATGTCACCGAAGTGAGTGAAATGAAAAAATAAGCAGAAACCAGGTGGTATCAGCACAGAAGGAATCCAGAGGAACAATGCTAATGTCTGTTTTGAAAAAAACCAAGAGGAGCCTAACATTTGGGTCCAGGATAAATTAACTCTATTTCTGTTTCCTCTGTTAAATTCTGTCAATCTGGAGTTATTAAAAAAAAAAAACAAACACAGCCTAAAACATTCAGATCGTCTATTGGCTCTTCACAAACATACTCTTATTTCAAAGAACAGGTTTTGCTTTATAGGAAGTTTCAAAATCATGGCATATTGGAATTAGGAGACATAAATTGATGATAGAGCCTCACCTTTGTTAGCATGGAGTTCTTTTCTAAGCACTTTCACTCGGTCTCACTAATCTGATGACTATAAAAGTAGGCGAGCAGGAATTATTATTTTCATTTTGCACACAATAAAATTGGGGCATGGAGAGCTTAGGGGGTTTTGTCCAAGGTCACACAGTGGCAGAGGTGGATCCCAGGACTCCTGGATTATAACCACCCTTGCTTCAATTCCCAAGGAAGCCGAAGTAGGGGTAGTTAAGCATGAGAGGTAAGGGCATGGCTTTGGAGTCAGTCCAGGATTCAAATCTTACTCCTGCCCCTTACGAGTGTGGGACCTTGAACAAATTGATAGGCCCCTCTGAGCCTCCGTTCCCTTATATATAAATTAGAGATCCCTACTTCTCATGGTTGTTGGGAGAATCAAATAATGTTAACAAAGAACAATGTGCTTTCTCAGTTCAGAGCCTGCTATGTCTTAAATATCCCATGAATGATAAATATTCTTATAAATTTCTTAGATAATCTTTGGAGTGGCTTCTTGACTCACCAAGGGTTTTGAAGAATGATCCCCAATCCACAGGGATGAACCCTTGGTAGCCATGTTTGTGTTCCTAGTTGTAGCTGATTGATTCATGGGTGGACACCACCCTCACTGGGCCAATCAGAGATCTTTCCTTGAACTTAAAAACTAAAACAGACAGCATGTCTCTCTGTAGTGGAAAGCCCCAGAACTATGGGTAACCAAGCTCCTACTACATGGCAGAAGGACATGGTTGGTAGTAAGAGAGAATAAATCTTATGGGTAGAGAGTGACACAGGAGAGACAGAGGGCCCTAGTGAGTTCAATTGTTCCTGAGACCCAGGTGAATTCCTGCCCCTCTTATGCCCTAGTGCTAAACATTTCCTAATTATTTCCTTAATTCAGGCATATCTGCTATGTATCATTTACCTAAGCTAGTTGAATTTACAGATAAGAGTCCTGACTAATGACAATCTTAATCACCCACTTGGGTAGTATGCTGGTGGGACGAGAAAGCCCTTGGAAATAGAGGCACAAGACAGTCCCAGAAGCCAGTGAGGAAGAATGAAACATGAATGTGCCCTCAGCCAGATTGTTTCACCTTCTGGTGCCTCAGTTTCCTCATCCATAGAATGGAGCGCTACCTCACAGTATCTGGCACCTAGTAGGTGCTCAATAAATATTAGTTCCTTTTCTAACTCCTTTTCTCTTTCCCACCTCTCTCCCCTCTCATGATGCTGGCATCTGCCTTGTTAATATCCACATGAGGACACATCTCCTGCTCTGACTGTGAGTTTGCCAACAGAATACTGTTCTTCAGTACTGTTATTATTTAGCACCAGTGTCGCTCCCTTTAGCATCCCTACCCTCATCCTGGGCCTGCCTTTGTTCTCTTAGTCCCCACAACATCTACAAGCACTTGCAGTTCCCCAAACACGTCACACGCTCTCTTGTCTCTGGATCTGTGTGTGTTCTGTTTCCTCTGTTTTCACCAAACAGTTCCTCCTCTGTTGGATTCTTGTGCATCCTCAGTTCTCAGCTTAGATATCACTACCTCCTGAAGGTGCTCTACAGCCACCCCTGCCCTCGGGCAGTTAAGCTCCCCTTCCTCTCTGTTTCCAGGCATGGTGGTTTACCCAAACATAACACTGAATCGCTCTCCTATAGTTGCCTGCTTTACTCATCCCTCTTCCTCCTGGTTTTCATCAGTTCCCCAGTTTATCTCCCCCACCTGTACTGTTACCCCGTCTTGCCCAGGGACTTCTTCGGGGATGACTCTGACTTTAATGACAGCACCAAGTCCTCTCCCCCACCCATTTTGCCCACTCATGGCTCCTTGTACCACTTCTTCATGGCACCCACTACAGTGTGAGGGTGTTTTCATGCAGGTCTGCTTCTGCCTTTTGCTCACCCTTTTAGCATCAGCACCTTGCTCGTAACTGGCCCTTGAACGTGTTCAGTGACGAGCTGACCTATAGAATGAAGCAATCTCTAAATTATCTGGACCTAGTATAGCACCTGGGAGACAGAAGGTACTTGCTTGCTAAAGCATCAGCATATGTGCTAACCAATGGGCATCTGTGGAACCCAGAACAAAATAGTGGCAAAAATTATGATAATTCCAACCAGCCACTAGATTGATGATTTTGGGGTGATGTGAAAACGTGGAGGTTTGGGGATCAAAGAGTCCTGGGTAGGAATACTCTATATCATTGGCAGGCAACTGAACCTTTCTGAGACTAACTTTCTTCATCTGTACTATGGCAAAGAAGGGTTGTGAAGAGGATAAGAATCTGTATATAAAGAAGGCCTGCAGAGCAAGCACTTAATGTTGGCTCTTATAACCTGGATAACTTCTACTGCAACGTGGCTACTTTGGCCTTGACATCTGGATAACTTTCTTTATTTTTCACTCTGTTTGGCATGGACTGGTGTAGCCTCCTCATGGGCAGGCACTTTTTCCATCAAGCTCCACCATGGATTTTCCATGAAAGGCTTTTTTACTGAACTGGCACCACTTTGGCTCTAAGCACCGAGGGTCAACATGTCCCTGTGAAAAGAAGCTGAGATGGAAATTATTTCTACTGTGAGTGTACAGAATGAAGAGAGACCCAAATGATGAGAGCCTCCAGAAACCCACGGGCTGTAAAAGCGAGTTGTAAGAGAGAAAGTGGTTCACAGTGGATTTTAGTATTCTGACTTCCACGGAGGATGCAGGGGCTTTATCCAGGCCACCAAATGTGTGTGGATTTTTATTATTGGGTAAGCGTCAGATTGTCTCAGTATGGCCAGAGCCAGGTTGTTAAGGAGTCAGAATAAGCAGTGAGGCTTACTTATCCCTAGACAAGGCTGTGGGAGATTGGTAGTGCCACTAAGCACTGATAGGTACCAGATGGAGCATGTGATGTTCCTCTGGGCCTTTGCCTGGGCTGGCTTTTTTTTCCTGACCAGAACACTATCCTCAACTTACCTACGTGCTAGACTCTTGCACTTATTTATAGAAGGCAGTATACCAATAGTCAATAAAGAGCTGGGTGTAGGAATTAGATTGACCTGGGTTTGAATCCTAAGTCTGCCATCTACTAGCTGTGTGGGAAAGTGACTAACCTCTCTAGGCCTGTTTCTTCATCTTAAAAACAGTGGCTAGTAATGGTACCCACATAAGAGGGCTCTTGTGAAGATTAAATGAGATGATGCATAGAAAGTGTTTAGCACATTGTCGTACATAAATGCTGCATAAATGACAGCAACTTTTACTCATTCTTTAAGTCTCAGCTCAAGCTCTATCTCTTTGTAACTGGTAGCTTCAGGTATCCCCCTTTCATATTCTCACTGCTTCTTGTCCAACTTTCCCTCTGAGTACTTACCACACTCTATTGTGACAGTCACCATTGTACAACGCAAGCCTTATTCAACAGGAGCGTAAGATATATTCTCAACCACTGCGCCACCAGGGAAGCCCTAGGATATTTTTTGACACCATCCTTCTCACTCTATGACTTTAACCCATCTTCCCCCACTCCCTTCTCATGATCTATTTCCCAATTTATAAAATAAGACTGTTGGGCTATTCTTTATGATCTCTTACAGTTTTAAGCCTTCTAAAACCTTGACCCAAATGACAACGGGATATCAACAACCTCTTTTCCCAAATCACAAAAATATCTTTCCTCCTGGAGCATTTATTAGTTATACATCACTGAGCCTAGATTGGCCATTTCTCAAGGGCAGCACTAAGTGAATTCTCCATCGCAGGAAACAAATGAGCAATTGAAAGAGATTTCATGCCTGAATGCTCTCATTCTGCTCACGTTTGGACATCATGGCAGCTACCTCTCTGTACATCATCAAGGGAACTGGGGTTTGTCACTTGCACCAGACCCTGGCCTCTCCCAGCAAACCTCCAGAGAAGGCCTCAGTGGTTACCGTAGAAACGTCTTCCTTCCTGGATGCAGACCCATGAAGGCTCAGGCAGCCACGACCCAAGAGGGGCCTTGTTTAAACAGGAAAGAGCAGACAGTTTAATGGGTAGCTTTGCAACTCAGATTCCTACACAGTTTACAGTAGTTGGAGTAATAAAATTCATAATGAATGTTTCTTTATTTTACAGCTAACTTTTTTTTGTTTTTTTTTTTCTTTTCTTTTGTTTTTTATTTTCCTGAACACTAACTGATGGTAGGCAGGGAGAGTTTTAATTTTCTTTCATTTTTAATGACCACGGAAATAATATTGAAAAAAATTGTTCTGTATGTACATTTATCTCATTCATTCTTCATGATATTTCTATGACATATATAATTATTATGTTGGGAAAACTAAGAGTCAAAGAACATAGGTTACCAGCTTAGGGACACAAGGCTATTTGTAAGAAATGCAATTTTCAAATGGATAACCAGGAAGAAACATTCTGTTTTCATTAATAAGTTATGAATTAAACGTGGAATTTCCCATAGATACATAGCATTTGTAATCTGATGCACAAGGAAGTGTAACATTTAGCTTGCAGGAACATTAATGAGTTACTAGTTCAAGGAAGTAGACAAAGAAGTCAATTATTACACTCTCTTTTGGTGAATTCTTCCTTTGGTTGCCTTTGGAGACTTGAGACCTCACAGTTTTTCAAGAAGCACACACTGCATGGTTGAAGCCAAAGAAGGGCTAGAATAGTCACTACACACCTATTGTATTTCAGGGTCTTTACCCATGCTATCTTATTTAATGCTAGTAATAACCCTATTGGGAAGGCCCTACTATCTCCATTTCACTGATGCAATAAATAGAGTCTCAGAAAGGTAAAATCATTCAAAAATGAAAGTCAGTTCTCTTTGATTACCAAGCTCAGTGCTTTGCTGGCACTTCATACTGTGTCTCCTCAAAGGAAATTCTCACAAGAAAAGACATCTAATGTCTCAAAATAGATGGCATTTCTTTCAATCTCACAGACAGGTAATGTACGAAGAGCTGGGCCTGAGTTACAAGAAGTGCTTCTGTAATTATGAAAAGAGCCGGGATACTGCAGTATCCAGTGGGCACGGTGGATAGAGACTAACCTCTCTCCCATTTGTGGAGCAAAGCACAACTTTCTGAAGGACAGTATTACTGTGGGAAGGTCCCAGGGAAGAGCAGTGGACACTTATAAATGTGAGAACTGCCCAGAGCCAGGAGGGCAGGTAGTTTTAAAAGCCAGAGGAGAGTTTTATCAGGCCAGGGGGGAGTTTTGATTGCTGGAGTCTGCCTTACACTCAGGACAATTACTGTCCTCTACTGTGCTCATTAAGCCAAGAGGAAGAAATTACTGAGTGTGTGTGTACATGAGGATGTGTGTGTGTGTGCATGCATGAGAGAGAGAGAGAGAGAGAGGGGATGAGTAGAGCCTTGGAGGCAAGGTGGGTAGAAAGGACCCGTTGATGTATCCCACATACCCAGAACCCAATGTAAATGCTAATCAATATTTGTCAAATGACTGAATGAATTAATAAATAAACAAGAGTAGGACGGAAAGTGACAGGTCCCAAGCTTTGGGAACACCATAAGCCTCCCGCTCTGTGCTCGGTTACCAAGTGAGGCATATTAGCAAGTCTCCAAGCTCCCCACACTGTCCCAGGCCTCCATGCCTGTGCACAAGCCTTGTCCTGTGTCTGGGATGTCCTCTACAATCCTCCTCCCCAGACCTTAGTCACATGGTAGATGCCTGCTTTACCTTCTGTCTCTTACCTCTCTTTTCTCCTACTTTGTTGTACATACCTCCCTGAGAGCAGAATCAGATTGTGTTTTGTTTGTGTGTTTATATATCTTAAATCACACTAGAGTGTAAGCTCCTGGGAGAGACCAGAGCTTTTATGTCTTTAGCACTTAGTGTATTTTTTTGCACACAGGTGGATTTGCAAATGAATGAATCAATCAGTCAATGAATGGATGCACTAGGCAAACCGTCTTACTTCAATTTGTGGCCCAGGCTGAAAACAGAAAAGCCCTGTGGTTACAGAGAGAATATTGGTGTGAGGCCCAGGGAACTGGGTTCAGGTCTCACATTTGCTCCCAGCTTACTGGCTGACTTTGGGAAAGTCAGTTGCCATCTCTGAACCTCACACCCATTGGACTAGATAGCAGTCAATGCCTTCTCACCTCCTGGGTTCTAGAACTTAAGGTTTTAGCAAGAGTTTCTGTGGATTAGAAGCCATCTCTGTATCTGAGTTAATACAGATACAGAGGCCACATCTTTGAAGCTGTGTTTTGTGGAGTGCCAATCCTACAAAATGTTATTAGGTCTTCTGCAAAAAGGAAATGGTAGTCAGAGCTTGAAAATGGTGGAGAAAACGAAGTTAACAACATAAGTTTACTGCAAGCCATTTCAGCTCATTTGATATGAAAATGGGCATTGGGACACCTCGATGGAGACATACTATACCTGGGATTGCACTAGTTCATACCCTGTGGAACAAGTGATCTGTAAAACTCATTTTGGAAAAGTTCTGTGCTGGGTGTTTAAGAAGGTCCTTCCACTGCCAAGATTCTAGGAATTCCAGGTTTTGACCCAGACTGGGTTACACTCTCTTTGTAAAGGAAGCTGTTTGTAATGAAGTAGGTTAGGATTTCTGTGTGGTATCAGAGGGGTCAGGAAGGCAGAATTAGGACTCTGGGCTGGTTGCACTGGGAACCCGACTCTGAGCTATTATTCTCTGTAGTGATCCAGTCAACAGGGGTTGGAGATCAGGATTTGACCTTGTGAGCCTAGAAACCCTTCACTTGCAGGTCGAGTGAGAGGTGCAGGGAATATGGTGAGAAGTGAAGAAGGAGGACTAATAATTATTGAACACCTCATTTAATTCTCACAAGTCTAAGAGACAGGTGTTTCTCTGCCTACCACTTTACAGTTGAAGTGAATGAGGCTCAGAGAAGTTCAACACAAGCCTAAGGTCACACAAACAATAGATGGCGGACCTACAGTTTGAACTTGGGTCTTTTGGGCTCCAAAGCTTGAATTCTTCCCATACAACATGGTTGTCATAGCAGGGCACTTGTTTTATTTATTTATTTATTTATTTATTTAATTTATACAGAAACCTTTTTTTATTAACAAATTTTCCAATTCACAAATTTAAACCTAGCTTCTGGGTTTTTTGTTTGTTTGTTTGTTTCATTTTGGTCGCGATTTCTTGGGCCATTGCTTATCTGTCCTACTCTTTTGTTTGTGAGCCTCCTTACTTCTTACATGTAAAATGGGAATAATACTTTCTCTGTTTCATCAAAATTGTCATGGGGGTAAAATGAAAACATTTTTTTCCTTCCTCATACTTTTCTTTCTCACTTAGTTCTTTAAACAGAGGCTCAGGAAAAAAAAAAAGTTGAATATGTCAGTTGTTTTTATGTAATGGTGTCAATCCTAAGCAAATTAGTGTAAGTGTAATTTATAGTTCCCATGACCTCCCATGAATATTGGGGGAATATATACACATTACTGGTTTTATTAAACTATATAAGTCAAGCAGATGGTAATCAAAAGTAAAAATCACCCCATTCTGTCCTTGAATGTGTTATAAGTGCAAGTAACAAACCTTGTCTTTTTATTTGTGTTGTAAATAAAATTTATGAGAAAAAACAGCTCAAAGGGACTAATACTGTCTATGTTTGTTTTTGGCTGTCCCTAACTGGTAAAGCTTGTGAATGGGAGAAATTCCTGAGCACAGTACTCAGGGTGGACATAGCCTCATGATTCGTTCAGGTAAAATAACTCTTGCATTTCCTGAGCAAAACCCTCAGAAATCCAATTGCCGTAGCATTTTCTGGTTTTGCTTTTAGCTGGGCAAACTTGGTGGTAGGACTTTACCTGACCTTGGAGTTCAGGTAATTGTTGGGGGTTTAGAGTACTGTCTTGCCGTGGAAGTGAAGAAGCTAACAGAAAGGGAACAGAAGTGAAAGTTCTTTATGTTCTGGCAGGACAGCAGGGCACATTATTGTTCACGTCTACCATTGTTTAAGGCAGAATTGAGGTAGGCTGGATATCATGGCATGACCTGAACCCCATTTCAAGATCCCCCTCATTCTTTGTGCAGTCCCATGACTGTCCCCTCCTTTATGAAGTAGTCCCTGATTAACTTTCCCCATATTTTTTCCAGCCTCAGGAGGATTTTGTGTCCCAATTATGGATTCTCACATAACATAATTCATTCTACAGCCACAGAATGTCTTTCTCGTGTAGACACGCCTTCCATAATTCTTAATAGAATTCCTCATGGGCAAGAGCCAACACGCTTGATCTTCCTCTGTGTGTCCAGGTTGTGGTACAGTATATGTTAATGTTGGAAGGAATAACAACCAACATTTCCCGAATGCTTAAAAGTGCCAGGCACCCTTCTAAGCACTTAACAGAGATGAACTCATTTGTTCTTTACAACACCTCTATGAGGTAGGCACTACTCTAATTTCCATTTTGTAGATGAAGAAACCAAGAAAACATTCCACTGAGTGATTCATTTGAAGGAGCCCAGAGAGCAGAGGTCGGAATTCAGACCTAGGCAGTGTGGCTTAGAGTCCATATTCTTGGGCACTGTACTGTTGCAGGTTGGGTTCTCTGGAGGCAGACAGGGAGATAGAGTTCAGGATGTGGCATGTTTACTAAAGATCAGTCCCTGTAAGGAAGCAGGATGGGGCAGAGGGAGAAGTCAACTTGGGCAGAGCTGGTGAAGAATGCTGGAATGTATTGCTTATTAAAGTTGATCTGACTTGGGCTCGGATGGCTGGACCTCTATATCCCTGCCTTGCCTTGTCTCCAGATATGGGCTGCCTTGGGGAAGGTGTGACTATGGGCAAAACAGCTTCTTCCAACTAATGTAGACCCTGAGGTTGCTGGTAGCTGGAGGCTGTTCATCACACAGTCCACAGCTGGTCAGAAAGTCCTTCCGTGAAGGCAGTCTGGATGGCCCCATCCATGTCAACCATATATACAAGTTTGCCTTTCAGGGGAAACATGATAAACATTTGCTAAATTAACATAATTTTCATTAATGATAATAACTATAATAATGGCTATCACTTTTTAAAAAATTTTTGACTGTGTTGGGTCTTCATTGCTGCTTGTGGACCTTCTCCAGTTGCGGCGAGCAGGGGCTACTCTTTGTTGCAGTGCGCAGGCTTCTCATTGTGGTGGCTTCTCTTGTTGTGGAGTACGGGCTGTAGGCGTGTGGGCTTCAGTAGTTGTGGCTCACGGGCTCTTGAGTATGGGCTCAGTATTTGTGGCACACAGGCTTAGTTGCTCCACGGCATGTGGGATCTTCCCAGACCAGGGATCGAACCCTTGTCCCCTGTGTTGGCAGGCAGATTCTTAACCACTGCACCACCAGGGAAGTCCCAGCTATCACTTCTTAATCGGTAATCATGTACCATATAAAGATAGTTACAATTTATTGAGCCATTAATCATCATTAGAGTACACTGAGGTTAATGCTATATTACATAACCTTATTTTACTAATGATGACATAAAAATATACTGACATTAAATAACTTGTCCAGTATTATATAATTAGTAAGTGGGAGAGCTAGGTCTCTTGCAGGTCCTTCGGACACTGGAGTCCATACTCCTGACCTCTAGGTTAGTGTTTGTATCTTCCCAACTTGATTGCTGTGAGCTTCTCTACAGCAGATGCCATGACTGTTTCAATTTTGTGGCTCTCATCACATAGCAATGCCTGACACACAGCATACATTGATAGACATTTGTTAAATGAATAAGTTGGTCTTCCATAATCATGGTTCTGATAGAAACTAGAAAAATAATTTAATAACTTTGATTAGAATCAACTGAGTGTTTAATAAGGCATACTGAAGCCACGAATCTGTGTTTATTTAACAAGTCTTGTCAAAGCTAAGAGTTGTTAGTGGAAACAACAGGAAGAACACACACATGAAACGTGCACAAGTGGCTGTCATGTCGAGTAAATCACTCAGAATGAATGAGAGACCATGCACTGTCATGGCAAGAGCACTGCCTAGAACTGAGGAGGTTTTACTTGCAGACATTTCACTAATGTGCAGTTTGTTGTTGACAAGTTGCTTCAATACTCCCATCTGAAACGAGGAAATTGTAGAAGATGATCCTTGAGTTTCATTTAATAATTCTATGCTATGATTCTGTAAAAATGACATAAAAACAACCCCTGACATTCTGTGAAGGAACACAGAGCAGAACCAGATTGGTGGGTTGTAGACACTGTAGGTAGATTTTAGCTGAATATAATAAAGGAGAGAGGAAGTATTCCTCCTTCATTACAAGTGTTCAGGCAGAGACTGACCATAGTCAAGGGTGCTCTGGGTGGGCCTCTCTGTGTGGAGTCAAAGGCTGGATGAGGTGACTACAAAGACCAACTAAATCTAAGAGCCTGAGAACATAAAAGGCAAGGATTAAATCGCAGAATTTACAGAAGTGTCAGAGAGTAGAGTAATAAATTGTACTGAACAGTGCCTAGAATATAGTAGTTGCTCAGGGAATATTTATTGAATAAATGAATATTTGAATCCAGTTAATAATGATCAACGCTTAAAATTAAAGTCGAATGTAACTGATACATACAATCTTGGATAGTTTGAGGTTAAAATGAGATCATCAATGTGAAGGTGTTTGGCAAATTTTTAGGGTTATTGTTTGGGTTCCCTAGAAAAACAGAGCCTGAGACAAGGAATTAGCTGCAGATAATACAGTTGCATCCCCAGTAATTAGAAAAGAGTGAATAAAAATTGTTGAGTACATGTAATAGGTCCTAAGTAGGTGGTAGCCATGGCAACTGTCTCTACTAAAGAATGAGGATTTTCCTGAGCATAAAGGGGCTCAGGCAGAGGAAAGAGTATTTCAAAAGGACTGAATGGGACAGAGCTGAGTATTCTCTGGGAAGGGAAAATGGTTTTGTTTGTGATTGGGAACAGGAATTGAATGAAAGGCAGGCAAATGCCCGATCATGAAGGCCTTGTGAGCCAGACATAAGGTGTTTGGACAAGTTTAAATATATTGAACAAATGCAAAGCATCCCTAAAACTAAGTACAAAAGGTAACAAAGTTGAACTCAATAAAGGACCAAGAGAATGAAAAGATCCAAATGATGAAAGGGACCATGAAGAACACAGACTCAGACATGAAGATCCAGGAAAAGCTAATCCAAAAAGAACTGTGCCTTATCTTTTCTTCTTTCTCTTTTTTCCCCTCTTTTCCTTTCTTCTTTCTCTTCCTCCTTTCTCCTACCCTCTTCCCAATCTCTCTCTCTCAACATCAAACACATTTGAGGGGCCACAGATGATAGATTTTAACCTGACCCTCTATTTCCTATTGGAGATTTCTTGCCAGGAAGTACATTTGCAGTTTATACAACAGAAACACTTGTAGTTAAAGCTGAAGTTCAGAGGCAGGTTGATATGCATGTAGTGCATTCTGAAATAAACATCTTGGAAAGGATCTTAGGGGTTATGTTTGAATGTTAAGGACCACTAACGATCAATAGCACTTTATTGATAAAATCCTAATCCCAATGCTGAAATATTGAGTTGCTTGTAGTGTTTTGAAGCTGCCACGCTGGTTCATACCTCTGTGCTTTTACATATATCCCTCTCTTTGGATTGAATGCACAAGTTCCACCAGCCTCTCTTCACTGCCCACCTCCCCCACCCACCTAGATAACAGCAGCATTATATTTTATCTAGTTTACATTCTCCATAGCACCCTGTACTTACCTTAGCATTGCCCTGAGCCCAGTGCATCTCAATCTTTAACGTGCATAGGAATACCCCAGGACCTCGTGAAAATGTGGATTCTGATTTAATAGGTCTGGGGGGGACCAAGATTCTGCATTTTCAAAAATCTCCCAGATGACAACGCTGCTGCTGGTCCATGGACCACACTTGGAGTGACAAGGCCTTAGCCCACCCTATTGCAATCATCAGTTTATTTGTCCTTTTGCATTATTAAGACCAAGGAATTTTAAAAAATTTTATTTTTATTGAAGTACAGTTGATTTACAATGTTGTATTAATTTTTGCTATACAGCAAAGTGACTCAGTTATACACATATATACATTCTTTTCTTTAAAATAAATTTATTTATTTATCTAGTTTTGGCCGCATTGGGTCTCTGTTGCTGCACGCGTGCTTTCTCTAGTTGTGGCGAGTGGGGGCGGCTCCTCTTCGTGGCAGTGCGTGGGCTTCTCATGCAGTGGCTTGTCTTGTTGTGGAGCATGGGCTCTAGGTACATGGACTTCAGTAGTTGTGGCACGCAGGCTCAGTAGTTATGGCTTGCGGGCTCTAGAGCACAGGGTCTTTTTAATATTCTTGTCTTTTACGGTTTATCCCAGGATATTGTGAATATACTACTAACTCCAAACTCCCAGTCCATCCTTCCCCTTGGTAACCACAAGTCTGTTTTCTATGAGACCAAGGAATTTTTTTTTGATTGCTATTACCTAATATAAGTGCGGCACAGAATATGATACTCAGTAAACTTCCGGTGAATGAAATGTATAAGCACCATCTCATTAGTTCATTATAACAACCTGAATGACTAGAACTATTATTAGCCTTTTTCTTTTTCTAAGGAGGAGATGAAGACTACGATAGGTTAAATAATGAACTAAAATGTTCCCAGAGAGTGACAGAACCAGAGCTCTAAGAAAGTTCTGGTAATTCCAAGTCTTGCGTGCTTTCCATTCCACCGTTTGCCTTCCTAAACCCAGACTGCAAGGCAGGTTAGACCTGACAAGTGGAGAGCTTTTTTTTTTTTTTTTTTAAAAAAAAAAAAACAGTCATAATAAAATGCAACTATTCTTAATGCCGTGTTTAAGAGATTGGAACTTTACAATCTTAGCCTTAGAGAACACAGACAATACAGAGTTGCAGGAAATCCTTAGTCTTGAGAGATTTGAACCATACTCCAAACTTTGACGTTCTACCCCATTCTCACAGCTGAACAAATATGACATATATAATTGTCAAGCCCACCATTGATTTTATGAATTAATTCTTGGGATTTATGGTGTTCTGTGCTCTCATTTCAAAGCACCTCACAAGTGTTAATTATTTAAGCCGCCTTACATCCTTCAGAGGAAGGACAGGGATATTATTCTGTCCTGAGCCTGGGGGGAGGAGGAGGTCAGGAAAGGTAGAATACCAGTGGTTACCAGAGTCAAGGGGAGGAAGGATCAGATTGCACCTGAGTGAACTCAGAGAGTTTTATTATGGAGGAAATCCTGCTGGCAAGACTGGACAGGGCTTCTCTTGTGGCTTTTTGAGTCAGAGATGAGACAGCCAAGGCCATTTTTGATACCTAACGATAAGATAATAGCTATCATTTGTTGAATACTTACTATGTAGTAGGTAGTGTGCTATACCATTTACATTGTTTCATTTAATTTCATAAAGGAAATGTAAGTCGTATAATAATGACAAAACTACCAGCTACTGTGTATTGAGAATTCATGCCATGCAGGTACTTTTCATGTCTTGCCTTTTTAGATCCTCACAGCAACCTCATAAAGCATGTGATTCCTACATTACAGAAGAGAATTAAAAACCCAAGTCACTTACTTGATACATAACAAAACTGAAATTTGAATCTAGGACTTACCTGCCTCCAGAGCCTGGACTCTCTCCATTTAGTTCCATTGACACATCATTTCCTCCCTCTGAACCTCAATCTCCCCATTTGTAAAATGGGGCTAATAATAGCTACATAACAGGGTATAATGAGGTTTCTCTGTGATAATATCCCTGGTAATCCATAAGGATGTATTAGCAAGATCATGAGTTTTCAGGCAACAAGTTTGAATAGCGTCTTAATATTTTTGTTTTTGTTTTTTTTTTTTTTGCTGTACGCGGGCCTCTCACTGTTGTGGCCTCTCCCGTTGAAGAGCACAGGCTCCGGACGTGCAGGCTCAGCGGCCATGGCTCACGGGCCCAGCCACTCCGCGGCATGTGGGATCTTCCCGGACCGGGGCACGAACCCTCGTCCCCTGCATCGGCAGGCGGACTCTCATCCACTGCGCCACCAGGGAAGCCCACGTCTTAATATTTAAGAACTTAATATCTTACATTAGTTACTTAGCTTTCTGAACCTCAGTTTCCTTATATGTCAGATGAGGATGATAATAACATCTATCTTACAGGTTTCAGTGAAGATTAAATGAAAGGATATATGTGAAGTGCCTACTTCAGTGCTTGGCACATAAAGGTGTTTACTGTAAGCTGATTTTTCCCCTTTTCCCCACATTCTTCCTTTTAAACTGTCTCTCAGCAAATAACACCACCATCCTCTCAAATGCTAAATGAAATCTTGGAGTTCCTTTATAAACATTCTTACCCTTGTCATTCTCATTTAACAATTCCCAATCATATTCAATGTGTTACATCAGGAATAGAACTTTTTCATCCAGCACTTCCTATAGCCCCATTCTCATGTCAAGTCCCTCCTACTTGCGAGGCTGATTCTCAGTGGCTTAAGGTTCTAGGAATCCCTATGACTTATTTTCTGTGAATTGCTTGGAGAAGGAGGGCTGGTCAACTCTTATGCCAGGTTCTCAGTATTTTATTGGGGAGTTGTCTTCTATACTTGTTCAAAAAAAGGAAAAAAGAAAGAACATCTACTTGAGATGCATTATACTAAGTGTGTGTGTTTGTAATAAACATGATTAGAGTGAACGAAAAAATGGACTCTAATTTTAATTCTCATTCTTTTACTTACTATTAACAAAGTAGCTTTGGGGCTTCCACAAGACTAGAGAGTGTGAAATTTTGTCCACCTGTCTGCTGCAAATTGTCCAGAAACTTCTAAAACTTGCTTTGTGATTGCCTAGGGGGATGTTGGCCCAGTTGCAGCCTTCAGGTTCCATTCTCTGAGCCATGAAAACCTAGGACTTCTCTCCCTGCAATGCCTCCACCTGACACACTGAGCTGCATCAGGTGTTTCATTGGCTGATACATCTGGTGGCTGTAGATGAGACCTTGGGCTGGGAACTGATTAGAATTTTGTGCCCCAAATACTGAAGTGTTCCAGATGAATGGTCCCTAGGAGAGTCCCGATTAAATGATAAGTAAGATCAAGGAAAACCCTTTCACTTACTTTGGCTTAGAAAAAAAATTGGAGAAACTAGACTCTTCACTTTTATTGAGGATATCTTTCAGTTCTAAACAATTTTCATTCCTACTTCTTCACCATGTAATAGTAATAATAGTGACATTAATGGCTAAAAATATGCCAGAAACTATTCAAAGCACGTTAAATACATTATATAATCCTTACAGTAAGTCTGTGAGGCATGCCTAGTATTATTATTCTACTGGTATTCTGAGTTCGAGATTGGGCATTGACTGGATAGGTAATTTGCAACTTGCCTGTGTTCCAACCTAGGCACTCTGGCTTGAGAATTGGAGTACTTAACAATAATAAGTACAAAATATTAATGGCCACTTTGCATGCATAGAGTTTATGAGGGGTGTTCACATGTATGATCTCATTTTATCACTATAAGAATCTACTAGAGTAGGCAAGGGATAACATTCTTCTTTCATCACTGGGAGGTTGTAGGATATAATAGCTGAGAGCATGCACTTTGAATTCAGAATGATATGGGTTTGAATTGTGGTTCTGAAATCTGGGCCTCAGTTACTTCACCAGTCAAATGTATATTAAAATGTCATGTCCTAGGACTTTTGTAAGGATTAAATGACATAATGTAAACAAAGCACATCACACTGCATTGAATAAATGTTAACAGTTGTTAGCTAGTTTTCAATAGAATTTTCTGTTAATGAAAATATTCCATCTGTGCTTTCGAGTATGGTAGCCACTAGACTACTGGTCATTTGACAGGTAGTTAGTGCAACTAAGAAACTAAATATTTAGTTTTACATCATCTTAATTAATTTACGTTTAAGTAGCCCCCTGTAGCCTGTTGCTACCATATGGGACAGTGCAGCTTTAGAAGATAACACAGCTAGCAAGTGGCAGACTTTGAATATGAGCCCTGGTCTGTTTGATTACAAAGCCAGGTCGCTTTCCATTATGTGAATAGGCACAAAGAGGCTTTCTGGTTCTTTTATAGTCTACTCTCTTACTTGGGGGTGGAAGGGACCCCTCCCCCATCCACAACCAGCAGAAGAGGGGCAGCCCTGGGGGTGGAGGGTAGCCTGGAGAACACCAGCCCACACTTCCTCCTCTCAAAGAGCTAGAACAGGGAGTGTGAGCATTCATACTTCTACGCAAAAGCCCTAGAGGTCAGGAGGCTCTGCCTGAGTGGAATTCCCTTTGTTGCAGGGGTAATTCTTGCAGAATTCTAGTGTTACTGATACAGCTGGTAGGCCAGCTAGGGCCCCAAGTAAGTAGGACTCCTGAAATCTCTTAGTGAGAAAATAGGAAAAACACTGCTCATTATTAGGGCGAGGCCTTATAATAATACCATGGGCCAAAGGGTTTCAGGTTTTCTTGTTTCCATGTGCAGGATTTCAAAAGCCACATCACCAGGAATATGTCTGTTGCCAACTTGAATATACGGATCATCCAATGACTCAATTCTTCCATGGCCCAGGCTAACAAAAAGGCTTTAGAATTCTAAATAAATAGTAGCATTTCTTCTTTGGCCTTTATTATTGCTGTCATTGTTATTATTAATAAGGCATTTAGTTTCTATAGGAAAGACTGGATGGGACAGATTTTAGAGGCAGGGAGATGAATTACCACGTATGCAGAGAATTTATGTGTGAGAGGCAGTTATGAATATTTATTGAATTAATTAATTAATCATTCTTTGCAGAAATTAAAAGCTATTTATTATCTCATAACAGTTGGGATTATGGAGTGAGGCCTGGGGCAGATGGAGATTATACTCTAGGCAGAAGGACCAGCATATGCGAAACCCTTGGGGTTAGAGGGAACTTGTACTTTGTAAAAACTGATATATCAGATTAGTATAACTAGAGCTTGGGGGAAGGGGCATGAGATGGGGATAAGAAGTTGGGGAGAGGCCAAACTATCAAGTCAGTTTACATTAAGGGTTTTGGTCTGTAACTCAAGAACAATTTGAAGGCATTTGAGTAAAGAAGTAGAACTGTCATATTTGTATTTTTTAAAAGGTCACTGCTATTGTGTGAGAAACAAACTGGAGAGGGACAGGGTGGACACAGGGAAATTATTTGTAGCTAATGATAGTAATCCAGGTGAGAGACTAATTTGCCTCAGGGTAACGGATGTTGGGTAGAAAGAAGTGGATGGATTTGAGAAATAAAGAGAAAAACAGATAGGACTTCGTGATGGTATGAATGAGGGGATTTGATGAAGAGAAAGGAATCAAGGGTCATGGCGGGTTCAGGTTCATGGCAACTCTTCAAGCTTTAATATCTCAAGCGTGGAAATTATGTGTGTGAAACTGCTGTGTAATGCGCTGTTTCATTATCTGTGGAATACGGTGCTTTGTTTATTATCTGTGCTCTATTTATTATGTCCAGGAGTGAACTATAATATATACTAATAAGTTGATGATCAGAGAGCCTGTTTCCTGAAGAAGATGGTGAGATCCTTGAGGCCAGAGACTGAATGTCTGCGATTGGCTATCTCTAGTTCATGTGATATTGTCCCTGTCACATGCTCCTTAGTTTTGCCCTCTGTGTTGGTCCTTGACCTTCTTGCTCTCAGATCCATTCCTCATTCTTCCCTGCTTGTCCTTATGTCACAGCGGGGCTGGCCCTGAAATCTTTGCTTCCTAGGCTCCTATTCCAACCAGCTAACTTCTGGCTGGGTTTCCCTAGTGGGATGTACTGGTGCAAGATTGGAGGGTGGGGAGAAAGGAAGAGCCAGGGTGTTTTCGCTTCTTTCTGCATGTCTTCTATCTCAAGCTGAGGCTTTATCTCTTTCATGACCCCCAGCTCACAATGATTCCAGCTTCAGCCAGGTGACCCTGGCTTTTGGGCACCTTGCTTTGTCCTTCCTATTTATGGGGTGGTAGCAACTTCCTGCCATGGCTAACTTCTGGAGTGACCCCTGGTTATCCGTGTAGCTTCTCACGTTTTTATCTCCTGTACAACCATTTCCTTATATTAAATTCCTTCTATTTTAGACCCTTGGAGTAGTTTTTGTTGAACAGGTTAGATCCTGAGTGGTATATAAACACACATAGACCAAATTTTATTAATGATCAAATAGCAGTCTTTTCAACAGAAAAATATTTTCACATAAATAAATTTTAAAGTTTTAAAACACATAATAGAAAAGAAAATATCCTGTCAATATGAGCACACTTCAAAATTATAAACAAACTTAGAATGGTTTTCATTGTGATTTAGCAATAACAAAATTAATTGTACTTTTTTCAACTTTATTTTTTTCAGCTGACTGAGCTTCAGAGCTGAGATAAATGCTGTCACTTAGTGTTCTTTAAATAGTTTTTAACTAGTTTTAATTTGAAGAAAGAACATTCTTCAGTAGAGACAGGAGAGGAATTACCAAAAAATAAAATAAACAAGCAACATACTTTGGAAAAACTTGCCATTATGTCATAGTATTACATGCTATCTTGGCAAATTTATAGATAGTTTTAATTTTTTTCAGTTTCACTTGGCAATGGTTTGACACAAAACAGTGATATCATTGGCAATGATTCTGTTATGTTGCTTGAAAATTTATTTGGAGTTTTCTCTGTGTTCCTAACAATAGACTGTTTTTCCAAGATAGTATTAATTGATTTATTGATGTACTTATTTGTTTGTTAAAAACATTTATGTGATGACTACTTTATTTTCTTTAAGAAAACTCAAAATATTTAGATGTAGAACAGTCCTTTGAAGGACCTTCTTTGAACATTATTGAAGCTATCAATCTATTGAAAAATAATTTATTCAGATGAAATGCACGCAATAGAATTAACTGTTTTTATAAACAGAAGCTTTCATTATTATTATTTAGTTTTTGGCCATGCCCTGTGGCTTGCGAGATCTTAGTTCCCCCACCAGGCCCAACCCCACCAGGGATTGAGCCCATGCCCCCTGCAGTGGAAGGGTGGAGTCTTAACCGCTGGACTGCCAGAGAAGTCCCTAGAATTAACCATTTTAAAGTGAACAATTCAGTGATATTTAGTATATTCACAATGTTGAGCAAAGGCCACTTCCATATATTTCCAAAACACTCCATCCCTCTAAGTAAAATCTCTTACCCCTTAAGTAGTTTCTCCCCATTCCTCCTCCCCACCCCCCAGCCCCTGGCAATCACCAAGCTTCATTCTCTCTATATAAGTGTATTTATTCTGGATATTTCACATGAATGGAATAATACAATATGTGATGTTCTGTGCCTGGATGTTTTCATGTAGCATTGTGTTTTCAAGGTTCATTCATATTGTAGCATGTATCAGTAATTCTTTCCTTTTTATACCTGAATAATATTCCATTTGCAGGTATGTACTACAATTTGTTTATCTTTTCATCCATAGATGGACATTTGAACGGTTTCCATCTTTTGGCTATTGTGGGTAATACTGCTATGAGCATACGTGTACCTGTACTTGCTTGTATACCTGTTTTTAATTCCTTTGGGTATAGATGATAAGAGGGGTCAAATGGTAATTTTCTGTTTAACTCTTTGAGGGAATGCTACATCATTTTCCACTTAACCATTTTACATTCCCAACAACAATATACAAGGGTTCCAATTTCTCCACATTTTTTCCAACACTTGTTATCTTCCACTGTTATTGTTTTCTTTTTTTTTTTATAGCCATCCTAGTGGGTGTAAAGTGATACTTCCTTGTGGTTTTAATTTGCGTTTTTCTAGTGGCTAATGGTGTTGAGTATCTTTTCATGTGTTTGTTGTCCATTTGTATGTCTTCTTTGATGAAGTATCCATTCAAATCTTTGGCACCCTTAAAAAAATTTTTTTTGTCTCTTTGTTGTTAAGTCATGGAAGTTTTCAAAAATTCTGGATACTAGACTCTTATCAGATACATGATTTGCAAATATTTTCTCCCATTCTATGGTTTGTCTATTCACTTTCTTGATAATATCCTTTGATATACAAATGGTTTTAATTTTGATAATGTCCAATTTATTTATTGTTTCTTTTGTCACTCATGCTTTTGGTATCATATCTGAGAACCCATTGCCAAATCCAACATCATGAAGCTCGATATATTTTTAATGTTCGTGAATTTTTTAGTATGTCTTTTATATCATGTAAAATTTGATAGATATATAACTATACATACGTGTGTGTATATATGTACGCACACACACATATTCTGACACATGTCCTTTTACAAAGTATTTTAAAATTTATTGATTCCTTTTATCCTTTTAACAATGTTGTGAAGTAGAAGAGACAATAGTGATTATGCTCATTTTAAAGATTAAAAAAACCCTGAACCTTAAAAGAGAAAAAGTCAAAGTCTCATGGGTGGTAAATAGCAGATGTAAGATACAAATTCCAGCTGTCCGACTCCAATCATGAGTCTGCTCCATTCCACCATCTTGTGCCTTAATATGTTTGCTGAATGATGTGAACCAGAGAAGGGAGGGAAGGAAAACTATTTGTTGTATTCCTACATGCACAGGCTTTATTAAGGTACTTTTGTGTGCATCAACACACAGTTCTCACACCATCCTAGAGGGAGAGTTTGGTATTCTGACTTTAAAGTGAGGCCCAGAGAATTGGTGATTTACTGTGTAGTATTCAGAAAGCCAATGGCAGAGCCTTTGTTCAATCCCAAATCAGCTTGACTCCTTGTGATAACCTAGCACTTAGAAGAAAGCTCAGTGTCAGGGGACTGTTTCAAAGACATATAATAATAGAATCAAACCAAAAAGTGGAAAGTGATATTGGAATTTTTCTATGTCCTCAATTGCCTACATGTAGTGAAAGCTGAGCAGCTGTTTCTCACTGTTACACCTCATATGCTTAAATGACAAGCCCTGATTTTTTCCCCCTTTTTAATCACTCCTTCAACTATCATCCTTGACAATATGAAACATTCCACCACAGGAATGTGGAACCATTTTCCACAACTTCAGCCTCCAGGCCCAGCTGGCCAAGTCCTGTGGTACAGCTCTCCCAGCCACGGATCCTCATCTGGTGTTTAACAAATTGTGCCCTTCCCCCAACACCCCCTCCCCTTCCTGCCCTTGGCATACACACAGGAAATTAAGAACTAAGGGAAATTCACTTCTGACCTTTAATTCACTTTTTAATAAAGGCATTCAGAGACACTTGCATGCTTCATGCCAGAAATAAGAGAGAGCCAACTTAATGGCCCTTTGAAGGAAAACCCATCCATCCTCATGCATTGGCATTTTTTCATTGTGTCTACCCTCAAAGTCATTGCTAGCCCTGTGCATGTTCGTGTGAGAACCTTGCCCAGTGTTCATAAATATTGACTGTCCTCAATTAATGCAATCAATGTTAGATGTTCTTTTTTTTTAATCAAAGTATAATTGACTTACAATCTTATATTATTTTCAAGTACAACATGGTGTTTTGATATTTATATACATTATGAAATGATCACCACAATAAGTCTAATTACCATCTGTCACCATACAAAATTATTACAATACTATTAACTGTAT
This sequence comes from Neophocaena asiaeorientalis asiaeorientalis, assembly GCF_003031525.2. Taxonomy (NCBI): domain Eukaryota; kingdom Metazoa; phylum Chordata; class Mammalia; order Artiodactyla; family Phocoenidae; genus Neophocaena; species Neophocaena asiaeorientalis. The sequence goes on along the minus strand of NW_020174369.1, from coordinate 887,277 downwards.
TCCCTATGCTGTACATACATCCCTGTAATTTATTTACTTTTTAACCAGAAATTTGTACTTCTTAATCCCCTTCCACTATTTCACTGATCCTCATTCCCCTCCACTCTGGCAACCACCAATTTGTTCTCTATGTCTATGAGTCTGTTTCTGTTTTGTGTTTGTTTGTTTTGTTTTTTACATTTCATGTATAAGTGAAATCATATGATATTTGTCTTTCTTTGTCTGACTTATTTCACTTAGCATGTTACCCTCTAGGTCTATCATTGTTGTTGCAAATGGCAAGATTTCATTCTTTTTATGGCTGAGTAATATTCCATTCTGTGTGTGTGTGTGTGTGTGTGTGTGTGTGTGTGTGTGTGTGTATCTTCTTTATCCTTTCATCTATCAATGGATATTTAGGTTGCTTCCACATCTTGGCTATTATAAATAATGCTACAATGAACACTGAGGTGCATACATTTTTTCAAAATAGTGTTTTAATTTTCTTTGAATAAATACTCAGAAGTGAAATTGTTGGATTATATTATAGTTCATTTTTAACTTTTTGAGGAGTCTTAATACTGTTTTCCATAGTGGTTGTACAAATTTACATTCTCACCAACAGTACACAAGTGTTCCCTTTCTCCACATCCTTGCCAACACTTGTTATTTCTTGTCTTTTGGATAATAGCCATTCTGACAGCTGTGAGGTGATATCTCATTGTGGTTTTGAGTTGAATTTCCATGATGATTAGTGATGTTTAGCATTTCTTTCCTGTTCCTATTGGCCATCTGTATATCTTTTTTTAAGAGAAAATTCTATTCAGGTCTTCTACTCACTTTTTAATTGGGTTGTTTGCTTTTTGCTGATATTGAGTTATATGAGTTCTTTATATATTTTGGATATTAACCCCTTGTTAGACTTATTATTAGAAAATATCTTCTCTTATTCAGTAGGTTGCCTTTTTATTTTGTTGATGGTTTCCTTTGGTATGTAAAAGCTTTTTAGTTTGATGTAGTCCCATTTGTTTATTTTTGTTTTTGTTGCCCTTGCCTGAGGAGAGGTATCGAAAAAGTATTGCTAAAACTGGTGTCAAAGAGTGTATTGCCTATGTTTTCTTCTAGAAGTTTTATGGTTTCAGATCTTACATTTAAATCTATAATTCATTTTGAGTTTCTTTTGTATATGGCATAAGAAACTGGTTGAGCTTCATTCTTTTGCAAGTATCTGTCCAGTTTTCCCTACACCATTTATTGAAAATGTTTTTTTTCTCTATTGTATATTCTTGCCTCCATTGTCATAGATTAGTTGGCTGTATAAGTGTGGGTTTATTTCTGAGTTCTCTGTTCTGTTTCATTCATTTGTGAGTCTGTGCTAATCTACTACTGTTTTGATCACCATAGCTTTGTAGTATAGTTCTAAATCAAGGAGTGTGATACCTTCAGCTTTGTTCTTCTTATTCAAGATTGCTTTGGCTATTCAGGGTTTTTTTGTGGTTCCATACAAATTTTAAGTTTCTTTGTTCTATTTCTGTGAAAAATGCCATGGGTATTTTGATAGAGATTACACTGAATCTGTATTGTTTTGGATAGTAAGGACATTTTAACAACACTAATTCTTCCAATCCATGAGCACAGTACGTCTTTCCATTTATTTATGTTGTCCTCAATTAATTTCATCAATGTTATACTTTTCAGAGTACAGGTCTTTCACCTCCTTGGTTAGATTTCTTCCTAGGTATTTTATTCTTTTTGATGCAATTGTAAATGGGATTGCTTTCTTAATTTCTTTCTGATAGTTCATTATTAGTGTATAGAAATGTAATATATTTCTTATATTAATTTTGTTTCCTATAACTTCACTGAATTCATTTATTAGTTCTAATAGTTTTTTGATGGAGTCTTTAGGGTTTTCTATATATAATATGCAATCTTCAAATAGTGACAGTTTTACTACTTTCTTTCTAATTTGGATGCCTTTTATTTCTTTTTCTTGCCTTATCGCTAAGGCTTGGGCATTCAATACCATGTTGAATAGAAGTGGTAAGAGTGGGCATCCTTGTCTTGTTCCTGATCTTAGAGGAAAAGCTTTTAACTTTTCACCATTGAGTATGATGTTGGCTGTAGCTTAGTCATATATGGCCTTTATTATATTGAGGTATGTTCCCTCTATACCCACTCTATTGAGAATTTTTTATTATAAATGGATATCGAATTTAGTCAACTGTTTTTTCTGCATCTATTGAGATGATCATATGGTTGAATGTTAGTTGCTCTTGAAAAGCAAATGATTGTGCTCTTATCCTACACAGCAAAATTAATTAATGGATAGACTTGTCCCAATTTTATATTATTTTCCCTATCAATTTTTCTTAAACCATTGTTGATTTTGATGTGATAATGTGTATCAGAATTACTTGTTTGGTTGTTTAAGAAAGAAACACATTGAAACTGACTTAAAGAAACAAAGAGGGAAATTAATTAGCTCGCTTACCTGACATGGCTGGACCCAGATTATCTTTAGCAACTTGCCTCATTCCTTATCTTGACCTGCTTTCCTCTGGCTAGCTTCATTCTCAAGCAAATTCTTTCAGCAACAAGATAACATTTTCAGGTCCTCAGGCATATATTTTACCAGTTTGACAATATCAGTTGGAAGACAGAGATGCTGTTCCAATAATCTAACTCAAATTCAAGGATTGCCCATTACATGCTCTTATCTGGGCCAGTCACAGTGTACAGGGTGCTGTTGTATTCTCATTGGTTGATGAGTCATACTCTCACCCTTGGATCCAGAAGTGGGGATTGGCCCTCTCTGAATGGACTAAGACTGGAGTAAGGAGGTTCCCAAAAGAAAATTGGGCTGACCTCTCCAGATGATAAGGGAAAAGAAAATAAGTAAGCAAAACTACAAATGCCCACCACATATCTGATATAGTACATGATAATTTAGGAATTATAAATTTGTTACACAAAATCATAAGTTTGATTTCTTGGTGTTAAGCAAAAGCAACATTATTTTAAAGTCTTCTACAACTGAAGCAAAAGATGAATTTCAATTAGAATATACATTCAAGGAGCTTCTTTTGAAACCCCCTTTACATACATATGAGTAAAAGTTGTAGTTGCCTATATTGATATTTTTACTCAGTCCAATGCGTTGTTTATTTTCAACCTTCTCTACCACTCATTGACTGACTGCTTAATATGTACCAGACACTGTATATTACATTGAGAATAGAATGTTAAATAAAAAACCATTCCCATCCTCATGGAGGTTATAGTCTAGAGGAACTTACAAGCTACATCTAATTAACTTATAACTTGTGACCTACCAGAGTTATTGGACTAATGAAGTGGAGTTGTTACATTTTCAAAGAATTGATATGTAAATATATCCATTTTATATAAGAATTTAATGGTTAACTGAATAAGTTGAATAATAATTATTTGCTTGAATACTGTTAGGCATGTTATACTGATGATCACTTTTATACATAAAATCACTCTGTAGTTCTTTTTTACAGATAAAATGAGAGAAATTGGTTCACTGTCCCACAGCAAGAGGGTGGGTGAGCTGGATGTTCACCCAGGTCTGACTTTGAAGCTTTTTAAGGACACAATGACTGTATTGGATGATCTGTGACTTTTCTTAAGTCATGGCCATGAGTCACACCTAGAAATATATACACATTACAGTATATTTATAATAGCTATTAGAAAAAAATCTCAAGAACTTCTGGGAAAGCTGTGATGACAATATCATTAGTCTGGTTCCTGTACCCTCTACAGATTCTCTATACCTTCCCCAGGCTCCCCATCCTTGTTTCTTCACCCCTAGGGCATTGTAAATATAGCAAAAGGAAATCTGCGTGTGTGTGTGTGTGTGTGTGTGTGTGTGTGTGTGTGTGTGTGTGTGTTTACTTATGGCAGCAGGAGGCTGCTGGCCCCAGATCCTGCGAGTAAGCTATAGGTAAGGGATTTGTGGCCAGAGAGGAGAGTCCATGGCGAGAGGGAGCAGTGCTGCCCAGTGGGAAAAGTACTGGACAAGAAGTCCTATGACCTGGCTTTGAATCCTGTCCCTACCACTTAGGAATTGTAGTTAGGTAACACCTCAGATTGCATTTCTGTTACTAGAAGTGAGAATCCACTTCCTGACATTTCGTACCTCCCAGGTATTTTGTGAGAATCAAATGCAGCAATCCTGTGAAAATTGCTTTAGGCAGTGTAGAAAGTTGTAATTTGTAAGGCTTTATTTTGTATATCACTGCTCTCTCTGTCTGCCTCTGCTTGCCCTCTCTCACACATACACCTGTGATTTCCAACATTGCAGAGGCAGCATAGCTCATGAATAGTGTAAACAAGTCCTTGCTTCCATTTTCCACTTTTTAATTCATTCATACCCATCAACTATTTCCTCCAGAGTGTCCCATGTTCTGGGTACTGCACTAGGTGCTAGAGATAAGGGAGGAAGCGTGATCTGGGGGAAAGAGTATGAAGTTTAGACTTAGGGTGTGAATCCTGACTTCCTCTTTCTTTAGTTGTACCATCTTGAATAGTCAACTAACCTCTCTAAGCATTACATTTCCTCATTTTAAAATGGGAATCATTTTCATGATTCATAGAGACATTACTGAGTGCTGGATGGAACGTGAGGCTCAGTAAATCAGCCATTATTTTCTTCAAGACATTTTCCCTGTCATCAGGGAACTCAGAGTTTAGAAGTGGATATAAGACATTTTTCAAGATTATTCTAAACCAAGGGAGAGAGCAGGTGGCTGGGAGGGGTCAACTTTTCAGTGGTTGAATGGTTGAGTACGGCATAACTTACCCAAAGGCACCCAGTTTGTACCTGGTAGAATCCCGTCTTGAATCCAAATTTCCAAGAATTTAGACTTCTTTAGGTTTACTAAAATATTGCTTGGGCATTTATTTTTAAGAACATTTCCTGAAGTTAGTGAACTCTCCAGAGAAAAGATGAGCTGGTAAATCCTATGCCAGTTTAAGGAGCATATGTGTAGTATTATTGGGAATGAAAAGTGTGGTTTGTTTTTTCCTTAAAGAAAATAATTAAATGTATTGTAGGGAATTGAATGGGTCAGAGGAGAAGAATTCTGGCACCAAGAAGTTGTTTGATTTTACAACAAACGGTTAGTGTCATAAAACTACTCATTGGTTGGGCAATCTAGGGCTCCGTGGTAGTCTTGCCCTGGTTTGTAGAGGTGGAACCCTTCAGCCAGTCAGTGTGATGCACTTGTGTGTTGTTTCAGGTAGCAAGCACTTTCTCCATTACACAACAATTCCATTGCAATCAACCTCTCTTGACCTTTTCCTTCTGCTTTCCTTCCTCTCCCCTATCAAATACCCACAGCATGTTTGTATTTATGTCTGCTTGGCCTTTGTTGTTCATGATGATGTCTTTGAGAGATCACCTTGAGTGTCATCATGGAGCAGTTGAAATGGGGTTTTCAGTGCTTCTGTGTAATAGACCGAACAGCAGCTTCCCAAGATATCAGCTCCTAATCCCTGGAACCTGTAAATGTGACCTTCTTTGGAAAAGGGTTGTTACAAATGTGATTAAGTTAAGGATCTAGAGATGGGGATATCTTGGGTTATCTGGGTGAGCCCTAGATACAAACACAAACGTTATGAGAGAGAGGCAAAGGGAGATTTGACACAGAAGAAGAGGAGAAGGCAACATGACCACAGAGACTGGAAACAGATTGAAAGGATGTAGTGTAAGCCAAGAGGCAGAAGCTGAAAAGAGCAAGGAGTGGATTCTCCTCTAGTGAGTCTGGAGCTAATAAAACCCTGTCAAAACCCTGATTTCAAAGTCTCCAGAACTAAGACAATAAATTTCTATTATTTCTGGCCACTGTTTGTACTTATTTGTTACAATAACCTTCGAAAACCAATACACCAATTATCTCCTTTCCCTGGCCATTCTACTATTCTGAATGTTACTATGAATGTTTAAATTTTGTTTTAAATAAAGGATCTTATAAAATAAGCCCATCCACATTCCAGAAAGTCACAAGAGACAACATGTGATGGGTCAGAACTGGAAGGGTCCTCAGAGACCACCCAAACTTCTCCTCATAAGGTTGAGGAAACTGAGATGCAGACAGAGAGGGTATTGCTCCTGATTACTCAGTAAACTAATAGTGTAGCCAGGACCTAACCCAAGATTTGAGCTTCTTGTTTTAGCCACGTGATTTGTTTATCACTGGTAAGGGGACATAACTATGAGGATTTCTGACTCAGCAAGTAGATACGAGAAAACCTATTTAAGTTTAGCTGAAGAATGTGACTGCTTCTTTTTTTAAAAAAAACTACTATATATAAAATAGATAACCAACAAGGACCTACTATAGCACAGGGAACTATACTCAATATTTTGTAATAATCTATAAGGGAAAATAATCTGAAAAAATAGATACATATGTATGTATAACTGAATCAATTGCTGTACACAGAAAGAAACACAACATGGTAAATCAACTATACTTCAATTAAAAAAAAAAAGAAATGTATTTTTAAAACCTAAAAAAAAAGAAAAGAAAATGAATTATGGATTGGCCCCTTTACTCTAGTTAACTAAACCCAAGAAACATTTTGGGGACTAGAAGAAGACAACAACCTTTTCTTCAAGAAACAGATATGATTGAATATGTCTGACTTGGAAAGATATCCTGGATACACAGCAGCAGTTAGGTGTGTGCACTCTGGATCATAGGACCTGCCCAGAATGCTGTCTCTGCCATTCACCATCTCTGTGAACTTGGGTACATGACTCCATGGGAGCCTTGGTTTCCTCATCTGTAGAAGAGCGGTAATAATAGCACTTGTTGGAGACTGTTTCGAGGATTAAATGAGATGCTCATTTAAAGTGACTCATCCAGTTCCTGGCAACTAACAGAGGATCCATAAATGTCAGTGAGTGTTTTGTATTACGTTATCAAATAAAAAAGTAAGTTGTAGCAGAGTATATAGTATTTTATCTTTTTAAAATTTCTTCTTTGGATATTTTACAATGACCCTGGAATTTCTTTAGTAATCAGGAAAAACAGTAAAGACGAAGAACAGGCCTGACTCACAGGGAGTGGAGCCTGTCGTGAGGCACTGGGGTCTTTGGTGCAGCAGCTGCTGAGGCTGTTATCACACTCCCAGAGCTGATGGGAATCCTCCGACCTCTCTTCTGGGAAATGCAGGCCTATAAATGTGCATTTACATAAACATGAATGCACAAACTAGATCAAAGACTGCTTAATCCTTGAGGAGTGAGGTGAGCTCATTTCTGTAACCCAAACTCTGGGATACACAATGGCCTGATGCTGTCTGGAGGCTCAGAGATGGTGGTCAGGAGACTGGACTCCAGCCCCAGGCCAACTTCTCTGAGCTGTGTAATGTGGGCAGGTCAGTTCTCAAGCCTGTTTCCTTATCTATCCAACACACAGACTTATGAGGCTTAAATGAGGTAAAGGATATAAAAGTACTTAGTAAACAGAAAGCAAATCCAAAGGGGATCCTATTACATACCCTATCAATTACCAAGCTCGACAGAATGTACCTTTGAAATATACTTCAACTCTTTTCATTCTGTTCCAATTGTCCCTGTTGAATTCATTTTCTCATTGCTTCTTTCTTGTCTGTTAGCATCTTAGCTGGTCTTCCTGATTTTTTTTTTTTTTTAATAATGCACTTCTATTTTTTTGGCCATGCTGCATGGTGTGCAGGATCTTAATTTCCTGGCCAGAAATCAAGCCCGTGCCCCCTGCAGTGGAAGCACAGGTCTTAACCACTGGACTGCCAGGGAAGTCCCTGGTCTTCCTGATTCTTGTGTGGCTTTTCTCTATCCTAACAATAATCTTCCTTAAACACACCTTTTGCCATGATATTCCACCAGTGCATCTATCTGTAGCTCCCCATCACCTACTATTTGAAATGGTTGGCCATATAAGAGGAAGGAAAGCATCTGTTGCGGTACAGAGCCATCTGTTTTAACTAAACAGCCCTGAAGAGAGCTGTAAACTTTATTTTCCTGGTCATATTGTTGGGATGCCGGTCCTCTGGTCCCTAGAGGGGCATTTGAGTAACTACCCTGTTGGAAACAAAGGCTCTGGGTCTTCTCCCCTCCGCTGTGGTCCTATTCCTGGCTCCTAGCCCCAGTTTAGACCTGACAACAAATGGTTTACATCATTTGACCAGCTGCTGAGGTCTTGGCCATGTTTTCGTACTTCTCTCTGGCTACTTCTGGTAAGTCTCCTTCTGACTGATGGATTGACACTCTCTGGCCCTGTCCAGACTTCTCCATGAGAGGAAATATTTTGTTCTTTCATTCTATACATGTATTGAGTGCCTAATAGGTATTAGGAATTATGCTAGCTAAATATGGCCCCTGCTTCAGTTAATAAGCTTATTAACTTATAGCTTAATAAAGAAAATAGCAATTGAAAAAGCTATTATGAGTACGAAGAATATCACTAAATAGGAAGAACAAGATGCTGTGGGAACATATAACAGTGGAAACCCTAAGTTAGATAGTGGTGTCAGGACAGGCCACCTTAAGAAAGTAGCATTGAGCTGAGACTTAAAGATGAATTGGAGTCAAAGACTAGTTGCGATCAGCATGTGGAAAGAAATGGAGTCTAGCGATGTCTAAAAGGGACCCCCTTGCTTCTTCCACTCACCCAGATCAGATAGCCTAGGTCATCCCCCAGAATGTTTGTTGGTACCAACTTGCAGATAGAAATCTGGGCTGGCTGGAAGCAGTGGTGAGAACACTAAACAATTGCATCATTCTATCTCTGCCACTGTGGGCTGTGGGCTGTTTGGTAAGTTACTTATCCCACCTGATGCATAGTTTCCACATCTGAGAAATACAAATGATAACCCTTCAAGGTCATTGTGAATGACCAATGAACAAGAAAGCAGTTTGGAAACCACGTGAATGGAAGGGAGGAAGTTGATCATAGGGTATCTGACCCAGCATTGAGATGGAACAAGTAATAGGAAATGTTAACCCTGACAGGAGCCAGTCTTACACTGTCTTGGAACTTCAGAAGTTCCATATATGATATGGATACATGTGCTCTGTATATGTTATTTAAAGGGGTAAGAGTAGTTTTTGATATTATCTACATGGCTAAGTTGTACCAAAAAAGACAGCCTTCTCCCTAAATGATATCACTGGAATTCCATTTGCTTGGCTTATTGGAACTCAATGCCTCTGTAAATCACTGGGGCTGGGATGGCCATGTCCTACCCTAGTCGTATATGATAACATGGGTGGATTGTTAGCGCTGCCCTTTTCCAGCAAAAGCCCACAACTTTCTGTCAACCCAATGGCCAGTGATAGGTTAGCAAAGAACATCTGGCTTGGTCTTTACAGAAATTGCTTTGCATTTTGAGGAAAAAAATATATATTTACTGACTATAGTCTGGAGGCAAGAGTGCCAGGCATCACAAGGGCTCTGGAATGACTGTGAGCTTCTGAGAGATACCAAGCATTAGCAGGATGATGAAATGGCAAAGACCTTCATACCTCCTCATTCATGGATGCCCACTTGTTACTTTTTATGGATCATTTATGTCAGTAAGACTGACACTCCTGGTGCCCTTTGGCTGGTTAATCATTGGTCACTCCCAGCTTGATATACAATTGCTCTTCTAATTGCTAGTGATCAAAATTGTAGTGGGGAGTCTGACTCCTGGGTAGAACCCTGGCAGTAGAGAATATTGGGGATGGAAGCTCCCTCTGCAACCAGATTGCTTCATAGCTGTAGCTGTATAGGTGTGTTGTAAGGGTTAAATGCATCCTGTAAGTAATACACCAGCATGGTGCCTGATAGAGGGTGAATGTTCTGTACATACATTACTTTTTAGTTACTTATTAATGACCATCACCAGTGGGCATGGAAATAAGGTCTAAAATCACCAAAGAACAAAAGGCTTTAGAAAAACAGCACATCCCTTTTCCTTATGTTTCCCACAGCATTTCCTCATAACATCTTTGGACTGAGAACCAGGGCTGTTTTCCTAGTTACAAAGGCCAAATCACAAGAGAAGACAAGGGCAGTGAAGACACGCCATCCTTGGAATTTGAAATGGCAAATGTCCAAATGCCCAGCTTAGGATGTGTGTGTGTGTTTGTGGTTTGTATGTGTAGTATGGTGTATGTTTGTGTTGTCTGTGTTGTGTGTATGTGTGTGTACTAAGCATTTGAAGTGGAATATTCAGACAAATATCTCCAAGTCCATTCTGGCTGTGAGTTCTACATTTGCATGCTACCAGTGTTACAAAATTCAGAGAAAAGAGAGATTGACAGGGAGGAGGAGACTCTATAATCCTCCAACCAGTTCAGGATCAATTGCCTTGTAGTGTTGCTATATTACATGATTTAACCTCAAAATTATCCTGTGAGACACAGGTGCATACTCCTGTTTTATCACTGAGACCAGGAGGTGAATAGTTGTCCAAGGTCATGTAACTAGTAAGTTATAGGGCCTGGTGTGGATAGTAAGTGATAGGCATTGACCTTGGTGATGTAAAATCAACCAATTTGAGAAACTGAAATGCTCAGAGAATGGTGCAGTATAAAGGGGTCTATAGCCAGAGGAGGTAGTAAAAAGATGACAGTGAGATTTACAGCCTAGTATGAGACCCTGGAGATCCCAGCAGAGGTCTTAAGGGAATAACATTCCTCAAAGGCCTCTTATTTTGGCCTTCTGGGAAGGCTAAGGGGGAAGAACAGGAATATCAGCTCCCAGAAACAAATAATTCCAAATATTCTGTATTTAACAGCAATGGGTTGGGCCAAGTGAAGAGCATTTGTGATTAAATTTCCTTGGGTGTCCCTTTCCAAGGACAACTTTTAGATTCTGTATCAGACAAGAGTTTAGACTTTTCTTTTATTGTTGTGCCTGGACTTTGATTGCTATCTGCAAGGGAAACAGACAGTGGAAACTATTTCATCAGGACTGATGAGAAAAACACATTTTCACAGTGCCCTGAATAGCAATGCTTGGTGTTTGAAGTCATTATCGTAATACTGGGTAAGCTGGGAGGAGGAAAAGGCACTACAAATGACTTTAAAGAGAGAGAGAGAAGAGAGAAAAATATCAGGAAAGTCAGACTGGGTGTTGATTGTTGGTGAGAAATTTCCACTGAAATTTCATCTTCTTCACTAGACTGTAAGCCTCATCTTATTTGTTCATCTGTGTTATCTTAGCACTAAGCTCATGGTCTGGCACTTAGGAAGTGTTGAGAGAATATGTAACGGATGAAGAAATGATTAAATGAATTAATGAATAAAAAAATAAAGAAATAAAGGAACCGATGAGGTATTCAGTCCACCAGGCAGGCCTAGCAAGACCTGAATATGCTGTGTTCAGCAGATGTCTAAGAGCATAGTTTAGTGCAAAGGGAGCAAGTTTCTGGTTTCAAGCTAACCTACATTTAATTCCAGGATTTGTCATTTAAACCATACTACCATCCAGTCCTTATTGCTATCTTTCATCCATCAGATCATCCCAGAAGACTTTATTCAATGTAGAGCTATTCAAATATCAGACCTTGTTTAGTAATCTAGTGATTTTATCAGTTAAAGAGCAAGGCCAATCTCAGATTGTTTGATTTTTCTAAATTTCCGATGACCATATTTCCTTTTTTTGGGGGGGTCATTACAAAATATATTCTAGACTTCTTTCATCAAACTGTCCAATTTTGTGTAAGTTCTTAGTGAAAACAGTGCTCTTTGTAAAACTACACGGCTTTTCCACACTAGAGAACTATCAGTGCGTCATTGAGCTGCCGCTCAGTTGAAACCCTCATTTCCCAGGAGGGGATGCCCAGACCCCAGAAATGAAGGATGTACTCATATACAGAGAGTTTGTAGCAGAGCTGGAACTGCCACCTCGTGCCCTCTGTCCCATCTACTGGCCAAACCCATTCTCCTGTTTCTAAGGAAAGAGGCTGCGGGATATGTGAATTGTAACTTTTCACAGTCAGTCTGGTATTACAACATCGCCCTCTGATGAGTTAAGTGCAAATGAATCAGAACCAGATGCGCAAATTTTCCTGAAAGCAATGCGTTTAAAAAGTGGAGGAGGAGAGAAGTTTTTGGCAAAAACTCTCTATGATGTGTGGCTACATTAGATGCATAGCACTTCCCCCTGCTTTTAGCTCCTCCCATCAACACCACCTGGAGAAAATGACATGTTAGAACTCCAGGGGGAAGCAGGGCAGTCAGAAGTAGGGATGATACCCACAGTCCTATAACTAGTGTGGCTGTCTTCAGCCCTTATTTTCTTAGAGGTCATTCTTGGCAGGCGAATGACGTTTGGATGAATAAAGCAATCATAAGGAATCAATTCTGGAGAAAAATCCAGGCTTAGACTTTTAACATGCATTTCTCTTGGACTGCTATGAGATTCATATTTTCAGATTCAACTAAAGTCTCTTGAGTACTTGTTAAGTGCAAGGTTTTGTGCTAGGCGCTCACATGGTTCTTTTCTCACCTTGTCAGTCCAATGAAGTTGCGAGGTGGCAGGATCATGAACAGATGAGTGATCTCAGGCTCAGAGAAATGAAGTGACTTGTTCAAGGTCACACAGTTAGGCAGCAAGAGAGCTGTGCTGTCAACTCAGCAGCCACTAGCTACGTGTGGTCATCTAAATTTAAATGAGTTAATTCTAAATAAAATTAAAAACTGAGTTGCTCAACTGCACTAGCTCTATTGCTGCACGTGGTTAGTGGCTACTATATTAGACAGCACAGATGTAGAATATTTCCATCATTATAGAAAGTGCTGCTATAGAGTCTGGGTTTCAACTAATATCTTTATGACCCAATTGTGTTCTCCTTCTATTATATCAGCCTGAGTTGTCCCACATAATACAAGCATCTAAAATGAAAGACAGTTCCTCCTAAGAACAACTAGAAGCTTTCTCCTCCTCACCTGGATGGAGCATACAGAGACTCAGGCTGTTTCTTTACTAAGTCTGCTCTGTCCTGTATATGGCTGGTGTGAAATAGGTATGGACCAGGAGTCAGACGGGAAGGAAAGAGAATGTGGGTTGGGTGTACTGTGTCCCCATTAAACTCATCTGCATTTCAGGAGCATCCTAGGACAGCAGAAGGGGCTGTTGCCAGGGATGTGTTAATACTCAACAAAGTTACAAAGGGAATCAGCACTGTGGAGTGGAAAGATGGTGCAAATTTGGTCAGAAAAATCTGAATTCCATAGCCATGTGGACTTGGGCAATTGTGAAGAGGGATGGTGTTGTCTCCCTTACAGGCATGTGAGGATTTAATTTGTCAGCAGCTGTAAGACACTTAGCATAGTAGGTGTTCCATAAAAGTAGTGCCTTTGCCCAGTCAAGCCGTCCTCTTTCCCCTTCTCCCCCCAAGCCCTTTCCCAGTGGGAGTTACCACCCATTCCACAGTGTTCAAAGGGCACTCTTTGATTTCAATGCTTTTTCTTCCTTCAAAACTAATTATCAGAAAAACTGCTGATATTGTTCTTTATAATATGTATGAATTAAAGCAACCTTCCTAGCGTGTATCTTCCCTGTTTTTTTGGCATTATTTAATCTTATAAAAGCAAGTATCTCTATTTTAACCCTCACATTAGGATAGGTTTGAGGTTGGGTAACCAGAGAATGACTTGAGAATGACTTGGAACAAATGCAGGCAAATCTAGTGAATTTTAATCCTGGAGGATTTTCCTCCACTCTTATCTGTGTTTTTATATATCACGATCACATTTCATCCTATAACGTATTTGCAGTTTACTCAATATTGCTGTACTAAAATAGTCAAGTAGAAATTTAAGTTATTTAATATTCAGAAACTGGGAAATATAAATTAGAATAGAAGATTAAAAATTCAGATTAGATAACCTAGAAATATAGATCGTAGGGGAAGATACCACACTGAAAGGATAAAGTTGTATAATTCACATAATTAACAAGTACTGTAGTAACTAAGTCAATAACATAGTGTTTATCCACTATATTTGACTAACACTTTACAGAATGATTCACAGTACCTGCCTCATAAGAGAGGTTTTGTGAATATTTCTTGAATGATGTGAGGAAAATGAATCTCCAAGAGGTAAATCATTCATGAAGGTCAACCCATCTACTTAGTGGCAGATGCAGAATTCAGGTCCTATGTCCCCTGACTCTAATTCATTGCCCTTTAGAATGATAACAACTCATGTTTATTCAACACTAAAAATATAAAAGGCTCTTTTATTTCTGGAATACTTACTTCTATTAAGCTTCCCAACAATCCTGGGAGGTAAGCATCATTACCCCATATTTCAGGTGAGCAGTGACTCACACAGCATGGCATAGCTTATATGGAAAACAATAAGTACTTAAATTCTGGTAGTTTCACTTCGAGTCCAGTGGGTTTTATTTTTACCACCATAGCCCAGTCCTTTCTCTTTCATATTTTTTTCCCAAAGGAGCAAAAGTAAAAACTAAAATATAATATTTCCAAATCAGATGCATGGGTGATCTGGTGAGTGATAGTTCCATTTCCCAATAACAGAAAAAGAAACCCAAGGGAAGTCCCCTCTGGTCAGTAACTCCTGTAGACCCTTGGAACCAATGCTTTGATATTTGTTTAGTTAAAGGGCATTTAGGTTCTTAATGTCCATTCAAGGCTGGTTCTAGCCTAAGCCTGTGTGTCTTGGTGCCCAGAGCATGTGGAAACGATTCAAGAAATGCACGGCTATGTCACCAGTGTTGCTCAGTGACTCCATCAAATCAACTCTTCCAAACTGGTTATTTCTTTCTTAAAGACACTGTTATGAAGGGGTGTGCTGATGTGCCCTGTGCATATGTATCTGTGCATGTTTTATGTGTGTCTCTGTGTGTCTTAGGGTGATTTCTTCCAACGTGTGTTGTGCATTTTATGATCTTCACAGATGTAAGACTTCACCATGATTAGAAGGGTGGGCGTGGCTATTATTTGGGAGAGGAGGAGAAAGAAGTGAAATTGATGGGTGGCAGGAAACAGAACCGTGTAGATTTCACTGGCCTCCTTTTAGAGCATTTAGCCCTGTTTTCAGAGGCTCATAAAGGTAAACCGTTTTTCTCTATTATTGGGCCAGGAGATGAAAGTTTCATTTTTATTCTTCCCTGGAGCTCATGTGGCCACTCCAAATATGGACTCCATTTTGCCTCATGGTTTCAAAATGTCAGTGAAACTATTTGAATATTGGCTGAATTTATAATGATGATCCTACCTGTTTACAAAGAGATTCAGTTTACAAAGCATTGGTCCATGTTATCCCATCTGCTATTTGATCTTCAGAATAATCCCATAAAGCACCCAGTGCAGATTATTATTCCCATTTTCCTAAGGAGAAAACTGAGGCCCAGAGAAGTTAAGTGACATACTAGAATCACAGGCAATACCAGGCTTAAAAAGGAAGAGAAGGGCACCAATATCTGTTGATAATCAGCTCTGTGCTACTCATTGTGCTGAAAGAGAACCCAGATCTCAGAGAGGGGTCATAATTGGCCTAAAGTCATCCAATTTATGCTCCGCCAGCAACTTGGGGAGTCAGAATCAGAAACTGAGCCTGCCTGTCTCTAAAACTAGTGGTCCTTTCTACTACATCGCGGGATCTCTGTGTATAATAGCCAGGGGGCAAGTTTTGAAAAAAAAAAGATGTTGGCATTGATTATCCCAAACCACTGACAAACCAAACATTATGTAAATCAGGACCCGCCATGTGAATAATAGCTCACATGTGTAAGGCACTTTCAGAAGCCCTTTGAGTGGATCTTTCTTTAACCCTCACAGCAATCTTGTGAGCTAGATATTCTCACTATTCCTAGTTTACAAATGAGGAAGTTGAGGCTCAGAGAGGTGAGGAGCTTATGGAAGGTCACATAGCTAGTGGGTAGCAGAGCTGCAAATCCAACATCTGACTAGAAAAGATCGTCCGCCATTAACCTGTGTTCCCCACAGGCTAATTCCTGTTGCATTTGGGTCATTTTATGGTCACATGAACTGAACCTATTCCATCCCACCCTCACTGCCTACAACATGAAGCTCAAACTGCTTAGCCTGAAGTTCAAGATACCCAGGCTTTTTGAATTCATCTCCCTGTACCTCTTGACACACTCATGCCCCAGCCATGATCCAGTGGATGCTTTTCCCCAACACACCCCCTTTGCTCTCCAATCTTTTGGTTGTGTCTAGAATGGTATTTTCTTTCTGCCTTCCCTTTGAGGACCCTTTTCCTCTTTCACAGACCACCTCAAATGCCATCAATTCTAAGTTTCCTTCCGGGAACCCCTGATTAATTGACTATAATGGCCCCCACTGTGCTCTCCTATGACTCAGATCATCCTTCTTATCTTGTCTTCCTCACCCTCCCCGTATCTCACCTTGAGTGCCCAGGCAGGGTCTGATTCACTAGTTCATCCTCAGCATGGACCAGTGACTAACTTGTGCTGGACACCGTAGATGAGGAATGAGCATTTTCTTTAGATGTACAAAAATTGACTTCTACATTATAATATACAAGTGGCTTCCCATCATTCCTTTTCTTAAAATTTAATTTTAGTTATTTTTTATACAGCAGGTTCTTATTAGTTATCTATTTTATACATATTAGTGTATATATGTCAATCCCAATCTCCCAACACCACCACCCCTCGCCACCACTTTCCCCGCTTGGTGTCCATATGTTTGTTCTCTACAGCTGTGTCTCTATTTCTGCCCTGCAGACAGGTTCATCTGTACCATTTTTCTAGGTTCCACATATATGTGTTAACATACGATATTTGTTTTCCTCTTTCTGACTTACTTCACTCTGTATGACAGTCTCTAGGTCCATCCATGTCTCTACAATTGACCAATTTTGTTCCTTTTTATGGCTGAGTAATATCCCATTGTATATATGTGCCACATCTTCTTTATCCATTCATCTGTCAATGCTGTCATTCCTTTTGATGTAGGAGACCATCTCAGGGCTTTGGAACCAGACAGATCTGGGTCCAAATCCCAACATGTTTACTTCTCAGTTATAACCTTGGGCATTACTTATTTAGACCTCTTAACCCTCAGTTCTTCCATGTGTTAAAATGGTGATGGTGCTGCCTTTCCTGCAGAGAGAGTAACTGTTAGTATTGAATGAAATGGAGAACAAAGCATTCAGGATGGTGCTGGGCACACAGGGAGCACCCAGTAAATGTTAGTTGTTAGGCAGGGGTGTTATTATTGGAGTAGCTTACGATATCTCCCAGCAACGTGGTTAGATTTCCTTTGGATTTGGGTATGCCACTCTGTTGTTTTGGAGTGTAATTCCTCACCTTGACCAACACCCAACTCTTTTGCCATTTTCCATATTTGTTTGTTTTGCTATTGCTGGTATTATTTATTTAGAGTTGTGGCTTTGTAAACCATTTCTTAAAATGCTCCTGTGCTTTAAGGGGCAGCATTTTGGGGAGAGAACATCAGGACAAAGGGAGTAGGAGAGGATGGGAACAGGGCTGGAATCTATTTCTTAGGAAAGCCACTCAACTTCTCTGGGACTACTTTCCCTCATGTGCCAATTGAGGGGTGATGGCAAGATAGGGTGTAAAATCCCTTAGTGCTTAAATGCACTGTGTGTATAAACTTTTTACTCTCTGATCCTGAGACAACAAGTGCTCTTCAGCATAGGGATGTACGTAAATGCATCTCTGCCTGCCCTCCTTTCAGAACACACCCACCCCCCAAATGCCCAGAGGAAACCCACAGTTCCTTTGTTTGCTCATGTTGTTTTCTTTAACCAAGTGGTTGTTTGCAAATGTTTTCTTATTGTAACAGAAGTGAGGCCTCCTCTCCTGGAGGAGATTGAGTTCTTTCTCTTTGAAAGATGCTGTTTACTGAAATAAATCCCACCTCCTTCTTTGTTTGGCTTTTCCTTTGTAAACAATCAAAGACAACTGGCAGAACCAGCAAGCTTGTTCAGTCTAGTGTGGCATCTGGCTTTCTTTTCTGTTTCTAAGCTGAAGTACAGGCTGCGTTGTGAGCCCCACATTCCTCTGCAAAGACAATTAATTCTGTGAGCACTGAGCAAGAGTCCACCACACACCAAGGCCTGTGGGAAAAAAGAGGGAAAGTGGTCCTGATGCTGAGCTCAGCATGGTGGAGAGTCACGGCCAGTTAGGGAAGAGCATCAGAGACCATCTAGTCCTGTGTCCCCCAGGTGTTTTCACACAATGCTTGTCCCATGAATAACTCCTCAGAAAAATGCCAGTGGCAGATGAAATTGGAAAAGAAAAGGCATAACGAAACTTCTAATCTGGATTCACAACAGACCTGAGCACGTGAAAGGTTCTGAGACTTGAAATTCAAAAAATTGTGTTTAATTGAATTTCTCAAGTTTATATGACTAGGTGATGTCTGTGTGTGCATGTGTGTGTGTGTGTGTGTGTGTGTGTGTAAACATGTGTGCGTAGGTTATACTACTTCATGGCAGAAGCAAATGTGTACCAAGGTATTTTGACCTCAAAGCCCTGCTCTCTTGCCAGTCCATTGGTTGTACCTGCCAAGAATTTGGCCATTCAAGTGGGAGACACCTGTAGCACCTGGCTCATTGATAACGAGTTTGACTAGGCCTTTGTAGTATTGGCCTCAGAGAGTTTTACATTTTTAAATTATTTGTCAACATTTAGAAGTTGGGGGTTTTCCTATAAAAAGCCAGGATTCTTGCTTTCCTTGAAAATTAGAAGAGTCGGCAATATTTAGCCAGGGTCTGTCATGGTGACAGCAGGAGTGCAGCTATCTCTTTGGATGGGGCACAGGCTCTACAGTTCACCATGTTCCCACCCAGATTGACTTTACTCACGGGTGTCGCAGGCATGGGCTTGTTGGCATTTTAGCTGACCATCCTTGTTCAGAGGATGCCCTGGAGAGGCCGCCTTTGCTGCTTGTACCCTCCTTCTTCTCACTTCCAAGAGCCGATTACAGCCTCTGATTATGCCGTCTTCAACAGGTGAAACCCAAGGGTGCCTGGCATAGGTGAACCACTGCATGTGAACAACAAAGACAGTATTTCTTGAGTGTTTCTTCTGGAATGACCTCTGTTTTTGGCATATATCAAGGATTCCTTATTTAATCTTCACAACAATAATCTTATACAGTAAGAATTATTATGACACTCACTTTAAAAAAATTTATTGGAATATAGTTGATTTACAATCTTGTGTTAGTTTCAGGTGTACGGCAAAAGTGAATCAGCTATACATATACATAGATCCACTCTTTTTAAGATTCTTTCCCCATATAATGCCACTCACTTTTGAGAAGAGAAAATTAGAGCATAGAATGATTAGTATAACTTGTCCAAAACGATACAGTTAATAAGTAGAAGACCTGGGGTTTGAATAAGGGGAACATACTCTTAACCACTCCTAACCATACATTTCATAAAACATTGTTTTATGTAAGTGACATAATTAAGTTTTTAAAAACATTTTGTTTTGTACTAACCTTAGACTTTTAGAGAAGATGAAAAAGATACAAAGAATTTCCTTATATTCCTCACCCTGCTCTCCCTAATGTTAACATCTTAAATAACCACAGTACAATTATCAAGTACAAGAAATTAACATTGTTAACTGAACTACAGATCTTTTTCTAATTTTACCAGTTTTAACACACGTGTTTTTCCCTGTTTGTTCCAAAGTCCTATTCATGATCTCACGTTGTGTCTCCTTGTTATTTCTCCTTTGTCTCTTCTAGTTTATAACAGTTCTATAGTTTTTACTTGACTTTCATGACCCTGACACTTTTGAGGATTACTGGTTAGCTATTTTGTAGAATGTCCCTCAATCTGGGTATGTCTGATATTTTCTCATGATTGGAATAAGACATGCATTATTTTGGCAAGAATGCCAAAAAAATGTGTCCTTCTCAGTGTATCATATCAAGGAGTTTATGATGTTCATTGTCTTATTGCTGGTAATCCACCTTCATCACTGGGATAACTTGGTATCTACTAGGTCTCTCTACCGTAAAGTTACTATTTTTCCCTTTGCAGTTGATAAGTTTCTTGGGGAAAATAATTTGAAATTACATAGACCCCTTTTCTCCTCAAACTTTTGTCCACTAATTTTGGCATCTTTTAGTTGATCTTATCTGCAACAATGTGCTTCTTTTGCTTTTAATAAAATAATTACAAAATAAATAGACAATATTGGAAGCTTATAGCAAGAATCATGATTTTAATGCAAAATGTTTGGAGGTGACTTCTCTGCTTAATAATCAATATTGCCTTTTGGTTTTATAATGGAGTTGATATCCTAACTTCACATGAGTGAATTCTGTGACTTTGAACAAGCACTAACCGTTCGGAATCTCAGTTTCCTTATCGTTAACAGGGACAGCAAAGTGTTGCTGCATGGATAGAAAGTCATAAGAGTGGATGCTCTAGTTAGACTGGCTGGGCTAGAAGCCTGAAGCTGTTACTCACGAACTGTATGATTTTCAGTAGATTATATAACCTGGCTACGCCTCATTTCCTCCTAGAGCCAATGGAGGGTTAAATAAGATAATAGACGTCCAGTGCTCACTTATCACAGTGACTGGCACATTGTAAGTGATCACTACATATTTGTTGAATTTGAATTTGGTATATTTAACCATTAACCTTAGAAGTAACACTTGTTAAGGATTGTACAGGGTCTAAGACTTTATTCAGCTTTCAAGCTAATACAGGTTACTCTGCCACAGCTTCATGGATGCTAACAAAAGTCACAATACTCCTGGATCAGAGACGAAGGACTTATTACTCACAATACAGCAAGCAGCATGATCTTTTTGTTTTCATTGGCTCCCCTTTACTTCCAAATCCCTTGGGGGTGATGTGGCATGACCCACATCATAGGTGCTGTACAGAGTGGGTTTGCTTCACAGCTGAGAAATCCTGAGCTCAGGAAACCTTTATCTTTTTTTTTCTTTTTTTTAACATCTTGGAGTATAATTGCTTTACAATGTTGTGTTAGTTTCTGCTATATATCAAAGTGAATCAGCTTCATATTGGACAGCCAACAAACCTCTCGCTCCTGAGGGAGATACTCTATTTTCTCAGGTTGTTTACTGTATAAATATCCTTGATAAGGTAGTTCAGAACAAAAGATGTCAGTGCCTCTGCTCAAAAGATGTGCAGAAATGGGAGAGACATGTGGAAAACTGTCTCCCCAAAACACAGTAATAGTTCTTCCTTTGGAAAAGAGCAAATTGATCTATAGGGATTTTTACCAGGGTCCCCAAAATTAGTCTACCCAGTTAATTTCATAACTCCCCCTGGTTTCTTAAGATGCTTTATTTCTTTTACCACTGTCTTTCAGCTTCTGGAGAGCTTTCCAGCGTATAAATCCTACATTAAGGCTTTTTTCCTTCTAAATAGACAACATGAGATTCCAACCACTGATTCTGGTCTGATTCTTAATTGTGTCTCAGAGCAACCAGCTCCTGAATCAGTGTTCTTTCTTGTGTATTTGGAGGAAAATGTACATCCCTATGTAATTACATCCCTATGTAATTGGGATGGTGGGTGGCGATGAGCCTTCTCTCTAGTAAGGGCAGGGGGATGCCTGTGGAAGTACACTATGCCCTTCAACCATGCCCCGGCTGGCTCCATCTTTGTCTCTTTTCTGCTTTTTACTGTGAAAGCTTTTTAAATGTCACATCTGTTTCTTATCACTTCCTTTGGTCTTTCACTGTATGATCAACTCAGCAACCTGACTTGTAAAGGGATCCAGACTGTTTTGCAAGACAACCAACATATGTTAAAGAAAATTGCCCTTTTAATATTCCAATTGCAAAACAAACAAACACACAAGAAACGTTTTCTTCACTGTTTATATGAAAGAATGAACTGCTGTTTTATGACGAAGGGTTTACTGCCTGACTTAATCACAGAGAAAGATGTTTAAAGCAATATATTATACCTTTTAAAAAGAAAATATTTTAAAAATTCTGAAACACTTTATTCAGAGAAAATCACCTAGCAGATACCTATTATCTCTGACAAAGATTAAACACATATTAACATTCTGACATATTTGTTTCAGCCCTCTCTTAAAAAAAAAAAAAAAAAAGGAAAGAAAGAAACATAGTTAACTCCAACTCTCTTCCTTCCTTTTTTTTCAAAGGTGTAACGTCTATTTTGTGTGTTTTAAAAATGATCATAATTAATATATTGGAAGTATCCTTTTGCTAAGTGCTTTTTACATTCAGCATTATATTTTTGGCATTTATCTCTGAGGACTTTTTGATCTAGTTCATTCATTTTAAGTGATTTAATATCATGTTAGGAACTCAACTCTTATCAGATTTTCTGGGTTTAAAATCTGAGTCTACTCTTAACTAAGCATATGAAGTTGGGCAGTTTACATAATCTTCAATTTATATAGTCTTCATTTCTCATATGTCATATGGGAATAATAACATCAATATCACTGAATTGTAATAAAGATTAAGGAGGTCATGCAGTTAGCGTATAGAATAGAATGGTATAATAAGTTTGCTAGAGCTGCCATAACAAAATCCTACAGACTGTGTGGTTTAAACAGTGGAAGTTTACTTCCCACAATTATGGAAGCTGGAAGCCCAAGATCAAGATGCCTGCAGGTTTGGTTTCTTCTGAGGCAGGAGGCTGTCTTCTCTGTGTCCTCACATGGTCTTTTCTCTGTGCACAGGTATCCCTGGTGTCTCTTCGTGTGTCCAACTTTCTTCTTCCTGTAGGGACACCAGTCAGATTACATTAAGGCCCAACCTAACAGGCTTATTCTAAATTACCCACCTCTTTAAAGGCCCTATGTCCAAATACAATCACATTCTGAGGTACTGGCTGTTAGGGCTTCAACATATGAATCTGAGGGGGATGCAATTCAGCCCATAACATATAGGTATGATCACTGTTATTATTTTATGTTACACAAATGCTCCTCCATTTGTATCCATCTCCCTACTGTCACCACTAAGAAAGAGTTGGGATTCTACTTTTTGACAATTCCAAAAATTTCTGCAATAAACATCTTTGTACAAGTCTCTTTGGACATGTATAAGATAGTTTTATTGTTGCCGTTGTTTTTGTTTTTTAGGTTAGAAATCCAGAAGCGGAATTTCTCGGTTATAGAGTATATGAGTCTTTTTACCATGTATTGTCAAATAACTCTCCAAAGTGATGGTATTAATGAATGATTCTATCAATAAGGTTTAGGTATCTCTCTTCCCCAAATCCTTGCCAACATAAGTGTTACCAGATTTATTAATTTTTGCAAATTTTAATACTCTAAATTAATATCTCATTGTTTTAATTTGTATTTTAAATTCATTTATTAAGGATTTTAATTCATTTATTAATTTTGTTAATCTGAATTCTAGTAAATAATATTTGAATGTCTATTATAAGCCTGTCTTTCAGCTTCCCTGCTCCTTATGAACCAAAAGTTTATATTCTTTGCCTATTTTTCTGTTGGATTGTCTTTATATAAATTTGTAAGATCTATTCATATATTCTGAATAATAATCATTGGTTAGTTATATGTGTTGTGAATATATTTTTTGAGTCCTTAGCTTGATTTTTCATTTTATGGTATCTTTTGTCATATGAAAGGTTTTAATCTAAATGCAGTGAATTTTCTTAATCTTCCCATTAATGGTTTGTAGTTTTTTTTTTGTCTTAAGAAATCTTTTCCTGCCACAGTTCAGCAGGATGCTATCCAGTCTTTATATGCAGCTAACTGAATCCCACTTCATTATTTTCCTTCTTCCATTTTGTCTTAGTTACTTTGGCCATCTATTCTTCTGCATGAATTTTATGATCAGCTTGTTAAGTTGTCTGAAAATTCTTGTTTGGATTTTGATAATAGTGAAGTTTATGACTCTGAATGTATAGATTACTTAGAATGAAAGTTACTATTTTATGTAGAATTTTTTCAGGGTTTGTATTTTCAAAAATGAGTTGGGGTCTTTTCAATTTTTTATCATTCTCTGGAATAGTTTATGAGATATAGCTTATTTGTTTCTTTAAAGCTCTATAGACATTATCTATCAAATAGATTCAGCTTGTTTGTTTATCTATTTTATTATAATTAGTTTTTTAATCTATTAAATTACTTTAAAGAAACTTCATTCATTTTTCTCAGTTTTGTTTGTTATATTTATCTAAGAAGTTGTCCAATATTTAAGTTTTAAAATGATTGGTATTGCTCTGTTACGATTTTGAGAATCTTTATCAATAGATACTTTGACTTTTATTCCTAATAATTTTTTTAATGCATTCTCTCTCTTTTTAAATAAACCTTGCCAAAAGTTTGTCTATTTTGTAAGTCCTTTAAAAAGACGCTTTTGGTTTTGTTTTTAAATTACCTCTCCTATGGGATATAAAGTTACATTTTGGTCCCATGACTTAGAAGATATCAATAATAAAATTCTAGGCAAATAGTTAATCTTTTAACAGACTATATTATAAAGATTGTTCAATGAATTTTAAGGACTATCTACCTTTGCTACGTTTTTACTCACAACATTTTTGATACCAAATGTGTATGGGTTGTTGTCACACCAAACACTTCTCCAACTCTTCAGACACCAACTGGGTGTCCTACAATGCAATTCACTTCTGACACTAACTACCCAGCGTTAGTATCCACTTCAGATACCCGTGCCAAGTATTGGGCCACCAGGTTACTCACATTTCTGTCTTATTTGGTTACAAAGTTGTGGGTTCTCACAGATCCCTCCTTCTTAGATTTGATAGTTTGCTAGAAAGGCTCACAGAACTCAGGAAAGTGCTTTACTTGCTATTACTAGGATTATAAAAGATGCAACTCAGGAACAGCCAAAGGGAAGATGCCTAGAGCAAAATACAGGGTTGGGGATCTTCCTTGTTCTCTTGAGGCACATCACCCTCTCAGCACCTCAATGTGTTTACCAACCTGGAAGCTCTCTGAACCTACAATTTAGGGATTTTTATGGAGGTTTCATCACATAGGTGTGATTGGCCATTGGTGATTAACTTGGTCTTCAGCCTCTCTCTCCTCCCCAGAGGCTGGGGAGTAGAGCTGAAAACTTCAACCCTGTAGTCATGCCTTGGTCTTTCTGGCAGCTAGCCCATATCCTGAAGCCATCTAGGAGCCCCTAGCAACCAGTTACCTCATTAGCATAAATCCAGGAGGGGCTGAAAGGGGTTAATCATGAATAACAAAAGATTCTCCTCTTACCTTTATCACTCAAGAAATTCCAAGGGTCACAGAAGCTCTTGTGCCTGGACAAAGATTAAACAAACATTTCTTATATCACACTATCTCACTATCATATGTTAGGGGAATTCGTGGTCTTGCCCTGATGGCTGATCATCTAATGGAGTGATAGTCACATATATTAATAATGGTAATATTAGATGAAAAATGCTGAAACAACTCATGATTCCCTCTTCCCCTAAAGTTCTCTGTGTCAGTGAATGGCATTGTAATCTGCTCCATTGCTCAGGCCAAAATACTTGAAGTGATCTTTGACCCTCCCTTTGACTCTCTCTTTCACACTTTGTATCTGTCCATCAACAAATCTTATTAGGTTCTATATTCAAGAACCTCACCACTTCCTACCACTCCACTGCTATTACTCCCAAGCCACCATCATCTCTCCCCTGAACTATTGAAACAATCTCATAATTGGTCTTCCTGATTCCACACTTGCCATTGAAGTCTATTCCCAGTAGAGCAGCAGAGGGATTCTTTAAAAAGAAGACAGATCATTGATTTCTTGATTAAACCCTTCCAGCAGCTTCCCTAAATATGTAGAATAAACTCAAAATCCTTACCATGCTCTATGAGGCCCATCTCAGTCTGTCTCTTGGCCTCTTCCCTGCCTTTACATCCCCTCACTCTTCCCCTTGCTCACTCCATTTCAGCCACATTCATCTACTTGTTCCTGAATACATCAAGCATGTTCCTTTATGGACTTGGCACTGGGGTTCTCTTTTATTAGAATAATCACTCTCTGCTCAACCAGTCTTACTCCCTCGGTTTATTCGGATCTTCTCCAAGTGTCATAGAATCAAGAAGTCTTCCTTGACAACCCTATTGGGGATATCCTGACCCCATTAAGCCCTTGCCCTTATTTAATTTTCTTCATAGCATTTATCTGACATTAGGTGGATTGTTTGTTTGTTTGCTTGTTTTTTCTGTCATAGGAATGTAAGTGCCATAAGGGTAGGTCTTTGTCAGTTTTGTTGCTGTGGTGTTTGCATGCCTCATAATTTACTATTTCAATCACTATCCTACTTTCTTAGGTAACAATTTCTCCACTTTCTTTCTTTTCTTATTGAAGTATAATTAACTTACAATATTATATTGGTTTCAGGCGTGCAATATAGTGATTAGATATTTTTATACATTACAAAATAAACACCACTTTAAGTCTGACAGGTTATCATCTGTCACCATACAAAGATATTACAATATTATTGATTATATTCCCTCTGCTATACATTACATCCCCATGACTTATTTACCTAATAGATAGAAATTTGGACCTCTTAATCTCCCTCACCTATTTCAGTCATTCTCCCAGTTGCCTCCCCTATGGCAGTTTGTTCTCTGTGTCTCTGAGTATGTTCCTGTTTTGTTACGTTATGTTTATTCATTTGTTTTATTTTTTAGATTCCACATATAAGTAAAATCATATGGTATTTTTCTTTCTCTGTCTGACTTACTTCACATAGCATAATATCCTCTAGGTCCATCCATGTTGTCACAAATGGCAATATTTCATTCTAGTCTTATGGCTGAGTAGTATTCCAATATATTATTATTATACTATATTATATATTATTCCTATATAATATGATCTTCCTATATATAGATAATCTTCTTTATCTAGTCATCTTTTGATGAACACTTAGGTTCCACCATATCTTAGTTATTGTAAATAATGCTGCAAAGGGCATATGGGTTCATATATCTTTTTGAATTAGTGTTTTTGTTTTCTTAGGATAAACACCCAAAATTGCAATTGCTGGATTTTATGGCAGTTCTAGTTTTAATTTTTTGAGGAACCTCCATACAGTTTTCTTAGTTGCTGCCCTAATTCACATTCCAACCAACAGTGCACAGAGGTTCCCTTTTCTCCACATCCTTGCCAACACTTGTTTTTGTCTTTTTGATAAGAGCCATTCTGACAGTGTGAGGTGATAACTCATTGTGGTTTTTATTTGCACTTCCCTGATGATTAATAATGTTGAGCATCTTTTCATGTGCCTGTTGGCCATTTATATGTCTTCTTTGGGAAAATGTCTATTCAGGTCCTCTGTCCTTTTAAAATTGGGTTGCTTATTTTTTTTGATGTTGAGTTGTATGAGTTCTTTGTTTATTTTGGATATTAACCCCTTATCAGATATATTGTTTGCAGATATCTTCACCCATTCAGTAAGTAGGCAACCATTTCATTTTGTTCATAGTTTCCTTCCTGGCAAAAGCTTTTTAGTTTGATGTAATCCCATTTGATCATTTATGCTTTGGTTTCCCTTGCCTGAGGAGACTATTCAAAAAAAGTTAAGACTGATGTCAAGTAGTTTACTGCCTATGTCTTCCTCTAGAAGTTTTATGATTTCAGGTCTTACACTTAAGGTTTTAACCCATTTTGAGTTTATTTTGATATATGATGTGAGAAAGTAGTCCAGTTTGATTCTTTTGCATGTAATTTTTCTAATACCATTTATTGAAGATGCTGTCTTTCCCCAATCGCATTGTCTTGCATCCTTTGATGCAGATTAATTGACAACTAAGTGTGACTTCATTTCTGGGATCTCTATTTTGTCCCACTGATCTGTGTGTCTGTTTTTGTACCAGTAACCATACTGTTTTGATTGCTATAGCTTTGTAGTGTACTTTGAAATCAGGGAGCATGATGTCTCCAGCTTTGTTCTTCTTTCTCAAGATTTTGACTATTTCATGCCTTTTGTGGTTCCATACAAATGTTAGAATTATTTGTTCTATTTCTGTGAAAAATGCCATTAGTATTTTGAATCTATAGATTGCCTTGGGTAGTATGGTAATTTTAACACAATTAATTCTTCCACTCTGTGAGCATCGTATACATTTCCATTTGTTTATGTTGTCTTCAATTTCTTTCATCAGTTTCTTGTAGCTTTTAGAATACAGGTCTTTTAATTCCTTAGTTAGATTTATCCCTAGGTATTTTATTCTTCTGATGCAACTGCAAATGGGATTGGTTTTCTGATTTATCTTTCTGATAGTTTGTTGTTAGTGTATAGAAGTGAAACTGGTATCTGTATATTAATTTTTTATCCTGTAGCTTTACTGAATTCATTTATTAGTTCCAATTGTTTTTCATCTTCAGGGTTTTTTATATATAGTATCATGTCATCTGAAAATAGTGACATCTTTACTTCTTCCTTTCAAATTTGGATTCCATTTATTTCTTTTTCTTCTCTGATTGTTATGCCTAGTACTTTTGAATACTATGTTGAACAAAAGTGGTGAAAGTGGGCATACTTGTCTCATTCCTGATCTTAGAGGAAAATTTTTCAGCTTTTCACTGCTCAGTATGCTGTTAGCTGTGTGTTTGTCATATATGTTTGTCATATATGTTTGTCATATATGTCATATATGCATGTTCCCTCTATGCACACTCTGTTGAGAATTTTTCTCATAAATTGATGTTGAATTTTGTCAAATTATTTTTCCGCCTCTCTTTCAATTATCAAATAATTTTTATTTTTCAATTTGTTAATGTGGTATATCACATTGATTGATTGATGTTTCAAGGATATTGAACCACCCTTGCATCCTTGGAATAAATCCCACTTAATCATGGTGTATGATCCTTTTAATGTATTGTTGAATTGTTTGCTAATATTTTGTTGAGAATTTTTGCATCTATTTTCATCAGTGATATTTGCCTATTGTTTTCTTTTTGTGTGTGTGTGCTGTCTTTGGTTTTGGTAACAGGGTGATGCTGGCCTGGTAGAATGAGTTTGGAAGTGTTTCTTCCTCTTCAATTTTTTGGGATAGTTTGAGAAGGATAGATGTTAACTTTTCTTTAAATGTTTGGTAGAATTCACCTGGGAAGCAAATGGTCCTGGACTTCTGTTTGTTGGGAGTTTTTAAATTTCTGATTCAATTTCCTTACTGGTAATTTGTCTATTCATATTTTCTATTTCTTTCTAATTTAGTCTTGGGAGATTGTACATTTCTAGGAATTTATCCATTTCTTCTAGGTTGTCCATTTTATCAGTGTGTCATTGTTCATAGCAATCTCATATGATCCTTCGTATTTCTGTGATATCCGTTGTGACTTGTCTTTCATTTCTGTTTTTATTTATTTGGACCCCTTTCTTTTTTTCTTGATGAGTATGGTGAAAGGTTTATCAAATTTATTTCTCTTTTCAAAGAAGCAGCTTTTAGTTCCATTGATCTTTTCTATTGTTTTATTAGTCTCTATTTCATTTATTTCCACTCTGATCTTTATTCCTTTTTTCCTTCTACTAATTTTGGGTTTTGTTCATTCCTTTTACTAGTTCCTTTAGGTGTAAGATTAGGTTTTATTTGAGATTTTTCTTGTTCCCTGAGATTAGACTTTTACACTTTTATATAAACTGTAATTTCCTTTTTAAAACTTGTTAGCTTGGCCCAAAGATTCTGGATCATTGTATTTCCATTTGCATTTGTTTCTAGGTATTTTTTGATTTCTTCAGTGACTCATTGGTAGTTTAGTAGCATATTGTCTAGCCTCCATATGTTTGTGTTTTTTGTAGGTTTTTTCCTTGTAGTTGATTTCTAGTCTCATACCATTGTGGTTGAAAAAATGCTTGATATGATTTCAATCTTAAATTTAATTGAGACTTATTTTGTGGCCTAGTATGTGATCTATCCTGGAGAATGTTCCATGTGAACTTGAAAAGAATGTGTATTCTGCTGCTTTTGGATGGAATGTTCTATATACATCTATTATGTTCATCTGGTCTCATGTGTCATTTAAGGCCAGTGGTTCCTTATTGATATTCTGTCTTGACGATCTGTCCATTGATGTAAATGGAGTGTTAAAGTCTCCTACTATTATTGTGTTACTGTCAATTTCTCCCTTTATTTCTGTTCATTTGCTTTATGTATTTAAGTCCTTCTATATTGGGTACATATATATTTACAATTGTTATATCTTCTTGTTGGATTGATCTCTTTATCATTATGTAATATCCTTTTTGTCTTTAGCTAAAGTCATTGTTTGCAAGTCTGTTTTGTGTGATACAAGTACTGCTACCCTGGCTTTCTGTTCATTTTCATTTGTATGGAATAACTTTTTCCATCCCCTTACTTTCAGTCTGTGTGTGTTATCATTTCTGAAGTAAGTCTCTTATAGGCAGCATATATATGGGTCTTGTTCTTATATCCATTTAGCCACTCTATGTCTTTTTTTTTTTCACTTTTGATTGGTGCATTTATCCCATTAACATTTAAAGTAGTTATTGAAATATGTGTGTACTCATTGCCATTTTGTTGATTCTACTCTGGTTATTTTTGTAGTTCTCTTCATTTCTTCTTCTTTTTCTCTCTTCTCTTGTGATTTGATGACTATCTTTAGCATTATGTTTAGATTCCTTTCTTATTTTGTGTACATACCTATTATATATTGGGGTTTGTGGTTACCTACAGTTCATATATAACATTATTTTAGGTTCATATATAACATATATATGATAATTTTAGGTTGCTGATCTCTTAAGTTCAAATGTATTCTAACAACCTTGTGTTTTTACTCCCCCCTCCCCTATGTTAATGTTTTTTACATCATATTTTACATCTTTTTTTTGTGTATCCCTTAACTACTTATTGTATCTATATAGATTATTTTACTACTTTTGTATTTTAACCTTCCTAGTAATTTTATAAGTGGTTGATCTATTATCTTTGTGTTTGCCTTTACTGATGAAAATTTCTTTTCATAATTTTCGTATTTCTAGTTGTGGTCTTCTTTACTGCTTAGAGAAGTCTCTTTAACATTCCTTGTAAATCCTGTTTACTGGTGCTGAATTCTTTTACCTTTTGCTTGTCTGTAAACTCTTTATATCCTTCAAATCTGAATGATAGCTTTGCTCCATATTCTTAGGTGTAGGTTTTATTCCTTCTATTACTTCGAATGTATCAAGCCACTCTCTTCTGGCCTGAAAAGTTTCTGCTGAAAAGTCAGTTAATGATTTTATGGGTGTTCCCTTGTATATAAGTAGTTGCTTTTCTCTTGTTGCTTTTAAGATTCTCTTTTTATTATTAATTTTTGTCATTTTAATTATAATGTGTCTTGGTGTGGACCTCTTCGAGTTCATCTTGTCTGAGATTCTCTGTGCTTCCTAGACCTGGATGTCTGTTTCCTTTCCCAGGTTGAGGAAGTTTTCAGCTATTATTTCTTCAAATAAATTCTCTGCCCCTTTTTCTCTCTCTTCTCCTTTTGGGACTCCTATAAATGTGAATGTTAATATGCTCAATGTTGTCCCAGAGGTCTCTTAAATTATCCTTAGTTTTTGATATTCTTTTTTCTGTTCACTTGAATAATTTCTCCTACTCTGTCTTTCAGTTTGCTGTTCTGTTCCTCTATATCATCCAACCTACTGTTGACTCCTCCTAGTGTATTTTTTACTTCAGTTATAGTATTCTTCAGTTCTCTTTGGTTATCCTTTGTTAGAAAGAGTTCATCCATTTGTCCAAGTTCATTGAGCATCTTTATGATTATTACCTGGAATTCTTTTTTGGCTTATCTCTACTTTGCTTATTTTTTTTTTTTAATTTTTTTATTTTTTTTAAATTTTTTTAACATCTTTATTGGGGTATAATTGCTTTACAATGGTGTGTTAGTTTCTGCTTTATAACAAAGTGAATCAGCTATACATATACATATGCTCCCATTGCTTATTTCTTCTTCTTGGGTTTTGTCTTGTTCCTTCGTTTGGAACATATTTCTTTGTCTCCTCATTTTGCCTAAATCTCTGTGTTTATTTCTCTATATTAAGTAAGTTGGTTACATTTCCTGATCTTAGAGAAGTGGCTTTATGTAGGAGACATACAATGAGGCCCAGTATCCCACTCCTCTTTAGTCCCCAGAGTTATATCCTCCAGAGATGCCCTCTATGTGGGCTGTGTGGGCCCTTCTTTTGTGGCAGGGCTGACTACTGTGGGTGTACTGGTAGGCAGGACTGGCCCCCAGCCTGATGGGCTGCCTTGTTTTGTCTTGTGTGGTGGCTGCTGGGCCACTGGTGGGTGGGTTTCGATTCCTGTGCAGCTGGCTGCTCAGTCCATGGGGTTCCAGGACTGGTGTTGACCCACTGGTGAGCAGGTAAGCCCTTGGCATTTATGAGCTAGAGGGAGGGCTCCAAAGTGGCCATTGTCAGTACCTGTGTCCTTGTGGTAGAATGGGCTAACCAAAATGGCTGCCTCAAGTGTCTGTGTTCCCAGGGGAAGTCCCACTTGCCTCCTGCCTCTCTGGGAGGCTCTCCAAGATCAGCAAATGGACTGACCCAGGTTCCTTTCAAATTAGCGCATCTGTTCTGGGACTCAGAGTATGTGAGCTTTTGTGTACACCCTTTAAGAGTGGATTCTCTGTTTCCTACAGCCCTCTGGCTCTCCTGTATGCAAGCCTGACTGGCTTTCAAGGGGCTCATCTTCTTATTGAAACCCCCACCTCCCAAGGCTGGGGAAATCAATGTGGAGCTCAGACTCCTTGCTCCTTGGGGAGAACCTTTGTAATTGTGATTATCCTGCCATTTGTGGGTCACCTACCCAGGATATTGATCTTGACTATACCATGTCTCTGCCCCTCTTACCTATCTCATTGTAATTCCTTCTTTATATCTGGAGTTGTGAAAAGTATTTTCTGTTAGTCTTCAGGTCATTCTCAAAGACAGTTGCTCTGTAAGTAGTTGTAATTTTTGTGTGCTTGTTGGAGGAAGTGAGCTCAGGGTCTTCCTACACTTCCATCTTGACCATGCCTTCCTAGGTAAGAATTTCATGTAATTTTTCTCTTTTCAAACCTCCAACATACCTCTATCCTATTCCCCCACTCTTTTCTTCATGACCTTGCTTCTAGTTTCATTGAGAAAGTAGAACTTTTGCAAATTTTCACCATAGCATCTCCCAACCAGCCATACTTTTCTTCCTTTAATATAGATGTACATTAATGATTTTTTCAAAGGTGAGCCCTTCTCCTTGTGCACTGGATCCATCCCCTTTTACCTACTCAGTGACTTGCCTCTAGGATTACACTCTCTCTTGAATCACTAATACATCTCCCCCCACCCCCAACCTGGATCTTACTATCAGGATATAAACATGGTATTCGATGTTTCATCTTCCAAAATAATCCTCCCTTTACTCCACATCCCCGTCCAGATACCTCCTCATTTCTTTGCTTCCCATATAGTAAAACTATATACTTGCTCCTAACTTTCTCTTCTTTGGAAAAGCAATTTGAAAATGAAACTAAGATATTCAGTTTTAGTGGATATTGGGTGAAGTCAGGAAATTGCATTGTATTTTTTTTTTTTTTTTGCAGTACGCGGGCCTCTCACTGTTGTGGCCTCTGGCATTGCGGAGCACAGGCTCCGGACACACTGGCTCAGCAGCCATGGCTCATGGGCCCAGCCGCTCCGCGGCATGGGGGATCTTCCTGGACCGGGGCACGAACCCGTGTCCCCTGCATCGGCAGGCGGACTCTCAACCACTGCACCACCAGGGAAGCCCGCATTGTATGTTTTTAAGACTCCCTTGGTGAGTGTGTTCAGGATTGAGAACTATTAATTTAAGTTTTTGTGTTAGGAACTATTCCTAACTAAAGATGACTATAAATGAAAATGAAATTCTCCAATTTTACTGTCAGTAGAGCAAAGCGTTTGATTTATGACATATAATTTACCAGAAACATGGTCATGATGGAAAAAGTAATATACTTTTCTATTATTTTACTGTTTATTTGACTATTATGGAAATCTGGGATGAGTAACAGGAAATCTTAACATTAATTTTGTCTCTATAGGCTTGTGCTTGCCTTTTCTAGCCTTATTGATGTGGGAAGCAGGCAGTATATGATGTGGGAGGAAGAGGTGGAAAGGGTGTAGGAAAATTATGATTTTTCTACTCACTAACAGTATTTTCCAGACATAGACGAACAAGAACCATACATATTCTAGTAAAATTTTCATAATATTTAACACCCTGCCTTTCATGTGGTAGTTGTTCAGCACATATGTATTGAATAAGTAAAAACAGGAAGTTGATCTTGTCCAGCTAAATCTCCGTGTTTGCTATTCTCGAGGCTCTTAGGAAGTCCATGACATCTAGCCAAAGATGGCTAAAATGCAAGATAAATCTTACACTCTAGTTCCTTAGTATAATTATTCATCCATTCATTCACTCACTCAAAAAATAGTTATTGAGTGCCTTTCACATACTGGGCACTGGGATTGGTGCTGTGAATGCAGATTTGGTGTCTACCCATAGACATGTAACTCAGTGTGATTATAGTCCAGGCAAATCGTTTGATGCCACTGGTCTCTGGCTATGTTGTTTTATGAAAATCATTTCCTTAGTCTGTGCCTCAGTGTCTCCATGAAAAAAGAATATACGTTTCCACGGATTGTAATGAGGATTAAATGAAAAGTCATATAAAACATTGTTCACAAGCCATGAAGGATAGCATAAAGCTTTACTTATTATGGTAACAGTTCACACCCTACATTTTAAAAAAGTAAATTGGGAGAAGAGCAAATTTAAAGGGTGAAGTTAAATTGTTTTGCTGTCAAATAAGGCTTGAAAACTGCTAGTTGTCACTCTTCCCCTGTCAGAGGGGTCTTTTTAGGTTTTCTGCTATCATAACTGATTGTTGTGAATGAAAGGCCTGTTTCCTACTTCAACCATCAAGTGCAAGGGCCATTACCTTCTACCGATCAAGTTTGCCTTGCTGGGCTCACAGTGCTCTGGGAGCAGTGTGTTGTTTGTGGGGCTCTTCAAACCTCAGGTGCTCTGCTGGATGTGGATAGCTCCCAAGCAAAATAACCTGGCAATCAAACATTGTCTTTTTTTTTTTTTTTAATTTTTAAAATATTTATTTATTTAGTTTTGCTGTGTTGGGTCTTCTTTTATGTGCATGGGCTTTCTCCAGTTGCGGCAAGTGGGGGCCACTCCTCATCACGGTGCGCGGGCCTCTCACTATCGCGGCCTCTCTTGTTGTGGAGCACAGGCTCCAGACGCGCAGCCTCAGCAATTGTGGCTCACGGGGCTAGTTGCTCCACGGCATGTGTTTATCTTCCCAGACCAGGGCTCGAACCTGTGTCCCCTGCACTGGCAGGCAGATTCTCAACCACTGCACCACCAGGGAAGCCCCAAACATTGTCTTTAATCACCAGATTTCTTTGGGTTGGGCCTCCTCTCTGGTGTCAAGCTCCCAGTGGCAAACTGCTTAATTAAACTCCCCCAGAAAATCAGAAACAGTATGAACTGCTGTCTACCACCAAGGGACCATGTTTTTTTTTAAACAAACACTCTCATATTGCCTTCAGAGAGGTTGATAACTTCAGAAGTTAAAAGGATTATAGAGATATGGGATTCCTAAAGACCAGTTCTCAGCATAGGCTTGGTCATGATGGCATTTACATCCATCTCATCAGCTGAATATATTCATTTTAAAGGATTATCCTTTATTTTGTCATAAAATGACAGACTGATAGTGAGAATAGTATGGTAGCTTTCACACCACAGTCCCCAGCACATATAATCTCTGAAATCACAGATTCTGGGAACCAGTTTCAGAGGTGGGGCAAATGAAACTCTGTCGAAACTCAAGTGATATAATTTCCCTAAAATGACATAGTCCTTAAAGTACAGGTGTCAACCTTAGGTCTACTGATCAATAGTTTAGCGCAGGCTGAGGAAACAGAATTACGTATAATGAGAAAAGTGGTTTTCACATGTTCGAGAAATCCCTGCTTTCAGAGAAATTTGGCTAATGCAGAGCCAATGTGCCTTGCTGTAGTCTTGTATTTTGGCTGAAGGACAGTTTATGTAAGCCATCAGCGCCCATGCATTTTCCACTCATTCACCCTTAAAAAAAGCAAACAAACCAACATTGCCAGGAAAGGCTTTATAGCATATAGGAAAAGGAATTATAGATAAGGTTGGTACTTGTGATGTGTTAGGACTTGGACTCAATTCTGCTTTGTTATTGGCAATGTCAATGTCTTGAACAAGTCTCTATCTGTAAGCACTTCTCCACCTGCTAAGCTTCATCCAAGGGTAAAAAGAGAATATACAGATGAAAATGCTTGGTAAACTGTATTATGTTCTACAGATTGAAAAAGTGATTATTGATGGTAAAAACTAAAAGCTTCTACCTTTCATTTGATAATAGACCTAGGCTTGAAGAGGGTAAAAGACCCTGTAAGTCCATTCTTAGGTATATTTCCATGATCAATGAAAGCAAACATCTGCAAAAATACTCGTACAAGAATATCCATAGCAGCTCCAAATTGGAAACAACCCTTTTGTCTAGACAGGTAAATGGAGTCTCAGCAATGAATGAATTTCATGGTTAAGTGTCTCAAAGACTATGCTAAGCCAAAAAATGTGGGTAAAAAATAGTACATTATGTATAATTCAATTTATATTAGGTTCTAAAATAGGCAAAAGCTACTTTATTAAAGAAAATAAATTTTAGAATGGCTCTCTCTGACATGGGAGATTGCCTGGTGAAAGGGCATGTGGGGTCTTCTTGCTGGGCAATGGAAATGTTCTATATTTTGATAGAAATGTCAGTTATACAGGTGCACACATTTGTCAAAACTCACCCTATTATGCATTCAGTATTGTACATTTACTAAATATAAATCGAACCTAAAAAGGAACCCTCATTTATTTTTGTCTACTTGGGAAAATACAAATTTTTAAGGCTTAGGAGCTGGTCAAGAGGTTACTAGTCACATGAAGATAATTTTAAAGCATTTCTCACACTATTAGAGCATAGGTATCACAGAGAGTCTACTGGCTTCAGATAAAAATAAATATTGACTACAGAGAGAATAGGGCACATAGACCAGAAGGAGATGATATTGCAGGACCAGGAAATAAAGAAGGATACTCTCCCTAGGGTAAGTAACCAGTGTTAGACATTTTAGAGGATGTCTCTGTATGGCACTTTATCTCCTAAAGTACAATTGATACCAATTGGGTAGTTAAACTTTGAACAATTGTAGATGATCACAGAAATTAGAAGTCTGCTTAAATAGTAGTAAAGGCCTTGATACCAAAAGTGACACCTTGGTGTAATAAAGTGCCGTAGAACTTGGGCAATGCATATAAAGGAATTCAGAACAGGTTGGATGATGGACTCTTTGGCTCTAATTCAGGTAGTTTTTAAACCAATTCAATTATTACTTTTGTTTGTAATATGTCATATGTATCAATAATTATTCTTAAATTAACCACATAGAAAACAACATATAGTTCTATTCAATAATGTAATTTGGTCACTCTCAAAGAAATCCACTTCAGGGAGTAATCCCAGAATGTCACTGATAAATAAACCCTATTGATTGTTTTAATAAAGTTGGAGGACAAAATCACATAAACAGATTCCGTTATAGAATATCATTTAACATGGCTTATTTATGCCTGAATGTATTCATTGGTAATGCCTTGTGTTTTAAAATTTTTAATTTAATATAGTCAAAACCAACCAAAATGAGAATGTTATACAAAATGTCCCAAATTTCATCAAGTTCTCATCCCACAGATTGTCCTAGTTTATTTCCTGCTGTTAGTGCCTCTGAGAGTTCTTCTCAAAGTAACCATGACTGTTTGTATTTTCTATGGCTAATTTGGGTGAGGGAAGGGAGAGGGAGATGATTTGTCTAAAAGCTTTGTACAAAAATGTGCCTCAACTTTAATAAGCATCAGAGTTCTGATTGCTCAACGGTCTGCTCCATTTGAAAAAATCACTCTTTCATAATTTTTTTCTTGCTAATTATGTCAGAAATTTTGATTTTCTTTCCCTTCATTAATTCATTCAAACTTTAATACTTGAAATACTTACTGAGAATCTATTATAGGCTAACATATCAGCATTTGATGCTGGTATGATATAAAGAAAAATAAGTCATCATTGATTCAATTCATGGCCTTTACATCCTATTAGAGGAGAGAAATCCAAACACAAGGAAGTTAAAACAATGTTAATTTATTTGAACACATTTTTGCTAAGGTTACTTTGAAAAATAATGTTGAAGTGGAAAGCACAAAAAGTAAATTTGGGTGTAAGTTGGGAAATGGCCTGATGTAGAGCTTAACACCCACATCATTCATTCTTTCATTTCAATCTCCAGTTAACTAGTAACATGGATTATTTATGATGTAACATTTACCACTCTTTCACCCTCAATCTTTTCTTGCAGCTCTCCTAACTAGTTCTGAAAAATAGAACACATACT
Source organism: Neophocaena asiaeorientalis asiaeorientalis (assembly GCF_003031525.2). Taxonomy (NCBI): domain Eukaryota; kingdom Metazoa; phylum Chordata; class Mammalia; order Artiodactyla; family Phocoenidae; genus Neophocaena; species Neophocaena asiaeorientalis. The sequence continues at coordinate 848,789 of NW_020174369.1, read as the reverse complement.
CAAATCAAAGGATTTTGCTACTAAGTTTGATGAACTGGAAACACTATTATTTTCGTGTTTGGCCCATAAAATTGGCAAAATCTTCTATCCACGTGTCATGAAATCTCAGATTACCTGTGGCTCTCCACCCAATTTATGGAGAGTGACACTGAGGGCATTTTCCTATCAATCTTCATCTATGCTAGAGATACTTTCTTGATACAGAGATCCGATCATTTCTGGTGCTCCATCTTCTGTTTTTAAGGAATCCAGTTTCTTTATCAGTAGCTTCTGGTCTGCCTTTCAGTGCCTGAGTGTGCCTGTATTACTTATTCTGAAATTCTCAGGTTGCATACTCTGAGACTCTCCCTTACTTAACCAGAGAGGGAAAGTTTATTTCTTTAAGCTCTCAATTTTCATTGTTCTTTCTTTCTCTTGGATGTCTCCCAGTTTATGCCTTTACTTTCAGGCATAGTGTTATTATTAGCCTCCAGTGGAGGCATTTCTTTCACCCCAGTCTGCTGATTTATTGTACCTTCAATCCTTTCCATAGCATATATGATAAAAATAATAATTGCAATCAATCAGGTTCAGGCTATGTGCCAGGAATTGGCCAGTTGTTCTACATACAATATATGTAGCCGTACCAGTAATCCTGCAAAGTAGGCATAACATTATCCTGCTCTAAGAGTAAGGAAATGAGACTCAGAGAGGTTTAAATAACTTGTCACAAAGTGAGCAAATAGTGAACCTAGACTGAAACCCAGATCTCTTGACTCCAGACGTTAGACTTTTTCCCAGGTTACCATTCTGCTTTTTCCTGGGGAACAGCGCCAGGAACTTGTTAGGTATTTAATAGCTGTTTGTTACATTAATGCATAAAAGAACATGTAGAATTACCTATATACTTTTTGCTAGAATGAAATGCTAAAAGTATTTATAATTAGTATAATAGACTAGTTCACTGGTCATAAGCAACTAGAGAAACTGAACAATATACGTGATTCTTCTGTTTTCAGACATTGGACAACATGGAATTGTGCTTCATGAGAGAAGATAAACAAATGAGGTTAACCCCACAATCATTTCAGCTTTCAGGCTGGAGGCATTCTCTGAAATGTGGGACAGGGAGGGGAACCCAAGCAAAGCTAAACAGGTTCACTGAGTTGAGGAAACAGATAGATGTTTGAGGGAAGGCTAAGCGACTTGAATTGCAGGGCTGAGTACCATAGAGGAGGGAAGTAAGCCCAGAAGGAGATCCAGTAAAATGTACAGGGGTCCTTTTGAGTCTGGCTGAATCCTATCCTGTGCATGTGCAGAGTGAGACTCTCTGAGATCAAGCAAAGAACAAGTATCTGGCAGAAAATATGTTCCAAGGAGGTAAGGCAAACAATTTGTAGAGCCCTCAAAGGGCTGGGAGTTCTAAATGCCAGAGTGCAGAGACCTTATTGAATATCTAGGCCATTCTGTAGACACCCAAGAAGGTTTATGCCATAGTAGCTGAGTACTCTGCACTTGCCCTAACAAAGTTTAAAAATAAAGTTTGAAAGCGTCAAGCTGATTCACAAACAAATTAAATGCCTGACAACACAAACTTTCACACTCTTTAAAGGGAGACGATAAGAGCCAAATATTTAGTAATGTAAGGCTTATAGTGTCCAGCATCCAATAAAATTTTAATAGACATGCAAAGTAACAAAAAATGTCACTCATAACTGGAAGAAAAGTCAATCTGTAGAAATAAGCCCAGAAGTTACAGAAATGATGGAATTAGCAGACGAAAACTCTAAAACTATTATACATATTTTCAAGGGTTTAAAGAATAATAGAAATATGCAAGTCAAGGAATAAAAGATATAAAGAGAATTAAGTGGACATTTGAGAGATGGAAGGTGAAATATTGTAAATAAAATATCTAATGGATGGGCTTAATAACAGAATAAGAGATTAGCAAGCTTGAAACTATCCAAGTGAGAGCACATAGAGAAAAAAGCCATAAGAAGTAAAATAAACAGAGATTCAGTGACATTGAGAAAGCATAAAGTAATTTAATATTCATGTAATTAGGGACCCTGACAGTATGGTAAGTAGTGGTGGAAAAAATTATTTAAAGAAATAAATGTCAAAAATTTTCCAATGATTTCAACAGGGTAAACACACATGAATGGAAAAACCACCAAGGCACATGCTAGTCAAATTGCTGAAAACTGGCAATAAAGAGAAAATAAAAGCAGCCAGAGGAAAAGACACATTATACACAAATAGAATGACTACCAAATTCTTGTCAGGAACAATGCAAAACAGAAGACAATGGAATAATTTCTTTAATATGCTAAAAGAAAAGAAATTGTCAAACTAAATTTCTATATCCAGGAAAAAAATATCCTTCATAAATGGAAGGAAATGAGACTTCCGGTATCTGGTCTGATATGTAAAGACCTTGGAAGTCATTACTCCCATTTTATAAGAAAAAAGCTGAACAAACTGAAAATCAACAACTTGTCTTAGACTGATGAGAGAATTGAGGTCACAAGGTAAGCTGCCGCCCTGAAAATTTGGAGAGATAGGTGAATACAAATGATCCAGCTTACTGGGAGAAGCAGCCCAGGAGCAGAAGCCTGCTGCTGGAGCCTGTACCACTTACCACCATGTTAATTGGGCTACTGTGTAATAAAAGAGGATTACAGCTAAAAGAATTGCAAGCCTCAGACCCTATTTAAGGAGTCTCTGAGGAAATCCAAAACAAGGGAGACAGGAACAGATATCAGAGGAAATTTTAGCCTTTGATATCTACAGGTATAGCAAATATTAAACACAGTCTAACTCCTAGCCAGATACACATTAAACCTCACACTAAAGGCCTACTTATTTCATTTCTGTTTACTTGATCCATCATGTCTGGTTATCAACAAAAAATTAGAAGAGACATTAAAAGGCAAAAAAACATAGTAAGAAGAGACGAAGCAAACACCAGAACCAGATTCAGTTATGGCAGAGATTTTCAAATGATCAGATTGGAAATTTAAAAATAATTATGATTAAAATGTTATGGGCTCTAATGGAGAGAGTAAACAACTTGCAAAATTGAAAAGCAAAATAAATACATTTATTTATTTATTTATTTATTTATGGCTGCCTTGGGTCTTTGTTGCTGTGTGCAGGCTTTCTCTAGTTGTGGCAAGTGGGGGCTACTCTTTGTTGCCGAGCATGGACATATTGCAGTGGCTTCTCTTTGTTACGGAGCACAGGCTTTAGGCGCATGGGCTTCAGTAGTTGTGGCTCACGGGCTGTAGAGTGCAGGCTCAGTAGTTGTGGCACAGGGGCTTAGTTGATCCACGGCATGTGGGATCTTCCTGGACCAGGGTTTGAACCCATGTCCCCTGTGTTGGCAGGCAGATTCTTAACCACTACGCCACCAGGGAAGCCCCCATTCTTTTTTTTTAACTTTATTATTTTTTTAATTGGGCTATAGTTGCTTTACAATGTTGTGTTAGTTTCTGCTGAACAACAAAGTGAATCAGTTATATGTATATATATATCTCCTCCCTCTTGGACCTCCCCCCATGCCACCCATCTAGGTCATCACAGAGCACTGAGCTGAGCTCCCTGTGCTACACAGAAGGTTCCACTAGCTATCTGTTTACCCATGGTAGTGTATATATGTCAATCCTAGTCTCCGAATTCATCCCACCCTCTCCTTCCAGTCCTGTGTCTACATATCCATTCTCTATGTTTGCATCTCTATTCCTGCCCTGGAAATAGGTTCATCCGTACCATTTTTTTTTAGATTCCACATATATGTGTTAATATATGATATTTGTTTTTCTCTTTCTGACTTACTTCACTCTATATGACAGACTCTAGGTCCATCCACATCTTTACAAATGACCCAGTTTCATTCCTTTTTATGGCTAAGTAATATTCCATTGTATAAATGTACCACATCTTTATCTATTCCTCTGTTGATGGACATTTAGATTGTTTTCATGTCCTGACTATTGTAAATAGAGCTTCAATGAACACTGGGGTACATTACTCTTTTTGAATTATGGTTTTCTCAGGGTATATGCCCAGTAGTGGGATTGCTGGGTCATATGGTAGTTCTATTTTTAGTTTTTTAAGGAATCTCCATACTGTTCTCCATAGTGGCTATATCAATTTACATTCCCACCAACTGTGCAGGAGGGTTCGCATTTTACCACACCCTCTCCAGCATTTATTGTTTGTGGATTTTTTGATGATGGCCATTCTGACTGGTGTGAGATGATACTTCATTGTAGTTTTGATTTGCATTTCTCTAATGATTAATGATGTTGAGCATCTTTTCATGTGCCTCTTGGCCATCTGCATGTCTTCTTTGGAGAAATGTCTATTTACGGCTTCCACCCATTTTTTTTTTTTTTTTTTTGTGGTACGTGGGCCTCTCACTGTTGTGGCCTCTCCCGTTGCAGAGCACAGGCTCTGGACGCGCAGGCTCAGCGGCCATGGCTCATGGGCCCCGCCGCTCCACAGCATGTGGGATCCTCCCGGACCGGGGCACAAACCTGTGTCCCCTGCATCAGCAGGTGGACTCTCAACCACTGCACCACCAGGGAAGCCCCCACCCATTTTTTGATGGGCATTTTGTTTGTTTGTTTGTTTTTGGTATTGAACTGCATGAGCTGTTTGTATATTTTGGAGATTAATCCTTTGTCAATTGCTTTGTTTGCAAATAGTTTCTCCCATTCTGAGGGTTGTCTTTTTGTCTTGTTTATGGTTTCCTTTGCTGTGCAAAAGCTTTTAAATTTCATTAGGTCCCATTTGTTTATTTTTTCCATTTGTGTATTTTTGTTTTTATTTTCATTACTCTAGGCGGTGGGTCAAAAAATCTGGCTGTGATTTATGTCAAAGAGTGTTTTTCCTATGTTTTCCTTTAAGAGTTTTATAGTGTCCAGTCTTACATTTAGGTCTTTAATCCATTTTGAGTTTATTTTTGTGTGTGGTGTTAGGGGCTGTTCTAATTTCATTCTTTTACATCTAGCTGTCCAGTTTTTCCAACACCACTTATTGAAGAGACTGTCTTTTCTCCATTGTATATCCTTGCCTCCTTTGTCATAGATTAGTTGACCATATGTACGTGGGTTTATCTCTGGGCTTTCTATCCTGTACCATTGATCTATATTTCTCTTTTTGTGCCAGTACCATACTGTCTTGATTACTGTAGCTTTGTAGTATAGTCTGAAGTCGGGGAGCCTGATTCCTCCAGCTCCATTTTTCTTTCTCAGGATTGCTTTGGCTCTTTGGGGTCATTTGTATTTCCATACAAACTGTAAAATTTTTGTTCTAATTATTTGAAAAATTCCACTGGTAATTTGATAGGGATTACATTGAATCTGTAGATTTATTTGGGTGGTATAGTCATTTTCACGATATTGATTCTTCCAATCCAAGAACATGGTATATGTCTCCATTTGTTTCTGTCATTTTTGATTTCTTTCATCAGCGTTTTATAGTTTTCTGTGTACAGGTCTTTTGCCTCCTTAGGTAGGTTTATTCTTAGGTATTTTATTCTTTTTGTTGCAATGGTAAATGGGATTGTTTCCTTAATTTCTCTTTCTGATCTTTCAGTGTTAGTGTATAGGAATGCAAGAGATTTCTTTGTATTAATTTTGTATTCTGCAACTTTAGCAAATTCATTGATTTTCACATGACAGAATATGTTACTTTCAGGCCTGCATGATGAAAAATGTTAGAGGAAGTTCTTCAGTCTGAAGGCAGATGACACCAGATAGAAACAGAAATCTACAAGATGAAAGAACAGCATTGGAAATGCTGGGCAAGTGAAAATATTTTTTTTCCCATTTAAAAAATTATCTTTAAGAGAACACTGATTATTTAAAATAAAAAACGTAAAAGTGTATTGTGAAGTTTTAATGTATGCAGAGGTAAAATATGAGTATCACAAAATAAGGGAGAAGGAGAAGTGAAAATACAGTTCACCTCTGAATAACACAGGCTTGAACTGTTCAGGTCCACTTATAAACAAATTGTTTTCAATAGTAAATACTGCGGTACTACATGATCTATTGTTGACTGAATCCATGAATGCAGAATAGTAGATACAGAGGAACCAAGGATACATAATTTATAAAGCCATATATTTATTGAATGTCAAAGTCACAGTTATCTAAATTGAGGATAGTGTTTACCATTTCCTCTCATTTTTCAGGGCTAGTTCTAGAAGGTGCTATGCCAAGATTTAGGAGGGCTGACCGTGATGGGAAATAACAATAGGTGAGCTTTGAGTCTCTCCATTGGAGTGCTTGTCATGAGCAAAGGAATGGAGATAAATATCAAACATGGAATAAATGACCCATTATAGAAACAAAGATTGAAGCAGCTTTATCTATGTTTTTTCTTGCATTTGATATGTGTTTGTGTGTATGTGTGTGTTTGTGTGTGTATATACCAATTCTTTCTCTTTTTTTGTCTTTCCCTTACTTTTAATATTTTATAATATTTTATATGAGGAGTATTGGTGGTAGTTGCCTTTCTATTTAGTTTTAAGTTACTGAATTTCCATGGAATTGACTCATGGATATGGTAGTTGACAAGGCTTTAACTTGTCTGTTTTTTGAAAAAGATGAGAGGGTATTTGTATTAGAAAGAGGTTCATCATATTAGGTAGGATCATGATTCTGCTATTGATGGAAGTTGAATATGACTAAAAGGGTGAGAGTGGAGCTGGATGGCTGAAGGGTTGAATTAAGCTGATGATTTGCCTTTTGCTGTCAGCTCACTTCCACATTTGCCATGCCCAGGTTTGTACCACAGCAGGGCAGACTTCTGCAAGTTACACTTGACCAACTCCCTTGATGGATGGCTTCCCTGTCTATTTAACCAGTGGGAAGAATTAGACTATAAAGCAGGGGTAGAAATGGAGAAAGGAGGAAGGTATGGAGGAAGGTCATTGTTCTTCTGTTTCTGCTTCTGGTGTTCTCTCTGGGAGAAATGGGTGTCTATGTCCTGCAGCGGCCTTTAATAGATCTAGCAGAAGTAGATCTGGTGGGTGATTGCCAGTGACTGCCAGAGGTGAGGGGCTTCAGGGGTATGGGCATCAGGTGGTCAGGTAGCGGCAGCTGTAGCAGCAGGAGCAGTGGCTGCTGGCTTGCTCAGCAGCTGCTCAGTCTGCAGTGGGTGCTCCTAGGCTCTGCTAATATCACCTCCTTCCTTCTGTGCCTCCAGCTCTGTAGGTGGTAGAAACTAATCTCTGTCATTATTATCACTGCCCCCCACCCCCGCCCCGACTTCCTTTGCCTTCAAATGCTTTTGCAATGAGGTGCTTGTGTTACTCCCACCCTCTACCCACCACCCACTATTTGAAATCACTAGTATGGTTTTGATTTTCCTGAGGAGACCCTGACTGATACAGGGGACATGAGACGTTTAAGCAGCATAGATCAACTCTAAAGAGTTTCCTAATATCTCCACAGCAGCATAGATCAACTACTCTGTGAGGTACTTAGCACACCCCTGACTTTTTGGCCACACCTCCCCTACTCCAGCTTCCTCCCTCCCAGGTCTTTGAGTGAGTTCAAACAGATAACACATGCCTAGCATTCAAAATGTTGTACTTGGGATCCATTTATTAGGTACTGAGATAGTTTATATAACATTAAACGTCCTTCTAATCCTAATATTTTAAAACAGTGGTTTCCACTCTGTGGATCATTGTGAGAGGCTATAGATTTTTTTGAAAGGGACTCATGAGCACAAGAATCTGTATGCTAAAAAAATGTCTACCATCTCAAAGTATTATTCTTTTTACAGAAGTGTATTATACTGTTAGGATTAATAAATTACAAATTATGCACAAGTGAATACAGAGCTACTTTTATAACCATAGTTTTTATAATTAACATAAACTAATATCACTACTTTTCTCATTATGGCATGGAGTAGATCCACAAATTCTTTTATGTTTAAAAAGGGACACTTTTACCTGAAAGGGTTGGAATCCATGAGACTTGAGCTCTGACTTTCAAACATGGCATAGTTTCAAATTCAAGTGCCTCCATTTCGAGGTTCTAAAGCCTGCAGTGTTTGGAGGAGAATTTTCTGGGACCCATCTTTGATTAACAAGATTTTACTTCTTTAAACTATAGTATTACTAAGTAATTCAGATTTAATGTGCCTAAGTCATTTGGGAATTCCATAACAAATGGGCTTTTGTTGGCAAGACAATTAATTTTATGAACAAGTGTAGTTTTTGTTTCCTATTCAAAAGGAAATTTTAATTCTACCCTAAGAAAAGAGAGAGAAAGCTTTGAGATTAGCAGTCAAATATGACTGTAAGATGAGTTTAAGGTATAGTTCTTTTTTTTCCACTATCAATACAAATACTGCCGTTTTGTGTTAGATTAACTAATACGGTTATTTCTGTCATAAAAATGTCTAGTGACAATGTATTATCGTTGAAACAGGGGGAAATAATGTTTACTGGTGACCTACAAAGACTATGATGTGGAACCAGGCCACACATACACAAATGCATACACACACACAGATACAAACACATAATTTTGTTTAACAGAGGGTCCAACAATGCAATAATTTGGCCAGGGCTAGACAGTTAATTGCAGAGACGAGATTTAAATAGATGTTTGTTTGGTTAAGAGCTAGATTTGACACAGGATGTCTGGGTTTGGTCCACCAATAATTACCTGTGTGACCTTGATTTAATCATTTTCTCTGGCCTTAGTTTCCTCCTCTGTAAAATGGAAACAGTGATACTGCCTCTATCATGGTGTGCTTTGAGAATTAAATATGATAATGCATATAGCGTACATAGCATAGTGTCTGACACATAGTGACCACTCTAAACATTAGTTCCTAGTATTTTTATCCTACTCCATTTTCCTTAAAATGAGTATTAGTAAAATTGATGTTCAACGTAATTCTGTCACTAACAACAAAAGTTGTGCAAATCTGAGGAAGCCATTTTCAAGCTCTGACCTTTAGCTTTTTTCATCTGTGAAATGGAGATAATAATTCTTTCCCAGACTCTTTTGCAGGTTGTTTTGAAAAGAATTAAGTGAGATTAAGAGGTCAAAAATACTCTGTGCACAAATATGATATATATATGCTTCACATTCCTAAGAATTCATCTGTTTTAGGATTAAGGTATTGTCTTGTTTAAAGTTTTGATTTATTTACACGTCTTCTTATATAATTTTAAGTGTCTCCAGGAAAGGGTGTGCAAATGATGTTTGAAACTCATCACTGCTTTCAATGTTTCCTCTTTTTCCTAGTGAAACGCTCAATTTAGCAGTAGAGCAAACTGGACACTTTCTCACCATTTGTTTCTCCAGACAAAGGAAGGGACGGTAACTTGGAGTCTCGAGCTGATGTAGAGGATGTTTCTTGATATCTTCAAATTGAACTTGTCTCATGTGACAGGAGAGGCTGACTTCTGCTTCCAAATCAGTTCTTTCAGTAAGGATCCACTTGTCAAAGACTGCATTTCATTTAGTGATCTTCCAGGCACCTCAAATCCTTTGTGGAAAGAGCTTGATCATGGTTATAAATATAAAGAGACAAAAATAGCAACTTTTCTTGTGGTTGAGTACAACAAGTTAATTCAGCATAGGCAGAATGAATTGAATTTGTGGAAGTTATCCCACCATATTATGATTTAAATGATTAATTGAAAGCCAGAGGATACATTCCCCTTGCAAAAGAATTCTGAAATTTCTCTTTAGTTTACCCTTTTTTCTCTACCCTCTGGATTCATCCTTTTTCACCCAGGCTATTGCTGCAGTCTCTTAAATACACCCTCTCTAAATGTCTAGCCATTTTACAATCCAGTGTCCACCTGGTTGCCTGAGAGGGACATTTTTTCTGTTACAGATCTGAGCAGGTTACTCTTTCAATTTCTCCCCGTTACCTACAGGACAAAAGTGCACACCTTGTGCATAACAGTGCTTACAAGAAATATTAGCTTTCTACATCCCTTCATTGCTTAGCATGACACTGAAGGCTTTCAGTCTAGCTCTGCATGCCCTGACATTTCATATTCCTTGATCTTTTCCACGTTTACAAATTCTCAGCCATCCGAAATGTTTTGATATTCCCCAAAGAAGGTTTAAACTTCCATACTTCCATGCCTTTTTCCACTTTTTTTTTCTCTTCCCTGCCTGTCAAATTTGTCTCCATCTTTCCAGAATCAGCTTCTTGTGCTGCAATTTTGTGAAGGCTTACTTGTCTGCCCTCCTTCCACTGGGCAGGTTCAGCTCCCCTACCTCTTGCTTTCAGAGCACCTGGTACGTAGGCATCTCTAAGATTGTCTTGAGTATTAGCCTGCAGTGTTTGTGCTCGTCTGCCTCTCCCTTTAGACTGTGAGTTCCTTGAGGGTAGAGCCTGCCTATCTTCTTTTATTATTTGAGTCATTAGTGCCAAAAATATTTCCTGGCACAGAGTGTTAGACCGTAATGGCTCAGTGCTTAAACTACGATTCAGACAGGCTTGGGTGGGAAGTCCAACGTCATTACTCACTAGTTGTGTAACCTTGGGAAATTTACCTAATTCCACTTGATGTCAGCTTTCTCATCTGTAAAATGTAGACAAAATACCTATCTCACAAGGATGTTCTCAAAATCAAATAAGTTAATATATGTATTAACTTTTAGAACAGCATCTGGCACGGTGACTCTGAACTCACTATTAGCAATTATTATTTATCCGTTTTTTTATTATTGCTAGCTCTCACGATTGTTGGGAAGATTGCAAAAGACTGCTCATACCTAGGAAGTGTTTGGCGTAGTAACTGGCATGGAATACATGTTCAATGTAGATTAGATGTTTTTATCATTATTGCTTTTATTATTAAAAATTGTTGAAGAGATGAATTTCCTGTTTTCTTAGCTATTGCCCATCAGAAACCATCCCTGGAAGTTGTGCTAGCTCCAAAACTCAGTATGTCCAAAATTTATCATAATATTTCCCTTAAAACCAGCTGATGTGAAAATGCTTGGTTGAGTAGCCACTTAAATACTTTTTTCTTCCCTCTCTCCCTCCCTTCATGACTCCTTCCCCCTTTCCTCTCTCCTTCCTCTTCCGATTTCTTCCCCAATTATCCCATCTTAGTCACCTTTCTCTTGGTGTTTTGGGCTACAATCCCTGAAATTACTTTAAACTCTGCCTCTCCTTTCCCTAGACATGATATTTCACTGATTTCCATGATTTCAGGCTTTGAAATATGTCTGGGATACATATATTTGTTTCCTTTCCTATAGCCATTTCTTTGTTGAGGTTCACATCACCTGCCACCTGGATCACTTCCTGTTATTCTGCAGCCCCTCCAGGGTAGGGACCCAGCATCACCACAGTGCTGGGCACATAGTCAGGCATCAAAACCAGAACTGCCAAAGGGGCATACAGGAACATTAATGAGTGAAGCCAACCAGGGAGCCATGGTGACCATGACATATGTGGTCATGTCTTACCTATAGGAAAATGTCACTATACAGGAAAGTGCCTGCCCATTGCTTCCATGTGGGAATGCTGGTGTCGCTGGACCTTCTGATATTTTAGGAAAAACTGCTAATCTGTACATGTAATCTACTGATTTGTAAATGATGGCAACTACTTCAAATTTTAAAATCCCATTGTTTGGGCTGGACAAGCCAGGTCAGTTCTGGCATACAAGTAGAAAGGCCATGATGTCTAAGAAGGTTCTCAAGAGATGTTTACAAGAACAAATGGATCCAGGACACATCCCTCTCCTAGGCCTTTGCTCAATCTCTTTCTGCCTCCTGGATTTCCCCCTCTTAATTAATCCCATCTCAGAGTCCTGTGTATGTTTCTCTTTCTTCACACCTTTCATGACAATTGCTCATACCAGTTGAGAACTTACTGTGTTCCAAGCACTAAAGGTGAATTGATAATAAGGAAACATTATCCCTGAAACATTTGACAGGATCACAGACAAAGCCAGGCCGTTTATGGTAGTGTCAGATAGAAACAATAATGCTCCAACTATTTTGAAAAATCTAGCTCTCTTTTCTTTGGTACCATTGTCCTTGGAGGATAATTGTGAGTTAAATTGGATGTCCATGATTGAACTATAAGTCTTTCACATTTTACTAGTGTTTAATCAGATTGTAGATTCCTCAATGGCAAGGAACTCACATTAAACATGATTTATATTCAGAGCTCCTATAGATCAGCAGATAGGCAGGTATATAAATGACAACAAATAATTACCTACAAGTCAGTTAGGACAGGGAGTTGGTTAGTTATTAGATTTAGTTAGGAGGGGAATAATATTAATGCAAAATTCACATGACAGTCTTTCAAAGTAGGGCCGTGGGTCCACTGCTTAGAGTCACAGTCGACTCTCTTGAATGGGTGTGCTCATAAGCGCTAATATTTTCAGTTTCTTTAAAATGAAGCAGGATATAAAGGACATTTTTGTGAATAAACTTGATTGTGTAGGCCTTCTAGATTTTTATAATTTTCTTCTAGATTTTTACAATGGTTTTGCTTGCTACTAATTTGACGATAGTGTCTTTTACCGCATTGTCTTTAAACAGTGTTATATAGCAATCATCTGTATTTTTATATAAACAACAAATATCTGTATAAAAACATATATTTTTTGTTTTCATGATATTTAATTAATTTTTATAATGGCTTTCAGAAATACAATTAGAATAAAGAGTATGGGAACAAATATCATTGACTTTTGATCAGCATATCACTGAACTGGGGGGAGATAGGTTCCTGATATGCTAAGGACCAATCCACTAGCATCGGACATCCTCTGTGCTATGGTGTGACTCCATCTTTTACAAGATGAATGGAAACTATTGATTCTATCAGGTCAGGCGAAGGTTTAGTTAAGACTGCTCGATTACTACTGATTGGATTCAGGTAGCATTTGTTGGATTCTTTGTAATAATAAAAGTAAATAATAATAATAATTATTTCTCACCTATTTATATGGTCAGTGGTACTTCCAAGGTGCATTTACTTATATTATCATACTCTCACGGAATCCCTATGAGTAAAACATTTTTCCCTTTTGACAGATGAGGAATATAATTTTCAGACAGGTTGAAATGACTTCCCTAAGAGCTCATAGTTTGAAAATAACAAGAGTGGAAGCTAGAACCCTGTCCCAGTCTGACCAAGTCCAGGGCTCTTCTTGCTCCCCTAGAACTAACTCTTCAAACCAGGCTAAATGAACTCCAAAGACCCTTTCAGCTCTAACACGCTCTGATTCTGTGATATATTTGCAATATCCTGTGTACATCATCCATTCTACTGCTAAGAGCTAGCTGGCCCTGTACAGCTCTGTGGCCACTGGCTTGACAAGGAGGGGAGAAAGAGATTAAGTAGAGGGACCAATTAGTTTCAGATTGGTTGGGTAAATGTTTCACAACATCTTTGAGTTTATCCCTCTATCCTTTGATGAATGACTCTTGCCTCTTTTTGACTGATTGATCTTGAGTGCTGGGTATTTTTCTCTCACCACATTAGCTGCCAGGTTTTTAGGCTATCCCCCTCCAGGAACGAGATGAGGTGAGATGTTAAGTTGTTTGTACATATGACCTGACTGAGCAATGCAACCAGGCTGAATATTCAGAAAGCCCTTCTGTGCTTGGAGCCTGCTTTCATGTCTCGGAAATCCTGATTTGTTTCAGGGTAGGGAAAATCCAAGCCGGCTTGCAGAGTGGAAATTAAAATCTTAAAACTATGTATGAAAATCAAACATTCCAAATGGCCTGGTTTAAACATCACCCTCCGTCGTTGATCAAATGTAAAAGTTCTTGAAAAGAAGCAGGGGGATTTATGACTAGGTGTAGGACTGAGGGAAGCTTGGCGAATATTTATGGGTAACTTCAAGGAATTCCACTGACTGTGCTTTAGTCTGATTTTGTACCCTCCAGTTTCTGCTTTGGCAATTTCAAGCCTGCAAATGCTTATGGATTGAAAAATATTTTGGTTTGGCTGTATTCTGTTAACTTCTGAATTTGGTGGCGGGGGGTGGGAGAGACACTATATATATTTATTTGGACACATTTATCATGCTGTGTGTGAGTATGTGTGCATATGTTTTTATTCCTCTAGATTTATGTCTGTGACTTTCTTGAGGACAGGACCTTTGCTTTAACTATCTCTGTGCCCTCAGACTAATATAGTCTCTGAAAAATAGGAGGCGCCCCATAAATGCCCTACCAATTAAGGTGTCCATATGTGCGTGGGTTTATCTCTGGGCTTTCTATCCTGTTCCACTGATCTATCTTTCTGTTTTTGGAGCACCTTTTTATGTTAGGTCCTGCGCTGGCTGCTAAGGGGTTATGTAGACACATGGAGAGAATGGGGTTTTCAAAATAAACTGTACCTTAAAATGTAAAGGAATATAATTGAAAAGGCCAAACCTAAAAACAGCTAGGCTTATACATTACAGTTGATTCCTGAACGACTTGGGGCACTGACCCTCTGTGCAGTTGAAAGTCCATGTATAACTTATAGTCGGCCCTCTGTATCCACGGTTCCTCCATATCTGTGGTTCTGTATCCAGAGATTCAGCCAGCTGGGGATCTCGTCGTGTAGTACTGTAGTTTTCACCATCGAAAAAAACCTCTATAAGTGGCCCATGCAGTTCAAAAACATATTGTTCAAGGGTCAGCGGTAATCCCCTTTTTTGCAGCCTTCAGTAACTAGCCCTACAGGGGTTCATTCCATATATGTAACACAGGTGTATTAGGAAGAGGCAGGGAAGCCAGTCAGTTTTATTCTCCTATTGATTGATGAAGAATCAGATAGATGTACATGTACAACACTGGCTGTTGGATGGGCTGGTGACAATGGTGTAAACACCATCAACAAATTCCAAAGCACAAATACCAAAGTTTTAGGTATTTCCATGTAAATTATCTTACTTAATCCTCTCAAATGCTTTGCAGGACTGGCATTATTATGTATATTTTTAAAATGCTGTTCCTATTTCTAGAAGATCTGTCTTCCCTTTTCAATCTGTTAAACACACCCCATCTTTCAGGAGCCAACCTCAATGACACCCCTTCTGTGATTCCTTTTCCTCTAAGTCCAGCCAGATTCATAGGCTCCTTCCTTTCTGCTTCTGTAAGACTTTGTATATACCTCAAGCATGGTACTCAAGCAATTAAAGTCCTTTCTGCATGTTGGACGATGAGCTCCTCAAAGCAGCTTCCCCATCATTTTCCCCATCACATAAATAGCACTTCTACCCACCCAGTTGCTCAACCTGGAACTCTAGGAGCTTTTCTTGCCCCCTTCTCTACCCTTTCATTCCACATCAATAAGTCATCAAACCCTCTGCATTTTAACCCCAAATAAACTCCTCTCCAAACTCCTCTCATCTGCACTGCCCTCACTTTAGTTCTCATCAACCTCACTCGTCTCTTCAGACTGTGCTGACAGCCTCCTAATGGGTCTTATTGCTTCCACTCTCATGGCTCATGCGGTTCCCTTGCTCAAGGTGGTCCAGTAAATTTCCATTGCAGCTAAACTAAAACGCAAAGATCTTAACAGCGCGTTTGGTATCCTGTGTGATCTGGCTTCTCCCCACCTCTCCAGCCCCATCTTATTGCTCTCTAAAATAGTTTGGCCTCTTCTTTGCCAAGTGCTTTTCTACCTCATGCTGTTCCCTCTGCCTAGAAGGTTCTTTCTGTCACTCTTCACCAAGCCATCTCTTGCTTACTCTTCAGCTCTTAGCTCAAATGTTGCTTTCACAGAGTGAGCTTTACTAAGCTCCTGGGGTCCTCTTTAGAAAATTCTGTTCTTTTTCTTTATAGCATCAATCAAAACTTGTATGCATGCATGAGTGTATGTATTTGCTTATGTCTGTCTCCACCGCTGGAATGCAAGATTTGTTGGGGAAGAGTGTATCTGTTTGTTGTTTTTTCACTATTACACATCAGTACTAAGTTAGTGCATGAGTGTACAGTGGGAAGTTACCAAATAGTTATACAAATTAAATGATTGAATTATAAAAAATAAATTCTTCATGTATGATTATCACACCAATACTATTGAACGGGTCCCTTATTTTTGTTTAGAGTGTTTCTCTGTGGTAAAGGTAACCTAAATATCTTTTGTTAAATATCCATTGGCTGTCAGTTTCATTTGAGCCCCAACTTCCCCTCACCAAATAGCATTTGGAAGGTGCCAGTTGCCCCATTTATGAGAATCACCCATCCGAAAATGTCCCTCTCCTGCCCATTCACCTGTAAGCGGTCCATCCCTGCACTCACCTGCCCCCAAACCCCCAGTGAAGACGGATCTCTTCACTTCTGCGAGGGCTGTTCAGCAAGCCATTTTAGCCCCATTTCATAATGAGGAAACTGAGGTAAACAAGATGTGAAGTGACTCGGCTGAGGTAGAGTAAGGTCCCCGGGCTGCCTGTTGAAGAAGATGAATGGAACAGCGAGGGAAAGTGGAGAGGAATTCAAGCCACATGCTTGGCCCAGGCTGGTAGCAAGGCCTACTGCAGGTGACCACACGTAACCTCCTGTACTTGATCTGAAGTGCCCTGGTGTTCAGAGCAGGGAGCCCAAACACAGCCAACTTGTTGCCAACAGAGAAATTCTCACACTGAATATTTCCCAGACAACATTATTATTGAACGAAACCTAGCCAAATGAAAACACACACACAGTGGTTTCTTCTCATGCGTTTCCCTGCCTGTATATACATATATATTTCTCTCTTTTGTGTTCCTGACCACCCTGACGTTATAGTTTTTACTTTGAGGAGATTTTAAAATAATTTCCCTGTAACTCATCCATCTTCCTGTCCTGAGGTAGGGTACATTTTCACATTTTCCAGCCAGTCTTAATGTAGCAGAAACAATCAGAGGTGCTGCTATGTCTCTAGGTGCTGGAGGAGAGGGCAGAGTTGGAGCAGGTGGGCTGAGCCAATAGAAATAGCTGGGAAACAGGAAGCTGGAGAGGAATTTCCCCAGGTTGCCCTGTGCTGGATCCCGGCCATGCTCCCTTGTGAAACCTAGCCAGGCACTGGTTTCCTACCCAATTCCTTCCTGGGCTTAAGATGTTGTTCCCCTCTTGGCTCTTCCTTGCTCCCTGTCGCAGCCCCTCCGCCCATTCCCACACTGAACACTGCCTCCCATGTGTAAGACAGTACTGTCATCAAGCTCATTCCTGCTTCTTGCCCCAGATGCTGGCATGTTAGTTAGGCTGATGGCAAAGCGAGCATCAAATTTACAAAGATGCATCCTCCCCATCCCCACCAGTTTGCTCACTTTTGCAAGTAACCCAGGAGAGAGCTCCCTCTGAATATAAAACAAAACCAATAAACAAACCCCCACATCCTTCGTTGGTCCTAAAGAATCCGGGATAATCTCTTCCAACTTGTTTTCTCTTTATTTCTTCGTTCCAATCATGAGTCCATGCAATCCACCAGTAACTTGAGTTCCAGATTATCTTCCTGAAGTTTATCTCTGAGAATATCCTTCAGACTACTTCTGTGATTTCCTCTGGGCCTTTGCTGAATGCTCTTCCCTTTTCCTTGAGTGACCTTCCCTAGGATTTTCCTGCCATTACCGAATCCTCTACACTTAAATCTAATTCTTCCTCCTCCACCACAAAGCTTTCTCTGAGGACATTAGGGCTAGAGTCCGTGCTCCAACACTGGAGTTTCTGGGTTTGAACCCCAAGTTACTCACTTGCCAAGCTGTGCAGTGTAGAACTATTTGCTTAATCTGTGCTCTAACTGCCACATCTGTACAAAGAGAATAATGTTAGTATGTATTTCATAAGACTGTTGAGAAGATTAACTGAGTCAAAACGAAGGGGTTAGAATAGTTAAGTACTCAATATCATCCTGTCTACACGATCAAGCTGGACTTCCAGAAAAATTAGTAGAGTTTTCATTCACTCCTTAAATATTTTTCAAGGTTATTAATGTCCTAGGCGCTTGATTAGGCACTGGAAAGAAGGTGCTCACAGCTGAGGATGCTGGTCTGCAGTAATGTATATTTGCCTCCTGTTCTCGCTCTCAGGTTGTATAGGCTATGAAGGTAGAAACTTTCATTCCTTTCTGAAGACCCCACACAGTAGTTTCTTAGTGAATGTACCCTAGATTGAATTATATTTTTCTATGGATTAAAGAAATATCATAGAGATGGGCCCTGAAGGATCCATATTTTACCATCTAATTGTCCCTGATCTCATAGAAGATATGGCTTTAAGGATGACATTTGATAACATATGAAACTCATATTGCATGTAACAGGATAATGTACTAATGATAAAGCCACCGCCACCACCACTGGCATTGGTATCACCACCAACCTCACCCTCATGTATGCTGCCATCGTCATCAGCATCACCATTACCACCCCAATTTCCATCATGACAACCATAACCATTGTGTACACTATCATCACCATCACCACTAACATTATCACCACCACCATGGCCACCACTATCACCACAAGCTCCACCACCATCATCACCATAAATATATATAGTAATGATTATTACAATATTGACAAAACAAGTTAACAGACATTGCTGACTTTCGAGATTACCCAATAACTGTATCAGGTAGGGATTATTTTTATCTGCATTTGATGGGTGAGAAAGTGAGTTTCAAATGCAATCAATTTCTTAATTTATACATTTTTCCATTTTAGAAATAAAATGATACAATGATTTTGTGGAGTATGTCCTCTTTGTCCCTCCAGATCCACTCTTCACCCTTCTCCTTACCTGCTCCATACCCCAAGAGGCTGACCTCACCAGACTGCATCATCTAGGTGCCCTTGTTCTCTATCATTCAGCCAAGTTCAGCCAATGGAAGCCACTAGCAGGAGACTGGAAGGAGGGAGAAGAGAGATGCAAATGTTTATTCCCATTCACTCTACAGTTTTATAGAGGCTGTTCTTCCTATGGGACAGCTTTCTCCTGCAGCTCCAGTTTTCTCCTGGTTCCAGAAGCTGTTCCCTTCTCGTTCTTCTGACTTACGAATAGTAACAACTTCTAGTTGTTGCTAGACACCAGGTATTTTGTTGCTTCTCCTTAACCCTGCTCACACCTGAGAGTAGTCCTGTAATTAAATACTTTTCAATGATCTCTTTGAGTATGCCACCTGTTTTCTGCTGAACCCTGAATGATGCAATATAATATACAGTACAAAATATAATATACAATCTTAAAAACAGGAAGGAAGGAGAATAAGGGAAAGAAGGAAAGAGGAAGGAAGGAAGGAAGGAAAGAGGAAGGAGGAAGGAAGGAAGGAAAGAGGAAGGAGGAAGGAGGAAGGAAAGGAAATACAATCAAATTTCTACCACCAAAATAAAATCACTATTATAATTTTAGTGTGTTTATCTTTAGTTTTTGCTTTCTATGCATTTTTAATGTAGTTGTTACTGTGGCATGCATGCAATTATGTTTCCTAGTTTTGTCACTTCATTAAGTTGTCCACTCATTTTTTAACATTGCTTGGTCTTCATAATCCACAATTTTTAATGACTGAATAATATTCTGTTGAGAGTTCTTTTAAATTTTTTGGTTATAAATGATGCTGTTTCCATATTTTAGTTTTACTTATGATAGGTTCCCTGAAGTATGATTTTGGGGGTCAAAGGAAATGAATATATTTTTACTCTCAATCTTATCCCCAAACTTCAAATCAAGGGATTTTATTTTAGAAGTTAATATCAGTCTCATTCTTTAAAGGGGAGGTTTAAAACATGTATGATTATTCTCATAATTGTATTGTTTCATATGGCTTTTGCTTCCTATGTATTTTTTCTTGCTATTTTCTCCATCTTTTGTTTTCTAGACTCAGTGCTAAGGTTGCTTTCATGATTTGTAAGGTAAACATTCTTGTGTTTTACTCCAATTGTGACTTTCTTAAAGTTTTTTGCAGTTTAAATACATTTGTAAACTAATAATTAAAAGTAAAATCATACCAAAACTTTGATATTTTGTGCACCATGGGTTTCTGTTGCATCAGTTTTTATTTTTAAAAATATTGCTTTATAAAATAATTTTTATAATTTTATCTTGATAAAATTGAGTTTTGGAGGCATCCCCTTAAATTTTACTCCTGAGGCAAGTGTCTCACTTGCCTCACCCTAATCCTGGCCCTGAGCCTCATCTCTTATTCATTTTGGCACCTCCAGTCCTTAGCATGGGTTTAGCACCTAGAAGGCATATGGTAACTCCTGTTTGCTTGTTGAAGTGATTTATTATGCTACATCTTACATATGGAGTATTTTGTAAGAGAGACTGTCTAGCTGATTGGCATGAATCACTTCCCTGTCCATAGAAACAGACTTTCCCTTGCCCTCCACTGCCCACTATCTGAGTAAACGAAGCATTTCTGAGGCAAAGGCTTTTGTAAATGTGCCTTAGAGCACTCTGTTTGATTATCCATTTTATTATGATTGCCTTCCCTTACACAAATACTATCTAAATATTATGACAAGAAATAAAAACAAAACAAAAAAACTGAAAGATGAAAAAGGAAAACCAACAATCTGTTCTTCTTTCTCCAGGATTAAACGTTGAGCAAAAGTATAAAACAATTACGGTTTCACCTAATTGACTGCAGCTGTGCAAATAGATGAGCACACTGGGAGATTGGTGTCCCCCCATCCTACCCCAGGAGCATCTTGATATCTGGATTTGTTTCACTTTGCCCGAAGCAAGGTGTGTGTAGGAAGAATGAAACCAGGCTCACTGGTTGAGAGGGGAAGGGATATATCCTTTCATAACAGTTGAACTGGAGCTTGAGCCCATGGGATTTGATTATTTTGAGGTTCCAATCTCCAGGACTCCCTTGTGAGCAGAAAAGGACTATCAGGTGTCACAACAGGCTAGTGAAGGTCAGAGCAATGGTCTGCTTTCTAGGTTTCATCTTATATGGGAATTTTATGGATTTTGATTAAAGTATTTCAGACATTTTACCATTGTTGTGCTCTGGTTTTATCCTTAGAAGTATGTGTGGTTATCCTCATTCTATAGGTGAGGAGATGGGGGTTTAGAATGGTTGATGGCTGAAGGTTAAACAACTTCTCTAACTAGTGGTGTGGAATTTGGGATTTGGATCTTCATTGCTTGACTCTGAAATCCATGGTCTTTCTATGATATCATGCTCCACAACCAGTATTATCTTCAGGGTAGAGGAATGCAGCCTCTACCTTTTCCACTTATTTCTATCTCCTACCTACTTTCTAAACCTCCATCCTTGCCTCCACTCTCCTGCATACAACTGCCCCATTGTCTTATCCTTATTATCTGCCTCTTTCAGCAGAGGTTTCCCTTGTGGTCTGAAATCCTTTTTAGAGCCTTGGAGGTTTAAGGCTGAAAGGGGTCACCAGGAAGGGCCTCCACAAAGGGAGGAGCCAATGACTCTTGTTGGCTTTTGGAAGATCCCTAGCACTCTAGAAGAGCACTTGGTGTATAAAAAGGTGCCAAATACCTGTGTATTAAATAAAATTTTAAAACACACACAAGGACCTTGATTTTTACAATTTTATTTAATGATTATTATAGTGATTTCATAAATTAAATTTTTACTAAAATTCTTGTTAGTGTTTTCTCAGATCCCAGCATGATATATTACACTTAAGATTTCCTAGTTGAATTTTAGCTAACAGAATCTTGGGTCTTCACCTGTCACAGTGTGTATTAAAAAAATATAATCAGGAAAATTAAAAATAGAACTACCGTATGATCCGGCCATTCTACTGCTGGGTAATTTATATGTAGGAAATGAAAAAACTAACTAGAAAAACTACCTGTACCCATTACAGCATTATTCACAATAGCTAAGACATAGAAACAATCTAAATGTCCATCCATATGAATGGATAAATAAAATGTGGTACATTTATAAAATAGAATATTATACAGCCATAAAAAAGAAAAAATTCTGCCATTCACAGCCACATGGATAGGCCTTGAGAACATTATGCTAGGTGAAATAAACCAAACAGAGAAAGACAAATACCATTTGATCTCACTTATATATGGAATCTAAGGGGAAAAAAAAACAACCACCAACAAAAAAAGCAACAACCAAAACTGAGTTCATAGATACAGAGAACAGATTGGTGGTTACCAGAGGTGGGGAATGGGTGGTGGGCAAAATGTGTGAAGGTAGTCAAAAGATACAAACTTGCAGTTACAAAATAAATAACTCCTGGGGATGTAATGTACAGCATGGTGACTATAGTTAATAATACTGTATGTTATATTTGAAATTTGCTAAGAGAGTAGACCTTAAAAGTTCTCATCACAAGAAAAAAATGTAACTATCTGGGGTGATGGATGTTAACTAAGCTTATTATGTGATCATTTCACAATATGTATATGTATTGAATCATTATGTTGGTACACCTGAAACCAACACAATGTTATATGCCAGTTATATCTTAATTTAAAAAAAGCCCCTCCCTGATGGGATTATGGGCAAGGGGAGAAGCCCCAGAGTGACTGTGATAACTGTGATAACAGATAACAGATAACAGATAATATGTGCTCTTATACTGGCAGAGGGCAGTGCTCGCTCCATAGGAACTGTGGAGCATCCCTATTTGGCTTCTCCTGGAAGCAGCTCTGGGAGATCCCGGGAGCAACAGGCTTGTGGAGAAAAGGATAGAGAAACAAACTTTTGCTTAATGAAAGAAAGAGCTTTCCAGGAACTAGAGCCTCCCAAAGATGGAATGGGCCACCACAGAGAGCAGTGAACTCCCTGTCTTCAATATTATTTAAGGAGATCCCACATAGAGATCTGTTGGGAAGCTTGGAGAAGGAGTTTCTCCTGAAACCTTGAAGGCCCTAACTTGTGGGTTCAAAGAATGACACCCCCCCCGAAAAAAAATAAGAAAAGTAGACAATGCAAATAAAGAAAGCTTTAAAAAAATAATTGGTCTGGAATAAGCCAGGAAGGTTAAAGCATGAAAATATATCTTGTCTATATTGGACTTAGCATCTGTGCAAGGTCAGGGCATGAGGCACTGAGTCCAAAGCTCTGAACTTGGAACCAGAAGTTCTGGCTTTTTTGAAAACTGATCAGCAATTTGACCTTGGACCAGTCGCTTGCCCTCTCTCAGCCTACATTTTCTCTTATTTTAAAATGAGATGATTGAGACACCTGATAGGTATCTCAGGTTCCACTCAACTCTAAAAGCATTGATTCTGAAGTAGTGTGTGCTTATAATTAGGAAGAGTTTATACTCTCAGAGATGGCGTATGTCAGCTTTGGAAGGTAATAATGTAAAACGATCTCCTGCAAACTGATTCCCTTCACACACATCCTAGAGCTGGGTCAGTGGTGGTGGTGACTTTCATATCCCAGAAACCCCTTGAATAGTGCCTTACATACTCAGTCCTAGGGACATGTTTGTGTGGAAACATGACTTGCAGGTTTTGAACCAAACCCAACAAAATGTTTCAGGCTTGCTCTTGGCAAAGTCCTTCTTTCCCTGCTCCCTAATAAAGGATTAGAAAGCCAAGAGAGGTCTCACATGGCTCTTCTTGGCTGTTGCCTCCCTCTTTAAACAATGGCTGGATGTGTTCTGTAGGAAGAAAAGGAAACTTATGGATTGAATTTCCCCCAAGTGCACTGTGGCCTAGGAGTGGATTGGGGGCTGGGTGTGGGGGAGAATAGAGAGGAAGGCTTTGGCACAGCACACTGGGGAACTTAGTGAAACCTGGGTCCCATGAGAAGTAGTGGGGTGAGGATAGAGGGTCAATGACTAGCCATGGCCAGGTATACTCTGAACTGGCTGCAGTGGGACAGACCTTTACGGCAGACCCTTGGAAGTGGAGGAATATGTAGAGTGATGTCGTAATGGGAAACGGGGAGAAGATGCAGTTGTCAAGTCAGGCAGAGGCAACCAAAATTTCTGGAGTCCTCAGTGGTCTGAATGTTGAGGGATCCTTCCTGAGGAAGGAAGGTCTGGCTCTATTCTGTGCCTTGTGCAATGGGATTGGAAATTTGAAATTTCATTAAGTTTAATCAGAGCACCATTAAACAACGTGTGTTAATCCTACATCTGTTGCCAAATTACTCAGGGCTCATCAAATGGAGAGTCATAATGGGGTCTCTCATTGGCATTGCAGATACATCTGCAGATGGCAACTTGGAGGGCAAGAAAGAGAGAGGTGGGATTATTTGAGAGTTATAAGTGCATCTTTGTGCTTCCACCCACAAAGCCCTCTCATACTTCTCTGTCTTCGTGACCAATGTTGCCTTCCCCTTTGATGTCTGAGTTTCCTGCCATGGTGCCCATGCTAGCAAGATCATGATCCCCCAGGATTGACAAGTCATATAAAGCTCCCTTGTCACATGTACATGAGATTTGGGAATAATCTGTAGCTTTACATGTACATCCCTTATTCCAGTCACCCATGAGCTTGGGGTTGCTGCCTCTTATTTCTGATCCTGGGCGCTTATTTCTGTCCTACTGGTCCAGAGTGAAATACTAAAAGCTGAGAAGTTGGCTGTTGGACTGACTCCATCCTGGTACTCATTGACCCTTTCCTCTGGGGAAGCTTGTACCTGACTTCCGTTATCTCCTTTAGAATGAATCTTTTTAGTTTATGTGTAGCACCAAGAACAGTAAATGTCTAGAAGCCCAAATGACATGCCTTGCCTCATTTCTTTGTATCGGATTCTCCCTGGTCCTGGACTAGATTGAATCTTGTCCATCTCCTTTGGACCCCGTTTTGAATTGCCAGTTCTAATGGGAAAGGGGCTGACTCTGCTGACCACCATCCTCTTCCCCAGCTCCGAAATATTTTTTGGTCTGGCTTTATCCCTTCTCAGAGATGGGAGCTCCCAACATACCATGTCATCAATGAACTCATCATTTAAGACTTATCCTAATGTTACTTGTTCTGTGAAGTCTATCTTTCCTCATTCAGGAAAAATTAATGGCTTTGTTTCATGTGCTTCATACGTCTATTTTGTGTTTATTATTATTGTATTATAATTACCTATGAACTACTTCCCAGAGCAGTAACTAGCATGGTTTATAACTGAATGATTATAGTGACACAGTTCTATTTTCATTCCTTGTAATCTGCCAGAGGGTATGTCAAGACAAAGGAAATCAATAAAAACTTCTCTACTGGATGAAATATTTAATGCAATGCCCTACTCTTACAGATGAGAAAACTGACCCTCAAAGGAGTTCAATGACTTAAACAGACCTTCAGTGAAATCTTTTAGGAGAAAGACCATGTCTGATTTATCTTTGCACTTCCGATGCCCAGCACAGCATCTGGCACACATTAGACAATCAATATACGTATTGTATTGAGTTGAAACAGAATTTTGGAAACCACAAATCTAGTTAGTGGCAAGGCTAGGGCTGTAAACAGGTACCTTCACTTTTAAACTCTTGGCCTGTAGTCAAGTTAAATCATAACTAAGATGCTCAAGGTACAAAAAAAAAAAAAAAAGTGACACGACAGCATCTCTTAAATTTTAGTCTTGGCAGATAGTTCTTATCTATTTTTTCCTTTTAACCGGATATCCCTCTTTATTGTCCTGTACAAATCATGCAACACTTAAAATATGTGGTTGGCTTAACACTGAGAAAACCATTTCCTTTCCTTTTGATAAATATTCCAGATTTTGAAAAACACCTTCAAGTACCAAGTCTCTAATGAGGTTTATTCAAGAAAGGACATCTATAAAAAGTAAAGGTTTTTTCATAGTCCTCCGGATAACTATTTCTGAAAATACTAGGTGCACACAGATGCTGAGAAATGTCTCAAGTGAGCAGAGTTAAATACAATGGTTAGAGGGGCTAGAACTACAAGAGGGTATCAAAAAGGAACAATGAATTATTTTGCTATATTTCCTCCTGTACACTAGAGGGCTCTGTGCCAATTATGGCTGCCTGTTTTCTTCCTGGAGATCAAAGGTCTAATTAAGCAAACTTTTTCTGTAAAGGGCCAGTAAATATCTTAGGCTTTGCCAGCCATATGATCTATCTTGCAACTACTGATTATAGCAAGAAAGTAGCCATAGACTATGTAAATGAATAAGCAGGGCTGTGTTCCAATAAAACTTTATTTATGGACAATGCCATTTGATTCCACACAATTTTCATGTGTCACAAAATAATATTGTTTTTTTAAATTTTTTTAAACCATTAAAATATGTAAAAATCATTCTTATCTCACAGGCTATACAAAAACAGGCAGGACAGATTTGGTTTGGGGCTATAGTTTGTCGACCCCAGGTCCAGTTAATAATACTACTAATGATGATGATGATGATGATGGTAATAATAATTTCCATTTACTGATTTCCTATTTTGTGGCAAGCACTATATCAATTTTATCACCTGTTTTTCCAAATAAACCTTATATTTTAGAGCAATCCATTTTTCAAATGAGGAAACAAACAAAGGTTATTTTGGTCAATGTCACAAACTTATTAAGTAGAAGAGCTGAGAATGAAGTCTAGATCTGTTAGTCTTAGAAGCTATGCTCCTCACCATTATTCCATGTTGCTTCCTATTTTAAAATATGCAGTTTTAGGCAGATCTTTTACTAATAAAACTGTGGTTTAGATTTGCAGTCTTTGGTGGAGAGAACACTCTACTGGGAATTAAGATACTGAGTCTTGGTACCAGCCATGCCAATAACTCCCCATGTATCCTTGACAACACTCTTGAATTTTCTGAGTGTTAGTTTCCTCATCTGTAAAATAGAGGTTAGAGAATGGCAGTTGTTTTCAAAAGCAGTGTTGATTTTGTCCCCCAGGGACATCTGACAACATCTGGATACATTTTTACCTCTATTTTGCCTCACATGACTGGCATCTAGTGGGCAGGGGCCAGGGATGCTGCTGAAAGTCATACAATGCACAGGACTGTGCACCCCACCCCGTGGCAAACACTTAACCAATTCAAAATGTCAGTAGTGTCAAGGTTGAAAATCCTTGGATTGGGGGACCAGTACAACTTCTTCTATTTCTGAGAATCTGATTTGTTATTTATTTCATTTAAATATAGTTGACCCTTGAACAACACGGGGGTTAGGGGCACTGACTCCGACTCCCGCACAGTAGAAGATCCACGTACTGCTATCTCTGCCTCAAAAACAAAGGGACTGATAAATGACTCACCCAAAGGCAAGAATCTGAAACAGTTTGGGTAGAATCAGGACTCAAACCGTACTTCTTTTGATTCCATGTATTGTGATCTCTAATCGAACGCAAACATTCCCTCACAGTTAAAGATCTATAAAATGAAAATACAGATATATATTTATTTGAGAAAAAAAAAAAACCCTGTGTATAAGTGGAACTGCACAGTTCAAATCTGTGTTGTTCAAGGGTCAACTGTATTTTTAGTTAAAATCCAAGTCACTTCTCTCTGAATCGGATTCTTCTTTTGTAAAACAAGAGAATTACACCATATAATCCCTGAGATTCTTTCCAGCTTTAAAATGCTCAAGCCTATGATTAACAGGGAAAGTTAAAAAATAAATGTTATGCTATTAAATCCAAGATAATACAAATCATTTTATATTTTTGTCTCAAGAATCAGAGCTGCCCAACTCCCTCATCCTCACAGGGCAAAGGTTGCAAACTTGCAGTCTATGGGCTGAATCCAGGCTGCAGATGTGTTTTGTTTGGCCTATAGAGTGTATTAGATCTTTGTGAATTAGTGGCCAACGTGGATACTTCCAGTAAACGTCCACATTTCTGGCTTCTCTTGAAGAATCATAAGACTGAGCAATACTGGGCTTGATTTTTGCATAGTGATGGTGAGTCAAAGCTGTTACAATCTGTCCCTTCAGATGAGGCTGAATTCTTCAGCTCACCAAGTTTCCCCACTCGCAGGTTTGAATTAGACCTGCCCGCTTTCACTTATTTACCTTACCTCCCTCCCTACCTTCCTTGTCCCTATAGGTGGTTGAGTTTGCTATTCCTGCCCTAGAATTCTCAGTCCACACATGGAGTACCCAGAAATATACAGGGTTGGCCACTCAGAATTGTTGGCCGCTTAAAATACATGAAATAAATATTAAGCTCTGTAACTGGGTCTAAATAAACAAGCAGATGAGAACAGGATGGGGAGGAAAGTCTTCGCAGCAGCTTTTGAAAAAAAGCCCTAAGAGTTTTAATGGATAGTATCAGGCAATGGTGTTTTGTGCCTGCCAACTAACTAATGTGATCCCTGGCTGCATTATTAGGAGTTCAGCATTCTGATGGGTATGAGGTAGTCCTGCTCTTCTCTCTCCTGCTCAGATGCATCTGAATCCTCATGTCCATTTCTTGGCACTACACTCTAAGTGTGATTTTTAACAAGGCGCTGAGCAGTGAATTGGTGAGATGACTCAGAATGTCTTTCTGAGAGTGAGATTGGCAAGAGCTGGGGACATCGATTCTGGAAAAGGACTCAGGAAGCACAGGACAGATCTTTCCGAATATCACACAGTCGTCCTGAGGAGGAGAGTCAGATCAACTCCATGACATCCCAGACATACCTCAGACCCCTCACTAAGCTTCAGTTTTCTCACTTTTATAAGAAATCCTTTCCACAAAGGAAAATTAATCTTGAAACAAACAATGTAAATATGTAAAATAAATCAATTCAAATTTGATTTGATTGTTTGAGTCAAGTAAACCAAATCAAATCAATACTATGGTTGGGTGAGTGCAGAATGTCCAGAGCCCCAGCTGTTTAGCTCTTCCCTTCAGCCCTCTAAAGCCACATTGGAGAGCACTTTACAGAGCCTCTGGGATCCCATGCAGTGGGAAAAAAGGCTGATCTAGATTTCTAAGATCGCTACTAACTCCAAAGCCTTCATTTCCTGTAGCCTATGTTTTCTGGCTCTGAAATATCAGCACAGACTTTGGAAATTAGCTTGAGGATAAGATGGGCCATCAGAGGCAGGGGGAGAGATGGTCCCAGTGGAAGGAATAGTAAGAGCCAAGGAGACCTGGACAGTGTGTCTGCAACACACTTCATCTGAAGTGAATCGAGACCTCATGACAACTGTCTAGTAAGAAATGCAGATGGCAGCTTGGTCTTTGTTTTTTTAGGAACTCTTGAAGACTGTCTCTTTTAGACACTGGGGTTTTCTCTTTAACATCATTTGCCTTTTTAGTCCACTTCCATTTTGCAGTAGTCACGCAGTTTGAGGATTATCCCAGGGCTGGACCTGGCCCCTGGTTGGCTTAAACAATTGTGATGATCCCTCCATCTTGACAGTGATTGGTCCAGGGACCCAGGTATCAACGAATCAATGTTGATTAGGCTCCTGTAATGGACATTGTTAAGGAATGGATGCATCGCCCAACTTGGGCAATGAGAAATTCAGGGAGTGTTTACTGAGGGGCCCTTTAGGAAAAGTTTCTTTGTTTATAAGAGAGACCCAAATGGAGAGACAGTTTATTTCTTTCTCTGGATATTTGGATGTGGTGATATGTGGTTGAGAGACCTATAGTTACTGCTGTCATTTTAGTACTAGCAGTCATTTCACTACTTTCCATCTTTCCTTAGTATTTTAGGTAGTTCCCTTTGTGTTGTCTGCCTCCTCCAGCTTAATGAATATGTTGGGTCATCCCAGCTGGAAAGAGTTCCTTCCAGTGACAGAAGAGCATGTTGAAGAGTATATTAGACGCATCTTATGTCCAACCTCAGATTCTCTTGGTTAGATCTTTTTCTTGAACTTCTGATTACCTGCTCCGTCACAGCTGCTTCAGCTCTCTCTGTGCTGACCTACAGAGTTAAACTACCTGAGGCTGACCAACAACATGCCTGAAAGCATTTATGTCTCATAGCACTTCTGGACTCAGATGAAGACCAAGCTGCAGGCATGAGAGTGGCTTCCTGAGCAGCTGCTACAGGGGCTGAGTAATGCAACCCAGGCGTGTGGAGTTAAATCCCTGGAAGGCAAACTTAGAGCAATGGAACTCAGGAGATATGAGGGATCTGGCAAATAAATTTACTCTCGTTTCCTCCCTCCAATAGACTGAATCAAGGAGTGTTTTTCCCCCCGAATAACCCATTTGGAGACATCTCATAAGCTGCCTCATATAGATGCTTTGCTGGAATATATCACCTTGCATTATTTCCTATCCTTCTCTGCCTCACTTCCCTTTTTGCTCATTTTTGCAGCTGTAGTATTGTACCTCCTAAATAAAGCATTAGCATGTAATCCTTGCCTTGGGCTCTGTTTCTAGGAGGAGCCACTAAGTTAGAAAGGAAAAAGCCAAAGAAGAAATAATTGGTGGAGAGTTTGTGCTACTGGCTTGTGTGGTTTTAATATTTAGAAAATCTGATCTTTTTTGAAAATCAACAATCCAGGTACAATGCACATCCTATAGTATAGTGGTTAAGAACTCAGACATCCGTGTATTTAAGCCCTAACTCTGCCCTTTACTAATTGTGTGATCTTGTTCATGTTACTTAACTCCTCTGAGCTTCACTTTCCTCTTTCGTAAATAATGAAGATCTTACTGACCTAATTGGGGTATTGTAAAGATTAAAGGAGATGATGCATTTAAAAATACTGATTTACAGAGTTTATAACCTCAGCACTATAGATATGTTGGGCTAGATAATTTGTTGCTGTGGGGGCTGTCCTGTGCACTGTAGCATGTTTACCAACATCCGGGGCCTCTAACCACAAGATGCAAGTAACTCCCACACAGCTGTGACAATCAAAAATGTGAAAACAAAAAACACCCCCAAAAAAACTGAGCCATTCACACACCATCAGAGGAACCAGACAGCCAAAACAAAATTGTGAGAAATCATAAATCACTGTCATTTTCATCCATGAAACCTTGAATGATTTGTTATGCAGCAATAGGAAACTGAAACAAATTGGTAACTAGAAGTGTAATGCTACCATAACAAAACCTCAATGATGTGGCACTGGCTTTGGAACTAGGTGGTGGGTGGAGGCTGGAAAGAGAACAGAGAAGAGAGACTAGAGGAGCAGAAAGGAAATGGTTACTGAAGACAAAGGAAGAAAGGGCAATCCTTGGTATATGGTGGCAGAACTGTAGTAACTTGGAAGATAGAAATGTACTTAGTAAATTTATTGGATCTGGCTAAGGAGATATTAAGGCAGAAGATAAAAATACCAAATGGTGTCTTAAACTTCATATTATAACATATGAGAAGAGAGATGAGCTAATGAGTGAACTGCAGAGTTTGCAAGCATAATTTAAAGAAAATATAAAAGAACAAGGACTTGCTGGGTTGGAAAACAAAACTGCTTTATATTTTCTGTGTCTGCAGCTTGCAAAAGATTACCAAAGTAAAACACAACTTCAGGGAAAATATCAGATCAAGGGTATGGCTGTAATACCTTTTGTTATGATCTCATAAGATTTAAGGTCCCCAGTTATTCCTCTTCACTAGAAAAAGGGGCTTCTAATAATCTCAATGGCATTGTCCCAAAGAAGCTGAATTTTCTAAAGTATAAAGAGGTATACCTCAAAAAGAATTATGGATTTGGCTTTTAGGAGCTTGGAGTGAATGCTGAGAAGATTGATGGGAAACCCACAAAGATTTTAAGGAAATTATATTTCTAATCATGTTCATAACTTAAACTTTGGTGATTTGAATTGGGAGAGATGGAGATAGTTCAAATGAAAAGAGGCTTGTAAGAAACAAGAAGTACGAGCTCCTGGAGAAAGCTACTCAAATATAAGCACAAATAAAGAAAATCCTTTTAGAATGCTAGACTAAGAGCTCAGAAAGTAGAGTGAAGAGCTGAGGAGAACAGTGACACCATTCCCTGGGAGAAGAATCTGTCCTAATCAAGTAACATTTCCCACCTCCAGGGTAGGGAGCCTGACCACATGTGACATCTGGATTTCAGAACTGCTATTGATCA
Source organism: Neophocaena asiaeorientalis asiaeorientalis (assembly GCF_003031525.2). Lineage (NCBI taxonomy): Eukaryota > Metazoa > Chordata > Mammalia > Artiodactyla > Phocoenidae > Neophocaena > Neophocaena asiaeorientalis. Next base: position 816,927 of record NW_020174369.1, on the reverse strand, counting down.
GTGACTTCTATGTTTCTACTGCTATCTCATTATCCCATTATTATTGAGATTTTCTACTATACATAATTTTTCCCTATTTCTGTACTGTATGTTGAATGTGTCTGGGAAGATATATTGTCTTTTTAGTTCACAAATCTCTGGAGATGCTGCTGTTCAAGAGTTCCTGTACCTGAAAACCACACTTAAGGAGACTCAGTCACATGTAGGCTGAGGCAGGTCATGAAATTCTGGACTTTAAGCTTGAAACCATAATTGATGTGGTAGCCAGCCTCCAAAATGACCTCTGATGACCTTTTATAGTTTTCTCCTATACTGAATGGGACTGGCCTGGGTAATGAATGAGATATTATAGAAATAACTATGTTTATCTCCCATGGCAAGGTTGCAAATGACCTCTCTTATGTCATTCACTCTGGAGAAAACTGACTCCCATGTTGTGAGAACACTTAAGCAGTCTTATGGGGAGGTCTGTGTAGTGAGGACTGGAAGACTCTTATCCACAGGTGTGTGAGTAAGCTATCTTAAAAGTGAATCCTCCAGTCTCATTCAAGCCTTCAAATGGGACTATGACTGACTGACATTTTGACTGAACCCACAAGAGAGACACTGAGACACAAGTATCCAACTAACCTCCTGAATTTTCCACCAAAAAATTGTGTGAGGTAAAAAATGCTCATTGTTGTTTTAGCTAGCTAAGTTTGTGGCTAATTTGTTATGAAGCAATAGATAACTAAAATAATTGGGATGGGACTTTTGGAGGTCTTAGTTTGGAGGTGACCACATTTTACATGTAGGAGGAATATGAATAATTTATGGCAAGAGGGCACACTCTAATAGATTGTTTAATGGCCCCATCCCAAAATTTGTGCCCCTTTTTGCAACGTGGCTTTGCTGCAACTCCCATCAAGAGGTGGAATAGATAGATAGATAGATAGATAGATAGATATAGACATAGATATAGATATAGATAGATAAATATTCTTGAATCTGGATAACTTAGTGACTTGCTTTTACTAATAGAATATGGCAGAAGTGAAGTTATGTGACTTCTGAAGCTAAGCCTTATAAGACATTTCTACTCCTGCATTTGCCCTTGAGAATACTGCCCTGAGATGTCACCTAGGGAAAATTAGTCCAATCTCCTAGAGGATGAGAGGCCACATGGAAGAGAACTGAGACACCACAACCCATAGCCTCCACCAGCTTTGAGTTTTGTAAGTGAGGCTATCTTGGACCTTCCAGCACAGCTAGATCTCTGGCTGATTGCAGCTGCGTGAGAGAGCCTGGGCAAATCTATCTGAGGAATCCTCAAGCCAACCTATAAAATTAGTTGCCATTGTTTTGGGGTTGTAAGTTAAGTAGCAAAGGATAACTGAGAAAAACTTATTACAGGAATTTATCACAGAGTATCAGTTTGAGCTCATTGTTTCTCAAGAATATCAAAAACCTAATATTAAGAAATGGTTGATTGGGGGGTCACTGACATAAATCCAGGGCCTCAGGTATGGATCTAGGGTGCAGATGCCTGTCAAGCTTAGGTGGAGTCCCTGGTGCACGGGGTGGTGCAGGCGGTGCATATGGCCCAGCCATGACTCTGAGGAGACTAGGTAACTCTGTACACCTCAGGCCACTGCCCTGCTCTTCCAGCAGTTCGGGGTTCCCATCGCCAGGCACCAGCCACGTGGTTCCAGGGATTCGAATGTCTGTGTCTTTGGGGGACCATTACTTCACCTGCCACATGGACCTTGGTGCGCTGGCTGAGTATCAGGCCTGAGCCTCTGAGGTGGGAGAGCCAAGGTCAAACACTGGACCACCAGAGACCTCCTGGTCCCATGTAATATCAATCAGCGATAGCTCTCCCAGAGATCTCCATCTCATCGCTAAAACCCAGGTCAACTCAGCAACCAGCAAGCTCCAGTGCTGGACACCCCATGCCAAACAACTAGCAAGACAGGAACACAATCCCACTCATTAGCAGAGAGGCTGCCTAAAATCATAATAAGGTCACAGACACCCCAAAACACACCACCAGACACAGTCCTGCCCACCAGAAAGACAAGACCCAGCCTCATTCACCAGAACACAGGCACCAGTCCCCTCAACCAGGAAGCCTACAAAACCCACTGAACCAACCTTACCCACTAGAGGCAGGCACCAAAAACAACAGGAACTACAAACCTGCAGCCTGCGAAAAGGAGATCCCTAACATAGTAAGTTAAGCAAAATGATAAGACTGAGAAATATGCAGCAGATTAAGGGAGGGTAAAAACCCACCAGACCAAACAAATGAAGAGGAGCTAGGCAGTCTACCTGAAAAAGAATTCAGAGTAATGATAGTAAAGATGATCCCAAATCTTGGAAATAGAATGGAGAAAATACAAGAAATGTTTAACAAGGAACTAGAAGAATCAATGAGCAAACAAACAATGATGAGCAACACAATAAATGAAAATAAAAATTCTCTAGAAGGAATCAATAGCAGAATAATGGAGGCAGAAGAATGGATAAGTGACCTGGAAGATAAAATAGTGGAAGTAACTACTGCAGAGCAGAATAAAGAAAAAAGAATGAAAAGAATTGAGGACAGTCTCAGAGACTTCTGGGACAACATTAAACACAACAACATTCGAATTATAGAGGTCCCAGAAGAAGAAGTGAAAAAGAAAGGGACTAAGAAAATATTTGAAGAGATTATAGTTGAAAACTTCCCTAATATGGGAAAGGAGATAGTTAATCAAGTCCAGGAAGCACAGAGAGTCCCATACAGGATAAATCCAAGGAGAAACATTCCAAAACACATATTAATAAAACTATCAAAAATTAAATACAAAGAAAACATATTAAAAGCAGCAAGGGAAAAGCAACAAATAACATTCAAGGGAATCCCTATAAAGTTAACAGCTGATCTTTCAGCAGAAACTCTGCAAACCAGAAGGGAGTGTCAGGACATATTTAAAGTGATGAGGGCTTCACCGGTGGTGCAGTGGTTGAGAATCTGCCTGCCAATGGAGGGGACACATGTTTGAGCCCTGGTCTGGGAAGATCCCACATGTCACGGAGCAAATAGGCCCGTGAGCCACAACTACTGAGTCTGCACATCTGGAAGCTGTGCTCTGTGACAAGAAGGGCCGTGACAGTGAGAGGCCCGCACACCACGATGAAGAGTGGCCCCCGCTCGTGACAACTAGAGAAAACCCACGCACAGAAACAAAAACCCAACACAGCCAAAAACAAATAAATAAATAAATAAAATTTAAAAAATAAATAAATAAAAAAATTAAGTGATGAAAAGAAAAAACCTACAGCCAAGATTACTCTAGCCAGCAAGGATCTCATTCACATTCGCAGAAAAATTAAAACCTATACGTACAAGCAAAAGCTAAGAGAATTCAGCACCACCAAACCAGCTCTACAACAAATGCTAAAGGAACTCCTCTAGACAGCAAACACAAGAGAAGGAAAAGACCTACAATAACAAGGACAAAACAACTAAGAAAAATGGTAATAGGAACATACATATCGATAATTACCTTAAATGTAAGTGGATTAAATGCCCCAACCAAAAGACATACATTGGCTGAATGCATACAAAAACAAGACCCATATATATGCTGTCTAAAACAGTCCCATTTCAGATGTAGGGACACATACAGACTGAAAGTGAGAGCATGGGAAAAGATATTCCATGCAAATGGAAATCAAAAGAAAGCTGGAGTATCAAATCACATATCAGACAAAATAGACTTTAAAATAAAGACTATTACAAGAGACAAAGAAGGACACTACATAATGATCAATCCAAGAAGATATAACAATTGTAAATACTTATGCACCGAACATAGGAGCACCTCAGTACATAAGGCAAATACTAACAGCCATAAAAGGGGAAATCGACAGTAACACAATCACAATAGGGGATATTAACACCCCACTTTCACCAATGGACAGATCATCCAAAATGAAAATAAATAAGGAATCACAAGCTTTAAATGACACATTAAACAAGATGGACTTAATTGATATTTATAGGACATTCCCTCCAAAAACAACAGAATACACTTTCTTCTCAAGTGCTCATGGAACATTCTCCAGGATAGATCCTACCTTCGGTCACAAATCAAGCCTTGGTAAATTTAAGAAAATTGAAATCGTATCAAGTATCTTTTCTGACCACAATGCTATGAGACTAGATATGAATTACAGGAAAAAAGTGTAAAAAATTTGAACACATAGAGGTTAAACAATACGTTATTAAATAACCAAGAGATCACTGAAAAAATCAAAGAGGAAATCAAAAAATACCTAGAAACAAATGACAATGAAAATATGGTAACCCAAAACGTATGGTATGCAGCAAAAGCAGTTGTAAGAGGGAAGTTTACAGCAATACAATCTTACCTCAAGAAACAGGAAAAATCTTAAATAAACAACCTAACCTTACACCTAAAGCAATTAGAAAAAGAAGAACAAAAAAGCTCCCAGAGTTAACTGAAGGAAAGAAATCATAAAGATCAGATCAGAAATAAATGAAAAAGAAATGAAGGAAATGATAGCAAAGATCAATAAAAGTAAAAGCTCGTTCTTTCAGAAGATAAACAAAATTCACAAACCATTAGCCAGAGTCATCAAGAAAAAAAGGGAAAAGACTCAAATCAACAGAATTAGAAATGAAAAAGGAGAAGAAACAACTGGCACTGTAGAAATACAAAGGACCATGAGACATTAACTACAAGCAACTATATGCCAATAAAATAGACAACCTGGAAGAAATGGACACATTCGTAGAAAAGCACAACCTTCCGAGGCTGAACCAGGAAGATACAGAAAATATAAATAGGCCAGTCACAAGCACTGGAATTGAGACTGTGATTAAAAATCTTCCAACAAACAAAAGCCCAGGACCAGTTGGCTTCACAGGTGAATTCTATCAAACATTTAGAGAAGAGCAAACACCTATCCCTCTCAAACTCTTCCAAAATATTGCAGAGGGAAGAACACTCCCAAACTCATTCTACGAGGCCACCATCACCCTGATACAAAAAAACAGACAATGATGTCACAGAAAAGGAAAACTACAGGACAATAACACTGATGAACATAGATGCAAAAATCCTCCACAAAACACTAGCAAACAGAATCCAATGGCACATTAAACAGATTATACACCATGGTCAAGTGGGGTTTATCCTAGGAATGCAAGAATTCTTCAATATACACAAATCAATCAATGTGATACACCATATTAACAACTAAAGGATAAAAACCATATGATCATCTCAATAGATGCAGAAAAAGCCTTAGATAAAATTATAAACCCATATTTGGTAAAAACTCTCCAGAAAGTAGGAATCGAGGGAACGTACCTCAACATAAGAAAGGCCATATATGACAAATCACAGCCAAAATCGTTCTCAATAGTGAAAAATAGAAACTATTTCCACTAAGATCAGGAACAAGACAATGTTGCCCATTCTCACCACTATTATACAACACAGTTTTGGAAGTTTTAGCCACAGAAATCAGAGAAGAAAAAGAAATAAAAGGAATCCAAATTGGAAAAGAAGAAGTAAAACTGTCACTGTTTGCAGATGACATGATACTATATATAAAGAATCCTAAAAATGCTAACAGAAAACTACTATAGCCAATCAATGAATTTGGTAAAGTAGTAGGATACAAAATTAATGCACAGAAATCTCTTTCATTCCTATACACTCATGATGAAAAATCTGAAAGAGAAATTAAGGAAACACGCCCAATTACCATTGCTACACAAAGAATGAAACACCTAGGAATAAATCTACCTAAGTTTACAAAAGACCTGTATGCAGAAAACTATAAGACACTGATAATAGATATCAAAGATGATACAAACAGATGGAGAGATATACCATGTTCTTGGATTGGAAGAATCAACATTGTGAAAATGACTATACTCCCCAAAGCAATCTACAGATTCACTGCAATTCCTATCAAACTACCAATGGCATTTTCCACAGAACTAGAACGAAAAATTTCACAATTTGTATGGAAACACAAAAGACCTTGAATAGCCAAAGCAATCTTGAAAAAGAAAAATGGAGCTGGACTAACCAGGCTCCCTGGCTTTAGACTATACTACAAAGTTACAGTAATCAAGACAGTATGGTACTGGCACAAAAACAGAAATACAGATCAATGGAACAGGATAGAAAGCCCATGACATAAACCCACACACATATGGTCAACTTATCTTTGATAAAGGAGGCAAGAGTATAAGATGGAGAAAAGACAGCCTTTTCAATAAGTGGTGCTGGGAAAACTGGATAGCTACATGTAAAAGAATGAAATTAGAACACTCCCTAATACCATACACAAAAATAAACTCAAAATGGATTAAAGATCTAAATGTAAGGCCGGACACTATAAAACTCTTAGAGGAAAACATAGGCAGAACACTCTATGACATAAATCACAGCAAGATCCTTTTTGACCCACCTCCTAGGGAAATGGAAATAAAACCAAAAATAAACAAATGGGACCTAATGAAACTTAAAAGTTTTGCACAGCAAAGGAAACCATAAAGAAGACAAAAAGACAACCCTCAGAATGGGACAAAATATTTGCAAATGAAGCAACTGACAAAGGATTAATGTACAAAATATACAAGCAGCTCATGCAGCTCAATATCAAAAAAACAAATAATCCAATCCAAAAATGGGCAGAAGACCTAAATAGACATTTCTCCAAAGATGATATACAGATTGCCAACAAACACATGAAAGGATGCTCAACATCACTAATCATTAGAGAAATGCAATTCAAAACCACAGTGAGGTACCACCTCACACTGGTCAGAATGGCCATCATCAAAAAATCTACAAAGGATAAATACTGGAGAGGGTGTGGAAAAAAGGGAACCCTCTTGCACTGTTGGTGGGAATGTAAATTGATACAGACACTATGGAGAACAGTACAGAGATTCCTTAAAAAACTAAAAGTAGGGGCTTCCCTGGTGGCGCAGTGGTTGAGAGTCCAACTGCCGATGCAGGGGACGCGGGTTCGTACCCTGGTCTGGGAAGATCCCACATGCCTTGGAGCGGCTGGGCCCATGAGCCATGGCCGCTGAGCCTGTGCATCTGGAGCCTGTGCTCCACACTGGGAGAGGCCACAACAGTGAGATGCCCACATACCACCCCCCCCAAAAAAAAAAGAAAAAAAAAACTAAAAGTAGAACTACAATACAACCCAGCAATCCCACTACTGCACATATATCCTGAGAAAACCATAATTCAAAAAGAGTCAGGTACCACAATGTTCACTGCACCTCTATTTACAATAGCCAGGACATGGAAGCAACCTAAGTGTCCATCAACAGATGAATGGATAAGGAAGATGTGGCAGATACATACAATAGAATATTACTCAGCCATAAAAAGAAACGAAATTGAGTTATTTGTTGTGAAATGGATGGACCTAGAGTCTGTCATACAGAGTGAAGTAAGTCAGAAAGAGAAAAACAAATACCATATGCTAACACATATATGGAATCTGAAAAAAATAAAATGGTTCTGAAGAACCTAGGTGAACAACAGGAATAAAGACACAGACATAGAGAATGGGCTTGAGGACACTGGGAGGGGGATGGGTAAGCTGGGATGAAGTGAGAGAGTGGCATTGACATATATACACTACTAAATGTGAAATAGATAGCTAGTGGGAAGCAGCCGCAGAGCACAGGGAGAACAGCTTGGTGCTTTGTGACCACTAGAGGGGTGGGATAAGGAGTGTGGGAGATGCAAGAGGGAGGGGCCGTGGGGATATATGTATATGTATAGCTGATTCACTTTGTTATACATCAGAAACTAACACAACAATGTAAAGCAATTATACTCCAATAAAGATGTTTAAAAAAAAATAAAATAAAGAAATGGTTGATTTTTGCTGACTTCCCAGAATGCTGCATTGAGGAAGATTCTAAAACCATGTAGATGCTCATTTGAAAGAGAAATGTTATTAAATAGTAGTGTCGTCCATAGGCATGGATAGGGAAGAAAAATGGTATTTACATTCTGTATTGACAGAAGTTAAAAATGAGAATAACCCACGTTTTCTTTGCAGAGTCTGCTGTATACTTTTAGTACTTGCTTTACAGTGTTCATCTGGGTACAAAGAAAAAAATTCCAAATCTCTAATATTTTTTTATACATTTTACAGGATAATTTACTTAAAGATTAACTTTGAAAAATCCTTAATGAGCCCAACAAATGTTTGTATTTGCTTTTCTTCTCTAACGTACACAAGTCTATACTTAGATTAAAGCAGATGATCACAGAAGCACACACACACACACAAACACACACACACATATTTAAATTTTATTGAAGTATAGTTGATTTACAATGTTGTGTTAATTTCCACTGTACAGCAAAGTTATTCAGTTGTACTTATATATTCTTTTTCATATTCTTTTCAACTATGGTTTATCATAGGATATTGCATATAGTTCTCTGTGCTAACTGTAGGACCTTATTGTTTATCCATCCTATATGTACTACTTTGCATCTGCTAATCCAAAACTCCAAATCCTTCCCTCCGCCTTGGAAATAACAAATCTGTTCTCTATTTCTGAGAAGCACATGTATTATTTGATTTAATTCTCACACCAACCCTATGATGCAGGAAATATGGCTATTGTTTTTTTAATCTTCAATCTTCATTTTATAGATAAGGGCCAGTCATATAATGTCCTTCAACTAAGGATATACATTTAACATAAAGGGATTTACTCCCATGCATTCATTCTTTGAATCTTTTTCCCTTCCCACTATAATATGAGCACATCTAGATGACTGGTAAGGTCCTCCCAGATCTAGCATTCAGTGACTTGAAGGAACCCAGTGTACCCTGTGCTATAATTCATCTCATGGGAACTGAATGCCAAAAGAGTGTTAGCTTTAGCAAGTGGTTACTGAGTTGCTTGGTTGTCTGGGCAGTTTGACTGGTGGTTGGAGATCCTGTTTCAACATCTGTCTGGGAGGCAAACAAACAGAGCTTTACACCATGTTGACACGTGTGTCCTGGGTGATTCAAGATTATGACAGGAAGATAATCACTGGAGTCCAGTTACATTATGACTGGAGCAATTTTCCACTTGATGTGGAATTCCTCAGAGAGGAGCAATGTGGTTGGTTAAATTATGGGCACTGTCTTTACAATGCAAATCAGAAGGACTGTAGGCTCAAATCAGTCATTTAGGGGAATGGGTGGGTTCAAGAGACTGAGTCAGGTCTAAGGAAATGGGAGATGCAGACTGGGGCAAATCATAACATTTGTTTTGCAAAGTGAAAAGCAATAGGGTATGTAGACTGCATTTATCTTGTCTCCTCTGCCACATCCCCAAATACACACTTATATATAAGTTATTTTCCAACACTACAGGGCTCTTGCCATTCTCTGAATACAAATCCTCCCATAGAGTATTTCAGTCTAGGTAGAAAATCAGATAGGAAATATAACAATGCCTCTGCCATTTAGTGGTTGTGCCCAAGACAAATCCCTTATTCTCTGAGCCTCAATTACCTCATGTGTACAACGGTGATGATAATATTGTTTATTTAACAGAGTTTTTGTGAACAATAAAACATTTAACAAAATGTCCAGTGTATAACTACTACACAATAAATATTCACTTGTTTAAAAATGAAATTACTTGCAAAAATCTAAAAGCTGTGAAATATAGAACTAGGTCTACACTCTACTGAATGAATTTATACATATTGAGTCCCAGTTATGTGTGAAATGCTTTGCTAAGATCTTTCATACACATTTGTCACACGTAACCATCATAAAACTCCCAAGACACTAATATTTTTTAAATCAAGTTTCAGAGAAAGTAAATAACATGGGTAAACCATGATGGTGTGCCACTTTAAAATTTGATTACATAAAACAATATTTAATAATTACAAAGAAAAGATTATTTTTATATAAGACACAGCACACATGCAATTCTATCTCATTAAATTCTATCTCATTAAAATTAGATATTCTCAACATAATAAAAGCTATATATGACAAACCCACAGCCAACATCATGCTCAATGGTGAAAACAAAAGCATTCTCTGTAAGATCAGGAGCAAGACAAAGGTGCCCACTCTCACCACTATTATTCAACACAGTTTTGGAATTCTTAGCCATGGCTATCAGAGAAGAAAAAGAAATAAAAGGAATCCAAATTGGAAAAGAAGAAGTAAAACTGTCACTGTTTGCAGATGACATGATACTATATATAAAGGATCCTAAAGATGCTACCAGAAAACTACTATAGCTAATCAATCAATTTGGTAAAGTAGCAGGACAACAAAAAGAATAAAATAACTGGGAATATGGACTTCCCTGGTGGCGCAATGGTCGAGAGTCCACCTGCCAATGCAGGGGACATGGGTTCATGCCCCGGTCCAGGAAGATGCCACATGCCGTGGAGCAGCTAGGCCCGTGAGCCACGGCCTCTGAGCCTGCATGTCCAGAGCATGTCCAGAGCCTGTGCTCTGCAACGGGAGAGGCCACAACAGTGAGAGGCCCACGTACAGCAAAAATAAATAAAATAAAATAAAATAAAATGACTAGGAATAAACCTACCTAAAAGACCTGTACACAGAAAACTATAAGACACTGATGAAAGAAATCAAAGATGATACAAACAGATGGAGAGATATACCATGTTCTTGGATTGAAAGATTCAACATTGTGAAAATGACTGTACTCCCCAAAGCAATCTACAGATTCAATGCAATCCCTATCAAATTACCAGTGGCATTTTTCACAGAAGTAGAACAAAAAATTTTACAATTTGTATGGAAACACAAAAGACCCTGAATAGCCAAAGCAATCTTAAGAAAGCAAAATGGAGCTGGAGTAATCAGGCTCCCTGATTTCAGACTATACTACAAAGCTACAATAATCAAGATGGTATGGCACTGGCACAAAAACAGAAATATAGATCAATAGAACAGGATACAAAGCCCAGAGATAAACCCACGCACATATGGTCACCTTATCTTTGACAAAGGAGGCAAGAATATACAATGGAGAAAAGACAGCCTCTTCAATAAGTGGTGCTTGGAAAACTGGACAGCTACATGTAAAAGAATTAAATTAGAACACTCCCTAACACTATACCCAAAAATAAACTCAAAAATGGATTAAAATGTAAGGCCAGACACTATAAAACTCTTAGAGGTAAACATAGGCAGAACACTCTATGACATAAATCAGAGCAAGATATTTTTTGACCCACCTCATAGAGTAATGGAAATAAAATAAACAAATGGGACCTAATGAAACTTAAAAGCTTTTGCACAGCAAAGGAAGCCATAAATGAGAGAAAAAGACAACCCTCAGAATGGGACAAAATATTTGCAAACGAAGCAACTGACAAAGGATTAATGTACAAAATATATAAGCTCATGCAGCTCAATATCAAAAAAACAAACAACTCAATCCAAAAATGGGCAGAAGATCTAAATAGACATTTCTCCAGAGAAGATATACAGATTGCCAACAAACACATGAAAAGATGCTCAACATGACTAATCATTAGAGAAATGCAAATCAAAATTACAGTGAGGTACGACCTCACACTGTTCAGAATGGCCATCATCAAAAAGTCTACAAACAATAAATGCTGGAGGGGGTGTGGAGAAAAGGGAATGCCCTTGCACTGTTGGTGGGAATGTAAATTGATACAGCCCTTATGGAAAACAGTATGGAGGTTCCCTAAAAAACAAAAAATAGAAGTACCATATGACCCAGCAATCCCACTACTGGGCATCTACCTGAGAAAGCCATAATTCAAAAAGATACATTTATCACAATGTTCACTGCAGCAATATTTACAATAGCCAGAACATGGAAGCAACCTAAATGTCAATCAACAGATGAATGGATAAAAAGGATGTGGCACATATATACAATGGAATATTACTCAGCCATACAAAGGAAGAAAACTGAGTTATTTGTAATGAGGTGGATGGACCTAGAGTCTGTCATACAGTGTGAAGTAAGTCAGAAAGAGAAAAATACCATTTACTAACGCACATACGTAGAAACAAAAAAAACGGTACTGACGACCCTAGTGGCAGGGCAGGAATAAAGATGCAGATGTAGAGAACGGACTTGAGGACACAGGGGCAGAAGGAGAAGCTGGGATGAAGTGAGAAAGTAGGATTGATATATATACACTACCAAATGTAAAATGGATAGCTAGTGCAAAGCTGCTGCATAGCACAGGGAGATCAGCTCTTTGCTTTGTGACAACCTATAAGGGTGGGATAGGTTGGATGGGAGGGAAGCTCAAGAGGGAGGGGTATGGGGATGTATACATACTTATAGCTGATTCACTTTGTTGTACAACAGAAATTAACACAACATTGTAAAGCATTTATACTCCAATAAAGATATAAAAACAATCAAACATTAAAAGGCAATGAAAATAAAAAATAAAATAAAATTAGATACTTCTATTTATCAAGCCATACCAAAGCCAGAGCTGAAATTAAAGCCCTAAACTGGAAGAAGATATTTAAATTCATATTCATAACAAAGGATTATGATCCAGAATGTATATATTTTAAAATGCTTATAAATTCATAAGAAAAAGACGAACATTTTAAGAGGAAAATGGACAAAAATACAAATAGAAAGTATACAGAAGAGAAAACATGAATGTCCCATGAAGTTATAAAAAGATGCTTAGGCTCATTGGCAATTAAGGAATACACATTAAAACTAAAATCAATATATTTTCATATATTTTTACGGCCACAAGATTGACAACGATAAGAAATTTGACAATGTAAGTGTTTCCCAGGATTGGGACAAAGGGAAATATCATACCTGTGGGAGAGAGTGTAAGTTATTATTACTTTGGAAAACAGTTTGGCACTGCTTCAAACAGAAGTGTGTCTGTACCCTATGATTCAGCAATTCCAATCTTAGATATGTTCCATAGATAAATTCCTGCCTAATGGCTCACGGAAGCATGGTTCAAATGCCACCACCACCAACAAATCTGAATGATTACCTATGGTAGATAGATAAGCAAATTATAATATGGTTATACAGCATTATATTCTACAACAATAAAAATGAATAAATTACAGCTACACCAACCACATGGATAAATCTCAAAAAAAAATAATGTTGAGCCAAAAGAGCAAGTCATAGAGGAAAACATCTGTATGATTCATTTACATAAAGGGCAAAACCAGGCAAATAAACAGGATATTGTGCAGAGATGAAACAACGGCAAAAAGAAAGTGATTAACATAAAGTTTTGCTTTGAGATTCTTTCAGTGGGGAGAGAGAATTGATATCATGGAAGGCCACATAGCAGGCCCTCAAAGTTCATGCACTCTTTTGTATGTGTGATATGCTTCAAAAGAAAAAGAGGTTAAACAAAACAAAAGCCAAGTTCTCCCATCCCCCCAAAATCCTATTGTTGAGTGACAAAAGAAGCAGAATGAGATTTATAATACCATATGTTTTCTATAAAATTAAAAACATATATGCATCTAAACCAACACTACATATTTTACAAGTATATACCAGTATTTAAGGATATATTTCAGACTCATTTACATGGACACCAGTGGCAACAAGGGAAGAAGACTTAGATTGGGTGTAGAGATGGAGAGGGTCAAGCAGTTATTCACCATGCATGAATTAATTTTGTAAAGTTATGTAGGGTTATTCACTGGCTCCCAAGTTTGTTCCCAAAGGGATTTGAGGAGGCAGAAGAATCTAAATGATTTTGACAAGGAGCAATTCATTTTCTGAAGGCTAAGCTGAGTCTTAGGAAATAGCAGACCTTGGAATGAGAAGGAGAAGCTGAGGATGGTACATGTGTTGGGCATGCCTTTGGCATTTCCACACTTCAGTCCAGTCCTGCAAGACCTCTTGTTTGTCCTTACCCTGTCAGGGCTGAAGAGAAGAAGACAGGTGTCCTTTTTCCCAGGCTAATGTTACACAATTGATCATGCAGAGAGGGGTCCTTTGCCAAGCCAGATGGGATGCCCTGTGTGAGCCAGAACTGATGGGTCATTCCAGATCCTGCCCTTTATCCCAAGGACTTCTTAGGGGATAAGTGGAGTAGGATGGCCCAAATTTCAGGATGCCCACCTAGCCCAAATATCTGCTACACAGACAATTGAGAGAAGGGATGGCACTGAAGGAGTGAGGATTCCAGAATAGAGGCAAAGTCAACAGCCTCGAAACTGGGCAGATGAGTTTGCCTTAATCAGGGAAAGGAGAAATCTCATTCTTGTAATTTCCAAGACAGAAATAACAGATGTAAGGCCTAGTATATATACAAGAAGATAACTTTATAGATAGGGAAGGTGGGGAGCTCATACACGAAGCCTTCAATTTTTCTGGCAAAAGTAGGCAAAGTCATAATTAGGTACAAAGATTGGTGCTAAGTACTAAAGGAGATGAAAAGACTAAGTTGCAGAGCCTGACCCCCCAGTAGTTTGCAAGCTACTTTCAAGTGTTCAACTTACACATTTGTATAGGGCAGCCTACGCCTGTGGAATGGTTACTTAATAGGTGTTCAAACAAGGAAAGTAGAACTCTGAGTGGCTGGGCGTAGTAAGCGCCGCCGTTAGACACAACATTAGTGCTCCATTTGCCCTTGGCCCCGCTCCAACCTCAACCTACCTCCCACTTCAACCGTAGTTGTGATGGACAGATCAGACTCACCTCCCTCTGGCAGCGTTCTTGTCTTTCAGCTTCTTACCTCAGGGCCTTCTAGACTTTGGGAGCTTTTTCTGCCAGCTGGCAAGCATAGCCTGAGGGCAGTACCACACCACTGTCCCCTGGCTTGTATACGGACCTGAATTCCAACAGCCAGTAGCTATAAGTCTTTGCCTGTGGGCTTGCTCTGACAGCCAGACCCCACTTGGTCTGTATGCTGGGAATGCTGGAAGTGCCAGGGAATTAAATTCTCACCTCCACCCCAGGGGCAGGCTTCAAACCTCCAGGCAGGACTGATGGAAGTGGTGGAGAGAGACTCTTCAGCATCCCGTCCTCTCTGCAGGGATAATTCTGAGACGTAGTTCCACACTGGCTCCCAGAATTCCCCAATAGGACTGAGCTCCAGGCGCCCACAGTGGCGCTTATCTTGCTGACACACCTTCACTGGCTTCCTTTCCTCTCAGTGACAGTTTCCTTCTCTCTTGCTTTCTTGCCTTACCTCTCACATGACTTTCACTCAAATCCTTGTCTAAAGGTCTACTTCTAAGGGAACTTAAATAAACCAAGGTAATGCTCTAGGGCATCCCTCATCCAGAGATGGGGTCTGGGAGCAGGAGGGGAAGGGACAGGGGAGAAGCTGGTGTACAAGCACTCCAGTCTTCCATCCGACCGGGGGATAATTCTGGGAGGCATGCTGTACGCTTCTCAGGAGGTCCTGGCAAAGGCAACCTTCACAGTGCACCTTATGTTGGTTTTGCTTCCTCCTTTCAGTTCACCACACTCCTCACTTCTGCTTGCTGGGCTGGATCTCAAATAAAGTACCAGCATTCAGGTCTCTGAGTTGGGCTCTTGTTTTCTGGGGAAACCGAACGAACGCAGAAAGCTTTGTGGGAGAGAAGGTGTGAAATGGGCTGGAAAGTTAACTGTGGGCAGGAGTTAGGGGAGTGGTTGGAGAGGATGCCAGGCAGGAAAAGGAAATGACCAAGCAGGGAGGTGGAGCTGGCTACAACATTTTCTGCTGGCTCTCATGGAAGGTTCTTGGTGGTGAGCCATGATGGAGAACACCAAAAAGGGAGTCTTGTTCCTTTTCTTGGCCTCTTGAGAAGAAACAACCTCACCCAAATAAGCTGGCACTGAGAAGACACATAAAGCCACTGCAGATGGTTATAACCCTTGTGTGAAAGTCCTCCAGACCTCCCTGTTGTCTGTCTCCAAAGTTGCCTGACCCCTTTTAGTTGCAGCCTTATAGTTTCTCCTCTATTCTTGACCAAACACACTCACTTGGCCACCCAGTGTGGACTTACCCTCCATCCTGTGAGAAGAACATGTTCTTGGGATCTTCTCTAGTTGAGGGAGGGCACGAATCATTGGCCACAGGCTGTGCCCTCCTGTTTCTGGTTCCCCTCTTCAGAGGAGAGGGGTTAAATAGGATGTGATCAGCCCTCCGTCTGCTGAGGGTCAGGGTTCATGGGTTGGCTGGAAGGAAAGGCAAGCTAGCCAAAAGAGCCTCCTGGATGCTGGGCAGGTGGCCACAGGAGTCTGTACAGGATGTTGGAGTTGGTGTGGTCATTGTCTAACACAGAGCCGAGTCTTGAACAAGCCACAGTCTCCAGCAAGAGACCGTCTCTGCACAGTGTTCCTTCATCCCCCTCACCGCTGCTGGCACACAGAGGAATGTAAATTCTATTCCTAATCCTGACTGCACTTGGGCCTCTGCCTCAAAGCCTGTCACGGGAATTTCAGGCTCCACCATCCTGCTTTTCCTCCTCACCTGATCCTGCTCAGACAATCTGCTTGCTCAGTGAAGCATGAGCTCGAGGAGGGTTTGCTTTGCCTCAGCTCTTTTGGGGAATCACTGGGGGGTTTCCCTGAACATTTGTTCATTGTTATGGGCTTCCTCCTGCCAGCCTTATGAGATGGCTGGATGTTGTCCATGTGCTGGGAGATACTCCAGGATGACTTGGGGGGAGAGAGAAACAGCTGCAACTCATAGGAGGGAATGTCCATTGATGTGGCAGTGGAGGGAACCCTGGCTTATAGCACCCATGAAGGGCTGTCAGAAGGGAAAAAGGGCATCGGACCACAAAGGTCCAGAGATGGGCTTGGGCTCTGGGGATAACACCCTCCGTGTCCTTCCTCATCCCCTCTCTGGGCCTCAACTTTCCATCTACAAAACACAAATGATCTCAAAGCACAGTCCCATTTTATTGGGGAACCCATTGCAGATTGTGGCTCCTGTTCACATTGATTTTGCAGATTCTATCCTCATTAAATACATTCTTCATTCAGGTCTCAAATGTCTCTGACCTGGATGGAGGCAACAACTTTTTGGTGGGTCTCCTTGCCTTCCATCTGCTTCCAATTTTTTTCTCTTCACTTCTCCAACAATGACATTTTTAAATTAGAAATCTGATTTTGGCTTCTTCCCAGTAATCACAAGGCAAAAATCTAAATGGGTGACACATAAGAGGCCTTTCAAAATCTGAGCTCCATGTCATCTCTCAGCCTCAGCTCTCACACCTTTCCTCTAGCGGCTGTACTGGAAACAGCTCACTTTTCTCTGAAGATATCATTCTGCCTCTCTTACTCTCAATGGAAATGGAAGTACCAAAAATAATACAGTTTTTAAAGTGAGGAACACCTGGGCCCAGACCTAGCTCTGCCTCTTACTGCCTTTGTGAATTTGGACGTGCTATATTCCTTCTCTAAGCAATAGTTTCATTGCTCCTAAAATGTAATCAGAGTGAGAATTAGTGACAAAGGCTATGAAGTTCCTCGCCTAGCTTTTGGTTCATAAACTGTAGGCAGTAAATTACTAGGATTATTATTATAATTATTATCCTTTTCTGGTAAATTCCCACTTATTCTTTTTAATTTTTTAATAGATTTTTAGTGGAGTAGAATTACTTCACAATACTGTGTCAGTTTCTGCTGCACAACAAAGCGAATCAGCCATATGCACACGCACGTCCCCACACCCCCTCCCTTTTGAGCCTCCCTACCGTCCTCCCTATCCCACCCCTCCAGGTCATCGCAAAGCATGGAGTCGATCTCCCTGTGCTATGCTGCTGCTTCCCGCCAGCCAACTATTTTACATTTGGTAGTGTATATATGTCCATGCTACTTTCACTTCGCACCCTCCCACTCCATGTCCTCAAGTCCATTTTCTATGTCTATCTCTTTATTCCTGCCCTGCAACTAGTTCATAAGTACCTTTTTTTTTTTTTTTAAGATTCCATATATTTGTGATAGCATATGGTATTTGTTTTTCTCTTTCTGACTTACTTTACTCTCATGAAGGAGGTAACATTGGTGCTGGGTTTTAAAGAATAAGTAGGTTTACTGGGAATAAACCCTGAGAAAACCTACTTATTCTTTAAAAGGCAGCTCCAATGTTACCTCCTTCCTGACGTCTCCACATTCCAGAGAGAGGAGCTTGCTTTTTCTTAGAGCTTTGTTCCAAGTTCTTAGAGTACTAGCCACCTTGTATCTTTATTGTCTATTTACATGTTTGTTTCACCCACCAGACTGGAGGCTCCTTGCAGGGAAGAATTGTGTTTTGTTTATCTCTTCATCTCTTGTGCCCAGCACCAGACCTGTCCTGGAGTCAGTGCTCAGTGCATGTTAAATGAATGAACAAATGACTGGTTTTGTTCTTGGGTAGAAAGATCTTTCATTTAGAACCCAAAGGAAGGAAGAGGTCAGAAAGTGTAGGCTTGTTTAGTCTGCTCTGCCCTATTAACTAGACATACCCACCTTCTCTGGATCTCCCTGCTACTCTGTTCTTTGGCAAATGTTGGAAGGTCACGTAACATCTGGTCTTGTTATCTAGGTGGGTGTGATGTGGTTAGGGAAGCCTCCACACCCTCTATCCAAATAGACTGGCTAGCTCTAGCCACCAGGAGTATTTGAAAAACAAATTCAGTGTTTGTTCCTGGGAAGTCTGCAGGGATAAATATAATAATCAAAACTTGTCAAAAGTGCATGGTCGAACTTGCCTGCATGGAGCATATACAGCAAGGCCTAAAGGCTTATTCTCTGGGAATAAGCTCTTCCTTCAAGCTACAACGGATATGTTCATATGTGAAGAGAAGTGGCCCGGAATAGGAAAGAGAGCAAGGTTTTAGAGCTGGAGAGATCAGAGTTTGAACACCACTCAGTTGGGTGAAAGTTAAGCTTTCTGAGTTTGTGGGTTTTTTAATTGAAGAATTCTGATCTTATAGGTTGATGGAATGGTAAAAGGAGCAAGATAAGAAAAGTCCTTTGTCATCCTGAAATGCTCAATGCTTTATGTTTTCTAAGTACTTTATAAACAACAATGCTCATTCACAACAACTCTGAGAAGATAGGTAGAGTCATTATTATTAATGTCGGATATTTTTCCTTGCCCCTCTGGATGTACTCTCATTCTTTCCTACCTTGCTCTGTTCTCCAGGAGACTGATCTCTAAAGACCCAATGGGCTTCCATGTCTTCTGGTTTCCCATAAATGATAGAGTTCTAATCCTGGCTCCAGCCTGAGCTGGTCAGGTGACCACAGGCTCATGGCTTTACTTCCATGAGTCTCTACTTTATTATAAAAAAAGGGGAGGGGGATATCACTTCTGTTCCTCTCAGGGGACTGTGGTTAAAACGAGATCATTACTAATTGCTAGAAAATTCTTGCTTAAATCTAAATTTTCTTATTTCTTACTTCCCATTGCCCAAAGATACTATACTCAATAATGATTCAATAATTCATAGATTCATTCAGCCAATGTTGCATGCATTCTTTTACTTCTCCAACATTAATTATGCATCTACTGTGTCAGAGACTGATAATCATTTTCTGTGAAGGGCCAGATAGTAAATACTTTAGGATTGCAGACCATAAAGTCTTGGTTGTAACTACTCACCTATGACGTTGTAGTATGAAAGCAGCCATAGATAGTATGTACATGACTAGAAGTGGCATTGTTCCAATAAAATTTTATTTACAAAAAACACTTGGCAAGCCAGATTTGGCCCATGGGCTATAGTTTGCCAACCCATGTACTATATACCAAAGATGATAATAGGTCCTGGAGACAAAGATGATCTCAAGAAGCTCACGTACAAAAAAAAAAAAAAAAAAAAAAAAAAAAA
>NW_020174369.1:765444-796716 GCF_003031525.2 Neophocaena asiaeorientalis asiaeorientalis | reverse complement strand
AAAAAAAAAAAAAAAAAAAAAAAAAAAAAAAAAAAGAAGCTCACGTACAGTCTTATGGGAAGGAATTAACAAATATGATGAAATTGGGCTGGTGCTCTGATAGAAGTCTCTACATAGTTTAGTGAGGGTGCAGAAGAAACAACAGGCAGTTCTTCAGGTGTGAAGAGACAAGAGGGGAGGGAGGGGGAAGGAGGGGTAAAGATTTCATGTAGAGGCTATGAGAAGCTAGGATATGAGCAGGTTTCCAGGGAGGTGGCCTGTTAAGGAGTCTGGAGTCTGGACTTATCGTCTGGGCCATGATGAAACATATTAGTAGATGGACATAGAGCACAATGCTTTGCTTTAATTGCTGATTTGCCCATTTAGTAGTTTCATGGCATTTTTTTCCTGAAAATGTGAATATCATTATTTCCTTTATAGGGTTGTTGTGAGACTCAAATAAGACAATGAATGTAAAGAATGGCATGATTCCTGACACATAGTGAGTACTTAAAAAAATGGCAGGAATACTGATAGACATTTGTTTTAGAAAGATTGCTTTGATATAATGACTGTATCAGAATGGTCTAATACTGGAAGAAGGAAAAGCAATTAGGAAATGATAGCAGCAATCCATGGGAGAGAGAATGCATGCCTAAACTCAGGTAGAGGCAGAGAAGATGGGGAGAAGAGATGTAGCCATGAGGGCTAAGTGATGTCACAGTGAGGAACAGAAAAGGGCCAAAATTACCTTCAGAATTTAGGTGTAGTGATATTGCTTTCCAAGGTAAGGAGTACAGGAGGAAAGCCAGATTTGGGGTGGACATATTAAATTCCTTTTTGGACACATTGATTAAGTGGAAATGTCCAGTAATCAGTTGACTGCATACTTGAGGTTGAAGTTTCCTAATTGGAAATCATTACCAATGAAAGAATCATCAGCACAAAATCCCTGGAGCAGATGAGATCACCAAGGAAGTAGTAATATCTTTTTTAAAAAGTCAAATTAGGCTTGGGAAACCCAGCATTTCAGGGAGTGGCAGATATGAAGAATCTAATATAGATAGATATAGATATAGATATAGATATAGATATAGATATAGATATCTAAGGTATGAAGAATCTGGTGTGTGTGTGTATATATATATATGAAGAATCTGGTGTGTGTGTGTGTGTGTGTGTATATATATATATATATATATAAAGGAAATATATATATAGATATAAACAAGAAAGAAATGTCAGAGTGGGTCAGGGGATTCACTAAGGAGTCATATCTCAGGGGACAATGAAATAAAGGGTTAGAAGAAGAAGAGGCCAGAGTATCAGTGAGATGATGCAATGTGATGCACCAAGAGTCACTAGCAATTAGGCAATTTGCAATTAGAATGTGACTGGTAACTTCAACCAAGATAGATTCAGCAGAGCAATGACGGGGAGCTGATTGTCATGGATTGAAGACTGAATGGAGAATTGGAGAGATGCAGTGATTGTAGATTATTCTTCAGGAGAATTTGATTGTGAAGGATAAGTGAAATGAGCAGAGGTGCTAGAAGAGAGTGGCTTTCTTTCAACCTTTTAGAGATTTGGTATCCAGGAAAGAGGAAATCTCTAGGGGAGTTGGGTGAAGGTCAACAGGAAAAAGAAATGGAGGAATTTGCCTTGGATAGGAGAAGAATGTTCATTGGTCTGTTATAGGATCCCTGGAGGTAAAGTTGGACTTAGATGTAGATGTTTAAGTTTGTGGTTTTGGAAGGAGAGTTTTCAAGTGCTTATCTGATAATCTCGATTCTCTCTGAAAAGTCAACCAGTTTATTACTAAGAGAAGGGAGCAGCAATTAGGAAGGTAGTTTGACCAGAGTAAGATGTGGAATGTTTGCTCTGGCAATAACGCCCAATAAATTTGGAGACCATAAATTTGGAATGGCTCCAGTCCATCCAATTGTGTCATTTCTTCCAACAGTGCTCAGTAACCAGGGGATGAGATGGGGAGAAGGCAGGTGGTCACATTGATATAAGACAGCATTTGAGTGCAAGTATGGTGGAAGAACAAGAGATTGGGGGAGTGAGAGTGTTTGCAACAAAATGATTGCAGTGATAAACATGTAGTTCTAGTGGACAGGGAAGGAAGTGAAGGTAGGAAGAAGCTGACAGTGAAAAAAAAGGATCAAAGAACTAGAGGGTTGTGATGAGGTCTCAAAATGTGTGTGGTAGGCATAAGGAAGGGAAAACTGGACTGATAGGAAATTAGAATCAGAGATTTGTATATTAGAGTTTAAGATGTCAGGGGTGGGACATTTCCTTTTAATGATAAGCTCCAGGAGGTAGCTATAAAATACATTAGTAAATCGGGGCTATAGAAGTTGGTCAAGGAAATTTGAAGTGATGATGATAACATAGAGTTCACATCTGTGTGATACTTTACAGATTGCAAAGCACTTTAACAACCATTATCTCACTTGACCTCATCCTATGAGATGGATAAAGTAGGAATTATCTCAATTATTATTTTAATTTGACACATGAAACAACTGAGGATTGATGATATTAAGTATCTTACCAGACTGGTTAAGTGATGGAAATTCCACCTGGGATGAAATCACTAGCATCTGGATTAAAGGTGAAAAAAATCCAGTTATTTTCACCAATTCAGACACTTCAGTGTTACATATCCACTGAATGAATATTCTAGATGGGATTGGTTTGACAAAAAACAACACAGCAATAACTTCTTAGGAAAAGTTGGTGAATTTAGAGTCATGGAGGGATATTATGTTGTTTTGTTCTTTTTTTTTTCTCCCTAAACAAAATATTCTTTACCTGCTCAGTCACACCTGGTAATTTCACAAGGATTAGGTGATCCTGTTCCCTGACTCTACTCACCAACAGCAGGTCTGCTGGAAGCTCTGCTTCTCATTCCTACTGTGGACTGGAGCCTTTCCAGAGCTCCCTGGGGCTCTCAGCCTGGGTGAAGATGGATGGAGATCAGATCCAGGGGCTGTGGGTGGAGGAGGGTCCAGGAAGCAGACGCTGAGCTAGGTAATTCATCCAAATGGCAAAACAGAGGCGGGATCTGCGGGAGCTGGAGGTGGCCCAGACAGGGTAACGGGGAGAGATGCCCTTCCACCTCCAGTTCAGATTTCTCCTTTGCCTCCTGTGCTTCATGCTGGCCTATTCTAGTCTCAAATTGGGTGTCAGATTCCATCTCAACCCCGGTTGTGTGCTGGTTCCTAAACCAGATCCCACATCTTGGCCTATAAAAGTTATTAACTTCCTTCCAGTCCCCACCCTGCCTTTTCACGTTCTGTTCATCAGAAAGTACTGCTTCAGCCAAACCACTGTGGTATTTGGAAGGACCAAACTGGATTCTACTTTATTTCTGTCACTATTTTGCTCCATGACCTTGCATATGTCACTTTCTTTCTCTGGATGTCATTTTCTTATCTGTGGAATTAGTTGGTTGAATTACCCATGATGACAAATAGGTCTCTTCATAAGCGCTAACTCAGGACAACTGACTAACTAGCACTTCCTGCTGCCTTTAAAATAGTGGTTCTCAAACTGTTCTGTGCATCTAATTATCTGGAGAGCTCATTAAAATACATAGTTCTGGGCCCCATGCCCAGAGTTCCTGATTCAGTGGGTCTGAAGTATGGCCTGAGAATTTGCCTTTCTAGCAAGTCCTCAGGTGAAGCTGATACAGTTGGTCCAGGGACCACACTTTAGAAACATTGACTGTAGTATTTCATTCCTATGGCTCAATTTGGTTTTCTTAAAACAGCGCAAGTATCATCACTAGCTAGGTGACACAAATGCACAGACTTAGGACCCCCAACTTCTTTAAGGGAGGTTAAGGTAGATTAGAGATTCATTAAGTAGTACAAATTGTATACCATGTCTTCAAAAAAAATAAAAAAGATAATCTTTAGGTCCATCTATGTTGCTGCAAATGGCATTATTTTGTTCTTTTATTTTAAATTTTTAAAACATCTTTATTGGAGTATAATTGTTTTAAAATCCTGTGTTAGCTTAACAAAGTGAATCAGCTTTACATATACATATATCCCCATATCTCCTCCCTCTTGCGTCTCCCTCCCACACTCCCTATCCCACCCCTCTCGATGGTCACAAAGCACTGAGCTGATCTCCCTGTGCTATGCGGCTGCTTCCCACTAGCTATCCATTTCACATTTGGTAGTATATATTAGTCCATGACACTGTCTCACTTCGTACCCGTTTACCCTTCCCCCTCCCCGTGCCCTCAAGTCCATTCTCTATGTCTGCATCATTATTCCTGTCCTGCCCCTAGGTTCTTCATAACCATTTTATTTTAGATTCCATGTATATGTGTTAGGATATGGTATTTGTTTTTCTCTTTCTCACTTACTTCACTCTGTATGACAAACTCTAGGTCTATCCACCTCACTACAAATAACTCAATTTAGTTTCTTTTTATGGCTGAGTAATATTCCATTGTATATATGTGCCACATCTTCTTTATCCATTCATCTGTTGATGGACACTTAGGTTGATGCCATATCCTGGCTATTGTAAATATTGATGAAATGAACATTGTGGTACATGTCTCTTTTTGAATTATGGTTTTTTCAGGGTATATGCCCAATAGTGGGATTGCTAGGTCATATGGTAGTTCTATTTTTTGTTTTTTTTAGGAACCTCCATACTGTTCTCCATAGTGGCTGTATCAATCTACATTCCCACCAACAGTGCAAGAGGGTTCCCATTTCTCCACACCTTCTCCAGCATTTATTGTTGGTAGGTTTTTTGATGATGTCCACTCTGACTGGTGTGAGGTGATACCTCATGGTAGTTTTGATTTGCATTTCTCTAATGATTAGTCATGTTGAGCATCCTTTCATGTGTTTGTTGGCAATCTGTATATCATCTTTGGAGAAATGTCTATTTAGGTCTTTTGCCCATTTTAGGATTGGGTTTTTTTGTTTTTTGATATTGAGCTGCATGAGTTGCTTGTAAATTTTGCAGATTAATCCTTTGTCATTTGCTTCATCTGCAAATATTTTATCCCATTCTGAGGGTTTCTTTTCTTCTTGTTTATGGTTTCCTTTGCCATGCAAAAGCTTTTAAGTTTCATTAGGTCCCATTTGTTTATTTTTGTTTTTATTTCCATTTCTCTAGGAGGTGGGTCAAAAATATCTTGCTGTGATTTATGTCATACTCTGTTCTGCCTATGTTTTCCTCTAAAAGTTTTATAGTGTCTGGCCTTACATTTAGCTGTATAATCCATTTTGAGTTTATTTTTTTGTATGGTGTTAGGGAGTGTTCTAATTTCAGTCTTTTACATGTAGCTGTACAGTTTTCCCAGCACCTATTATTGAAGAGGCTGTCCTTTCTCCATTGTATATTCTTGCCTCCAAAAATAAGGTGAACATATGTGCATGGGTTTATCTCTGGGCTTTCTATCCTGTTCCATTGATCTTACTTGATCATGGTGTATGATCCTTTTAATGTGCTGCTGGATTCTGTTTGCTAGTATTTTGTTGAGAATTTTTGCATCTATGTTTATCAGAGATATTGGCCTATAGTTTTCTTTGTTTGTGACATCTTTGTCTGGTTTTGGTATCAGGGTGATGGTGACCTTACAGAATGAGTTGGGGAGTGTTCCTCCCTCTCCTGTATTTTGGAAGGGTTTGAGAAGTGTAGGTGTTAGCTCTTCTCTAAATGTTTGATAGAATTCACTTGTGAAGCCATCTGGTCCTAGGCTTTTGTTTGTTGGAAGATTTTTAGTCACAATCTCAATTTCAGTGCTTGTGATTTGTCTGTTTATATCTTCTATTTATCCCTGGTTCAGTCTTGGAAGTTTGTGCTTTTCTAAGAATGTGTCCATTTCTTACAGGTTGTCCATTTTATTGGCATATATTTCCTTGTAGTAATCTCTCATGATCCTTTGTATTTCTGCAGTGTCAGTTGTTTCTTCTCCTGTTTCATTTCCAATTCTGTTGATATGAGTCTTCTCCCTTTTTTTTCTTGATGACTCTAGCTAATGGTTTATCAATTTTGTTTATCTTCTCACAGAACAAGCTTTTAGATTTATTGATCTTTGCTATCATTTCCTTCATTTCTTTTTAATTTATTTCTGATCTGATCTTTATGATTTCTTTCCTTCAGCTAACTTTGGGTTTTTTCTGCTCTTCTTTCTGTAACTGCTTTCAGTTTAAGGTTAGGTTGTTTATTTGAGATGTTTCTTGTTTCTTGAAGTAGGATTGTATTGCCATAAGCTTCCCTCTTAGAACTGCTTTTGCTGCATACCATACATTGTGTTTTCATTGTCATTTGTGTCTATGTATTTTTTGATTTTCTCTTTGATTTATTCAGTGATCTCTTTGTTATTTAGTAGTGTATTGCTTAGCCTCCATGTATTTGTATTTTTTACAGATCTTTTCCTGTAATTGATATCTAGTCTCATAGTATTGTGGTCAGAAAAGATACTTGATATGATTTCAATTTTCTTAAATTTACCAAGGCTTGATTTGTGACCCAAGGTAGGATCTATCCTGGAGAATGTCCCATGAGCACTTGAGAAGAAAGTGTATTCTGTTGTTTTTGGAGGGAATGCCCTATAAATATCAATTAAGTCCATCTTGTTTAATGTATCATTTAAAGCTTATGTTTCTTTATTTATTTTCATTTTGGATGATCTGTCCGTTGGTGAAAGTGGGGTGTTAAAGTCTCCTACTATGAATATGTTACTGTCAATTTCCCCTTTTATGGCTGTTAGCATTTACCTTATGTATTGAGGTGCTCCTATGTTGGGTACATAAATATTTACCATTGTTATATCCTCTTCTTGAATTTATCCCTTGATCACTATGTAGTGTCCTTCTTTGTCTCTTGTAATAGTCTTTATTTTAAAGTCTATATTGTCTGATATGAGAATTGCTACTCCAGCTTTCTTTTGATTTCCATTTGCATGGGATATCTATTCCCATCCCCTCACTTTCAGTCTGTACGTGTCCTTAGGTCTGAAGTGGGTCTCTTGTAGACAGCATATATACAGGTCTTGTTTTGTATCCATTCAGCCTGTCTATGTCTTTTGGTTTGAGCACTTAATCCATTTACATTTAAGGTAATTGTCAA
This sequence comes from Neophocaena asiaeorientalis asiaeorientalis, assembly GCF_003031525.2. Classification (NCBI taxonomy): domain Eukaryota; kingdom Metazoa; phylum Chordata; class Mammalia; order Artiodactyla; family Phocoenidae; genus Neophocaena; species Neophocaena asiaeorientalis. Next base: position 789,621 of record NW_020174369.1, on the reverse strand, counting down.
TATGTATGTCCCTATTACCATTTTCTTCATTGTTTTGGGTTTGTTATTGTAGGTCTTTTCCTTCTCTTGTGTTTCTTGCCAGAGAAGTTCCTTTGGTATTTGTTGTAGAGCTGGTTTGGTGGTGCTGAATTCTCTTAGCTTTTGCTTGTCTGTAAAGGTTTTAATTTCTCCATGGAATCTGAATGAGATCCTTGCTAGGTAGAGTAATCTTGGTTGTAGGTTTTTCCCTTTCATCACTTTAAATATGTCCTGCCACTCCCTTCTCGCTTGCAGAGTTTCTGCTGAAAGACCTGCTGTTAACCTTATGGGGATTCCCTTGTATGTATTTGTTGCTTTTCCGTTGCTGCTTTCAATATTTTTTCTTTGTAGTTAAGTTTTAATAGTTTGATTAACATGTGTCTTGGCATGTTTCTCCTTGGTTTAATCCTGTATGGGACTCTCTGCACTTACTGGACTTGATTGACTATTTCCTTTCCCATATTAGTGAAGTTTTCAACTATACTCTCTTCAAATATTTTCTCAGTCCCTTTCTTTTTCTCTTCTTCTTCTGGGACCCCTATAATTTGAATGTTGGTGCATTTATTGTTGTCCCAAATGTCTCTGAAACTTTCCTCCATTCTTTTCATTCTTTTTTCTGCTCTGCAGTACTTATTTCTACTATTTTATCTTCCAGGTCACTTATCCATTCTTCTGCCTCCATTATTCTGTTATTGATCCTTGTAGAGAATTTTTAATTTCATTTATTGTGTTGTTCATCATTGTTTGTTTGGTCTTTAGTTCTTCTAGTTCCTTGTTAAACATTTCTTGTATTTTCTCCATTCTATTTCTGAGATTTTGGATCATCTTTACTATCATTACTATGAATTATTTTTCAGGTAGACTGCCTATTTCCCTTTCATTTGTTTGATCTGGTGGGTTTTTACATTGCTCCGTCATCTGCTGTGTATTTCTCTGTCTTCTCATTTTGTTTAACTTCCTGTGTTTGGGGTCTCCTTTTTGCAGGCTGCAGGTTCATAGCTCCCATTGTTTTTGGTGTTTGCCCCCAGTGGCTAAGGTTGGTTCAGTGGGTTGTGTAGGCTTCCTGGTTGAGGGGACTGGTGCTTGTGTTCTGGAGGATGAGGCTGGGTCTTGTCTTTCTGGTGGGCAGGACCACATCTGGTGGTGTGTTTTGCGGTGTCTGTGGCCTTATTATGATTTCAGGCAGCCTCTCTGCTAATAGGTGGGGTTGTGTTCCTGTCTTGCTAGTTGTTTGGCGTAGGGTGTCCAGCACTGTAGCTTTCTGATTGTTGAGTGGAGCTGAGTCTTAGCATTGAGATGGAGATCTCTGGGAGAGCTTTTGCTGTTTAATATTACATGGAGCTGAGAGGTCTCTGGGGGATCAATGTCCTGAATTCAGCTCTCCTACCTCAGAGGCACAGGCCTGACACTTGGCTGGAGCATGAAGACCCTGCCAGCCACATGGCTCAGAAGAAAAGGGATAAAGAAAGAAAGAAAGAAAGAAAGAAAAATAAATCAAATAAAATAAAGTTATTAAATAAAAAATATTAAAAATTAAAAAAAGAAAGAAGAGAGTAACCAAACTGAAAAACAAATACACCAATGATAACAAGTGTTAAAAATTATACTAAAAAAACCCAAAACAAAACGGACAGACAGAACCCTCAGACAGATTGTTAAAGCAAAGCTATACAGACAAAATCACACAAAGAAGCATACAGATACACACTCACCAAAAGAGAAAAAGAAGAAAAATATGTATATCATTGCTCCCAAAGTCTACCACCTCAGTTTTGGGGTGGTTCGTTGTCTATTCAAGTATTCCAGAAATGTAGGGTGCATAAGTTGATTGTGGAGAATTAATCCGTTGTTCCTGAGGCTGCTGGGAAAAATTTCCCTTTCTCTTCTTTGTTCACACAGCTCCTGGGGTTCAGTTTTGGATTTGGCCCCACCTCTGCACGCCTTGTGTTCTCCCAGGGAAGTTGTCCCTGGATCATGGGACCCTGGCAGTGGCAGGAGGCACAGGCTCCCGGGAGGGGAGGTGTGGATAGTGACCTGTGCTTGCACACAGACTTCTTGTTGGCTGCAGCAGCAGCCTCAGCATTTCATGCACGTCTCTGGTGTCCATGCTGATAGACATAGCTCATGCCCGTCTCTGGAGCTCTGACTCCCCTCTCCTCGTGCACCCCGAAACAATTGTCTCTTGCCTCTTAGGCAGATCCAGACTTTTTCCTGGACTCCCTCCCGGCTAGCTGTGGTGCACTAGCCCTCTTCATGCTGTGTTCACCAACCAACCCTAGTCCTTTCCCTGGGATCTGACCTCCAAAGCCCCAGCCTCAGCTCCCAGCCCCCACCCATCTTGGCAGGTGAGCAGACAAGCCTCTCAGGCTGGTGAGGGCTGGTTGGCAGTGATCCTTTGTGCGGGAATCTCTCCGCTTTGCCCTTTGCACCCCTGTTGCTGCACTCTCCTTCGTGGCTCCAAAGCTTCCCCCACAACCGCCACCCCTGTCTCTGCCAGTGAAGGGACTTCCTAGTGTGTGGAAGCTTTTCGTCCTTCACGGCTCCCTTCCAGAGGAGCAGGTTCCTTCCCTATTCTTTTGTCTCTGTTTTTTTCTTTATTCTTTTGCCCTACTCAGGTATGAAGGGAGTTTCTTGCCTTTTGGTAAGTCTGAGGTCTTCTTCCAGTGTTCAGTAGGTGTTCTGTAGGAGTTGTTCCACATGTAGATGTATTTCTGATGTATTTGAGGGGGGAAGGTTATCTCCATGTCTCATTCCTCCACCATCTTGAAGGTCTTTGTACTCTACATCTTTATAATACATCTGTACATAAACACACACATCATTCTCAACATAAGTATATTTGGTTTAAAAATGTAAACATAAATTGTTCATGATATCTATTTCATTCTTTTTAATGCATCTAGAGATTATCATATTAAGTGAAGTAAATCAAACAAAGACAAATCTCATATGATATCACTTATTTGTGGAATCTAAAAATATGATACAAAAGAACTTATTTACAAAACACCAATAGACTCACAGACATAGAGAACAAAGTTATGGTTACCAAAGGGAGTAGTGGGGGAGGAGGAGCAGTGATAAATTAGGAGTTTGCGGTTATCATATACATAGTACTACATATAAATTAGGTAAACAACAAGGACCTACTGTATAGCACAGTGAACTATACTCAATATCTTGTAATAACCTATAATGGAAAAGAATCTAAAAAAGTATATATATATATTTAGCTGAATCACTTTTCTGTACTAACAGAACACTGTAAATTAATTATGACTCAATAAGAATAAAAAGGAAAAAAAATAATGAGACCCCAGAAACCTAGAGACCCTTGCCCCTCCCACCACATGAGGACACAGTGACAAGATGGTCACCTGTTAACCAGACACTAAATCTGCCAGGACCATGATCTTGGAAATAAATTTCTGTTGTTTATTTTTTTAAAAAAGAGCTGTAAGCATAAAATTCCATATTTTTCTAGTTCATACTCAACTAGTATGATGAGATAGAAGAGGATGGGCTTTAGAATCAGACACACCTGAATTTAAATCCTGACTCTACAGTTTATTAATTATTTGACCTTGGACCAGTTCCCAAACTCTTGAGATTCACTTTGTATAGTGAATTAACTACCTTTTCTGTTTTGTTCACTATTCAATCCCAAGGCCTAACTTGTAGTAGGCAGTTAAAAATATTCTTTGAGTGAATATGCAATGATTTGTAATAGAGAAATCTTCAGTTCTTCTGCAGAAGTTATGTTCGCTTTTTGCCCTTTCCATTTGTAGGGATTAACACATAAATTCTCAATTAGCTTTAGGAAATATCGTCTTTAAGTGAGCAGGAAGACTGAAGTCTATATTTTGACTCAGCTATGATAAGAAAATGCAGCTTCTTTATTTCCTACAATGACTCTGATTTTACTCATGAACCTCACCCTTCTGCTTAGCAGTGAGGAGTGGGAGAGGAACTGAATGGCGAAAGTTAGCTCAGTTTCAGCTCTTTGAAGTGACTTCGTCTCTTTCTCATAAATATTTCTCTTCCAGAATTCCCTCTGCCCTCCTCCTCTTTCAGATGGCACTCAGGGTAAAGGGGTAGCTATGAGATTCCATGTAGCTATGAGAGGACCCCTCACTGGTCTCTGTGGTTTAGTGGTTGGTCTGAAGTTACCTCTGGAATGATGGTCATGAAGGTGCAACTTGTTTACTCTTGTTCTTTGGAGCATATCATTCAACACTGCAGTAGAGTCCATCGTCCTGACTGTTTAGTTTTGGTTGCTAAGCCCAAGTTCTCTGTGGTCTCCTTGTCTTTCTTCTGGGATCCTGTAGTTCTCTCATCATTCTCAGGACCCCTGTGTCTCCTCACCTGAGTAAGGTGAATTTCTGGTCTCCTGTCTGCAGTGTAACTGGACTACTTGTTAATCTCTAAGGTACAGCTATACTCCAACAGTTCAATATGGCTTATTGGAAAGAACTCAGAAATGAGCTCCAGAAGATCTGTGTTTGAGTCCTTTCATTTCCTCCTACTAGCAGTAGGATTTGGAGGTAATACCGCACTTCCCTTCACTTCCATTTCGTCATCTCTACTGAGAGGATTGTATAGTGGTAGTGAAGGAAGAGCAGATATGTTGATCAAAAGAAATGTGATTTGTAAAAATTCTAAAAGTCTAAAAGAATTTTACAAATTCTAAAATTTGTACAAGTAGACCTTCCATTCTTTGGCAGATATTTTTTGAGAAGTTGCTATGTATACTAACTCTGGAGAAATAAAGTATAGGATACTGACTATATCCTCCCTTTGCCTACAGCCTTGTGGGGGTACCTGACCTGCAAACTAGATCACTGAGGAGAAGCACAGGGGATTGTATGAAATCAAGCATAGACCCAAGAGCCTGCATTACCTGGTCCTGGTGCTTCAGCCCTCAGAGGCTCTGAGCGTCAAATGTAATGGGAGTAATACCAGCATCTTAATAACAGTGTACTGTGTGTGCCAATGTGCATGAAGATGAAATGAAATGTCAGTGAAGGCATTTTGTCACTAATATGGAAGTAATGGTGCAGAAGTTGTAATTCAAATACTAATTATAATAAATTATCCTTCCTTTCATGGAGCCACAGTCATCTCAGAGTTGGAAAAAAAGAACAATGACCTTTCATTAAAAACTCAAAGAAAACAGAGGGAAATTTACTCAGCTTTAAAACGGCAAATTACATTAAAACAATTTTTTTTTCTCTAATTTTGAAAGACAAAGCTCGCTAAATTTAAGGACTAGCAAGGTAGATCTGAAGTTGTGTGGAATGTTCTGGAGGCTTCTAAAATAGAGAAGTTGATATGAAAAGTAGGGAATCTAGAATTATCAACTTGACAACATAACAGACGCCTCATTTCATGCAGACTTGCTCCCCTCCCCCCTTCCCAAATTCCTGACCATACTTTGCAAATACCATATTTTTAATTGTCAAGCAACTCTATCTGTTTTATGTGTGCCACATAATTAATATGTACCAGTAGCATCTTTGGTTGAGCAGATATGGTATCTAACCTTGAATATACATAGGGTATTTTCCTGTGGAACGGGAACAAGATTGAAGGATCTGCTGAATACATCTGAACCTTCAGGACTGAGGAGTTTCCCAGGGGGAGGAAGTGCCTAGTTTTGATACGATATCCAACCCTGAATGTCTACGTATTATGATCATAGGATCATATTCAGTCCTAGCCAGGAAGAGCTTTAGAGATAGGCCAGAGTAATCCATTCTTATACAGATAGAATGGACAAGAGAAGCACTTGGTAGCAGCACATTGGCAGCTACTGTGCTGTGTTATTCCACTCAATCCTGGAGACAGTTTTTTGACACAGCTGTTCCTACCCCTATTTTCCAAGTGAGAAACTGTGACTGGAAGGAGAAAGTCACTTGCTCAGAGCCACACTCCTGACTTGGTAGAGTCAAGATTCAAAGGGAACCAGAAACTGATATGGGTTTGGTGAGTCATAACAACATTACAAAATCACTTTAGAAGTTACAAAGAGTGGCAAGCCTAGCATATTTGACACCTGAAACAGATCACTTCATACCCCCTCACCACAAAATGTCAAAATTATTTTTAGTAGTAGATATGGAACAAAACACATAATGATGAAAGAAGACAGGCAGAATATGATAATTTTAAAAATTCACTTGCGTATACATTATATTGCTAGTAAAAACTAAAAATGAATATCATAGTGTAAACAAAAACATTACACCTTTCTGCTTCACTGTTTTAAATTTTAAATGCAAATGTAAACTCTAAGTGGTCAATAGATGGAATCATATGATGGAATTGGGTTACAGGATGGAATTGGATTAACTCAAATTTTGTGCCTTTGTCTTTACAATTATTGTGTTGTCATTGTTTATTTTTAACCTAGAGTTTAAAAAATTGCATAAGTTGGAGACATGAATGGCACCCTAGGTGAGATTGAATGATACTACTAGGAAATTATACTCAAGATAAATATGTGTGGCTAAGTTTGGGTGTATTGCGAGCCAACCACTTTATGCATATGATCTCAGTTTAATACTAAACACAAAGAAATAGGTATATTATTATTACTCCCATATTATTGGTGAGGAAGCCAAAGTATAGAGTTCAACTGACCTGACCAAGGTCACAGGGCTAGTGATTAGAAGGGATTAAACTGTTGGGTGGGCTTTGGGGTCAACCCTCTCAAGCCCTCTGCCTTAGTACTCCCATCTCAATTTACATCTGTCAACACTCCCTGTGCTTCCCCCATTACCCCATACTGAAGTCACAAAGTAGATACTTTATTTCAATGATGAAAGCTCTCTAGGTAAGCTTTCTGGTTTTTTGTTTGTTTTGTTTGCCTTCTTGTATTACTTTTACTTAGAACCCATGAATGTAAAGGCTAAGAAAGATAGCAAACAGGGATTAGGGCAGATTAAAAATTTCTCTTTCAGAGGAGTCTGCTCCTAATTAATTAAGTAATCAAGTAGCACTAATTCAAGATACACTATCCCAGGAAGGTGCTAAAACCCTTGGGAAAAGGATGGTATCAAAAAGTATAGGACAAGATTATCATTTTAGAATACTGTCTGGTTAAATACTAGTAGAACTTTTCTTACTATTTCACTACAAAATGAGACACAGAAAAAGGCTAGATAGAACTCACAATACTGAAACATCAGATTGACAGTTAACTTTTGGCCAGAAATTTGGAAACAAATCAATGTCGAATCCTAAGAATAGGTCTCTTCTATTTGTTATTGAAACCACAGCTCCTGGAATTGTTGTTGGGGAGGGGGAGAGGGATTATTGCTGATGGTGGTACAGAGCATCCTCCTGGAAGAATTGGAGATGATGAGCACCAGTATTAGTGCATCCAGGGAGCCCTAACTTCTTGAGTTCTCTCTATGTCTCTGCTGCCAGTCAGAGGGTGGGGGGTAAGAAGAGGTCCCATTTCAGCCTTCTTTATACTACCCCTGCCCTGGGAGCCATGAATTATCAATTTGCTCTTTAGATAATGGTGGTAAGAAGGTAATTCCATCAGCACCTAGGAGGTCCGAGAAAGTCATCAAGGTCAACCTACTTTCTCATTGACCGATACCAATAGGAATTCTGCTTAACCTTTAGAAGCACACAGACATGTGTCCATATTTTGATTTTGCCACTATGGAAAGAATAATATAGCATTGTGATAATCCTCATTTGCAATATGGGAAGAATAGTAATAGCACTGCCCTCACTGGGGGTTAGGAACATTAATTGTGAAGCTAACAATTGTAATACACATCTATAATCTTTTACCTGGAAACTTTAGGTCCAGGTGTGTTTTATAATTCAAAAATTTGTTTTGAATTTGCAGTATCATAAAATACCATCAGCAGGGTCTAGGGAACACCCCGTGATGAGACACATACTTCTTTTTTTCCCCTGAAACAAAATGTTCGAATTGTTACTCTAAGTGGGATATATAAATACAACAAATTGCCTCACATAAATTTAGGGTGGGTTTTGCTGCCAAATGAGTTTGCCACAGACTTGCAAACAAAACAACCCCTTCAGTTTTTCAAAGCCTTTTGAGTTTCACAATTGCAGATGAGGGATTATGGATCAAAGATAACATCATCAAAGACCAGGCATCTCCTGAGTACTCCTTCTGTGCTGGTACTGGTGGTGCCTAATGTGGCCACAGCAGCTCCACTGTGTGTAGGTCCTGGTCTCTGATCCCCAGCCCCAGGGACTGGGTACAGCCCAGCCCATTCCCAGACCTCCTGTGGGAACAGTTTGTTTCCTTTAACACAGCAGCTAAGCAGGCCAAGGAGTTCAGACACAAGCTGTTTGGGTTCCCACGACTTTGACTCAAGTTGGTCATGCCATTTGCATGAGGTCCAGTGTCCACTCAACCAAGTACATCTCCCCACTATGGTTCTCATCTCTGTTTTAAACAGTTAGCACCCAAAGTATATGCTGTTCCCCCTGCTCTATTGTCTTCAATTATACCAGCATCACCATAGGTTAGATTAAAGCCTTCATCCCTGACCCAGCGCACTAATTCGCTGAAACCTTCCAAGTTCCTCCTTCCTGTCTGTGGAGTCGCCGCACAAGAATCCACCAAGTCCTCCTCCCAATCTGTTCTCAGAGAGGTCAGTTCACTCCTTCCCTGAACTCAGACTTGGCTTTCCCCTGTTGCACTTTACTTCCCAGACCATCCTCTCAAACAGAGTCCTCTAGCAGGAGCTCTTTATTCTCTCCCATGAAACTTGAGATTGGAGTGGGATGGTTGAATACCTTGTATCTTATTTCTGCTCCCAGATTTCTATTTCTTCCAGTATCCTCTAAGAATCTGGTGCCCATGGGGCCTGTGCTCATTTTCTATACCACCCTTCCCTCACAGCTAGCATCTCCTGATCTCTCAGTCTCTCCCACTCATTCACTGAACATTCACAGCCTAAATCAGAGTCTTCCCCATCCCAAGCCCTTCCCTCATCCCAGGAGATCTCACCATTTCAAGGGTGATAGCACCAGTGCTTTGACATCTCAATTGCTCCATTTCCTTCCTCACTCCATTTCAACCGTCTACTCTGTCAGTCCTATTCTGTACCTTGTCACCATTCAAAATATCTCCACCTCCAAAATAACTAGTTCAGGCATACTGCTTTCTCTCTACAACCTTGTGCCCTTCCAGTGTGTTTGTTAAATTCCTATTAGCACAATCATTCTTTAATCTCTTTGGGGGCTCCAGTGAATTGATTCTTCATTATTCCAATATATCATCCCTCTGTATTTTTTTTTTTTTTTTACTTTGCTCCTTATCAAGTTTAGACTGAATGGTCTATCAGCTCCATGATTCTGTTGCCAATACCCTAAATACCTTCTTCCTTTCTCTTGTATCATAGCCACTTGGACAAATTTCAACCCTGGATTAACCTTCTATTTCCTTTCTCTTCATCTGCATCAGAGGAACTGAAGCTCCTAGAATAAATCAATTGATAGGGGAGAATTGTATATCTATCAGACCTTTGTAGGGTGCTATGGATTGAATGTTTGTGTCCCTCCCTAAATCCATATGTTGAAATCTTAATCCCTAATGTGATGGTTTTGGGGGATGGAGTCTTTGGGAGGTAATTAGGTCATGATGGTGGAGCTCTCATGATGGGATTAGTGTCTTAATAAGAAAAGGCATATAAGAGCCCCTCACCCCTTCACCCTCCATGTTAGATGGCTATCTATCTGCAAATCAGGAAGAGGGCTCTCACCAGGAACTGAATTGGCCAGCACCTTGATCTTAGACTTCCCAGCCTTCAGAACAGAAAGAAATAATTTTCTATTGTTTAAGCCAACCAGTCTATGGTATTTTGTTAAAGCAGTTAACTGCTTTTACTGACATAGGAAAACTATAAGGAATCCAACTCAAACTGACTTAAACAAAAAGGAAATTATTGATTAATGTAACTGAAAAGTCCAGAAGTAAGGCTGGCTTCAAGAAATATGTAATGTAAAGGCTCAAAGGATGTCATCAGAATTCTGGTGTCTTTATTTTCTTTGATTCTCCCCTGTCTCTGCCTTCCTGGGTTACACCTCCACCCTCAGATTTACACAGTGCCTCTGACATCTTTAGATCCTCCCCACTGTTATGAACTGCCTTGGCAGTTCCTAGCCTCCTACTCTCAAGCTACCTCATGCAGGGAATGGGAGGACTCACAGAGAAGCTTCTTTTTCCCCAAAGCACCTGTGACTGTCTGCCTGTGTCTCCTTGTTTCTGATTGAGTCACACCTTCATCTGCTGTGGTCTGAGCTGGGAGATGCTGATTGGCCTCAACTAATCAGAGCCCAAACCTGGAGCTGAATATGAAAAAGGGAAAAATTCCTCAAAGGAAAATTGGAACATGTATTCTATCTCTTACTGAAGGCTGATTCCTTCACTTCTGTTTTGGATTCCACTTGCCTCCTTCTTCACCTGCCTGCCACCCTCTCACCCTCCAGTGTCCAACCATAGCAGAGCCCAGCAACTGTCAAAAGCACCCTTGATTTTCTCCTCAGCCTGTGTACTTATCATCCCTGTTGCCAGCACTCTAGTGCAAACTATCCCTATCTACTCTGGCCTTTTCAGTCTCATCACAACATTGTAGGCAATGTTATCTTTAAACATGTAGATCTGAACATATTACCTCCATGTTTGCAAGCCATCTAGTGAATTTCCATTGCTTTTATGATAAAGACAAAAATTCTTGCAGAGCTTATAAGCCCCTGCCTGTCTAGATTCTCCTTAAGTCTACAGCCTGATTTCACATCACTCATGTTTTTCCTTCAATCATACTTTCTCCTCCTTTGCCGAATTAACTGCCTCTCACATACAGACCTTAGTAAATGTTTATTCCTCAGGGGACCTCCTATACATCCCTAATATTGGGGAGTTTTATCTGCTATAGATACTCTCAAAAACAGCAAGCCTTTCTTTCAGAGTCCTCAACCAACTTGTAATTACTTAGCTGTTAGCATGATCATTTCATTTTCCCACTAATCTCTAAGCTCCATGAGACCAAATCAAAGTCCTTCTCAGATTGGTTCTTTTCTCATTATTGCATTCCCCAAAATTAGAAGTTAGCCCACATTTTTTGAATACATGGGTAAATACAAGTGATACTGATATGAAGTGGTTAGCACAGTCTCAGGCAAACAGTGCTGTTATACCCTCTAGTTACAGATATCATTATTCACCAACCCTTTTAAAATAATCCCACATCCAGGTTCTCTATATAAAGTGTCTCAGTGTTAACTATACTTAAAAACCTCTATAACACAATACAGATTTAACTAGGTTTTAAAAAAAAAGGAAAAGTCCTAAAGGAATATGCCAGTATATGTATTTTGTCTTTGGGTAAATGGATTTCACATCATTTGTTTTCTTTTTTACTCCTCAGAAATTCCAAATTCACTAGAATTAGTCTATAATAGTATTATAATCAGAATATGTAAACATAATATTTTAAAATCTGCATACTATGTCTTATATGTGATATTTGATCACAAATATGTAAAAAAATATACTATAGAAACAGACTGGAAGAAAGTACAGTGAACCCTTTTTTTTTTTTGAAAGTATAGTGAACTCTTAACAGAGGTTATACTGCATACTAAGACTATGTGACATTTCCTCTATTTTTCTGAATTTAATCACCTTCATAATGAAAATGATCTTTAAAGAGAAATAAACATATATAGGACCATATATATACCTTCAAGGGCTTGCACAAAGTTGATGATTGAATTCCTAGCACAAAGTTGATGATTGAAAATAGAATGTGGTCTTATAGAAGTCCAGGCTGGGAAAACATTTCACTAAAAGTTGAAATACTTTGGAAAAATAAAGTTTCCACTTAAAAAAATTACAGTGAGACAAATTGTCACTTGTCTTGCAAAGATAATTTTAGAGTGGAAAGTTACTCTAAAGCCAGGAAGTTATACACTGAGTTATATCAATTGTCTAATTTCTTCTCCACCCTGCAAAGTCTGCTTTATAAATACAGATCTTAAGGAACTGAAAGATGATAAAGAGTTTGTTAAAACTACTTAAATTATGAAAGTAAAATTAATCATTATGCTTTAAAGTACAGAAATATCAGATACATTTTTGGAGAATTTTCACATAGTAGATCCTCAATAAAATTTGAAATATACAAATTATTTCCTGGAAATTTTATACTGGGAAGGATACATATGTGCCATCTGACAGGTAAGGGTAAAATTCTTGATGATTATATAACTAGTACTATATAAATATTTTTTCATCCTCTCTCTGGCTATTTGAATCTTCCCTGACTTCAAGACTGGATTCATTTCTTGCCTCCATAACTACTCTAACCTATAATGACACTCCCTCTTAACGACATTCTTTAGCATTTCCTTCCTTAGTGCTCATTTGAAAACTTATTTTCTCTTTTATTAAGCTGCATATTTTCTTAAACAATCCTTTAAAATAGTTATGCTCATACAAGATTCTAATCCCCTTGTAAAATGGCCTTAGTTTTGGATTGCTTTCCCTCTCACTTTTGTCCTTCCTAAGTCTATCTTATTCCTGATCTCACCAAGTAATCATATTGCAGCTGTATTTCCCTCTTAATTTTCCGAACTCTTTTATTTCTGTTGCTCAGCATCATTTTCCTGGTCACTACCTTGGGTATTACCCATATCAATACTGGCTACTTGTCTGCTAATTCTTTGACTCCTGACCCCTTCTATCTCCATTTGCACTGAGTCCACTTTGGCACTTGGGTAGGATTGAAGCAACAGGATTTGACTAACCACCATGGGTTTATAGTTTAAAAATCACACAGGATGTTGAAAAGATATGTTTATTGCAGGATTATTTACAATAGCCAAGACATGGAAACAACTTGAGTGCCCATCAATGGGTAAAGAAGATGTGGTACACACATATGGTCACCTTATCTCTGATAAAGGAGGCAAGAATATATAATGGGGAAAAGACAGTCTCTTCAATAAGTAGTGCTGGGAAAACTGGACAGGTACATGTAAAAGAATGAAATTAGATCACTCCCTAACACCATACACAAAAATAAACTCAAAATGGATTAAAGACCAAAATGTAAGACCAGACACTATAAAACTTTTAGAGGAAAACATAGGCAGAACACTCTATGATATAAATCACAGCAAGATTCTTTTTGACCCACCTCCTAGAGAAATGGAAATAAACACAAAAGTAAACAAATGGGACCTAATGAAACTTCAAAGCTTTTGCAGAGCAAAGGAAACCATAAACAAGACCAAAAGACAACCCTCAGAATGGGAGAATATTTACAAATGAAGCAACTGACAAAGGATTAATCTCCAAAATTTACAAGCAGCTCATGCAGCTCAATATCAAAAAAACAAATACTGTGTGCTAACACATATATATGGAATCAAACAAACAAAAAAAAGGTTCTGAAGAACCTAGCGGCAGGACAGAAATAAAGATGCAGACATAGAGAATGGACTTGAGGACGCAGGGAGGGGGAAGGGTAAGCTGGGATGAAGTGAGAGAGTGGCATTGACATATATACACTACTAAATGTAAAATAGATAGCTAGTGGGAAGCAGCCGCATGGCACAAGGAGATCAGCTCTGTGCTTTGTGTCCACCTAAAGGGGTGGGATAGGGAAAGTGGGAGGAAGATGCAAGAGGGAAGGGATATAGGGATATATGTATACATATAGCTGATTCACTTTGTTATACAGCAGAAAATAACACACCATTGTATAGCAATTATATTCCAATAAAAATGTTAAAAAAAAAGATGTGGTATACATATACAATGGAATATTATTCAGCCATAAAATGGATATCCTGCCATTTGTGACAACATTGTTGGACACGGAGGGCATAATACTAAGTGAAAAAAGTCAGACAGAGAAAGAAAAATACTGTATGATTTCACTTATATGTACAATCTAAAAATCTGAACTCATAGAAACTGCGACGGATTGGTGGTTGCCAGAGGCAGGGGGTTGAGGAAATGGGTGAAGGTGGTCAAAAGATGCAAACTTCCAAGTATAAAATAAATAAGTCCTGGGGATGTAATAATGTACATCATGGTGACTGTAGTCACCATGCTATACTGTATATTTGGATGTTGCTAAGAGAGTGGATCTTAAAAGTTTTCATCATAAGAAAAATAGTTGTAACTATGTGAGGTGATGGATGTTAATTAAACTTATTGTCATAATTATTTACAATACATACATTGATCAAATAATTATGTTGTACACCTTAAACTAATACAATATTATATGTCAATTATAGCTCAATGAAACTGGAAAAAAAAGCCCTCCCTGTCTTGTGCATCAGTTTTCTCATATGTATATTAAAATAAAATCCTACATATTTAGGTGTCATAAGAATTAAATAAGATTATGTGCATCCAATACAATGCTACTATATAGTAGGTACTTGTAGATGTTAGTTCCTTTTTCTTTATTTGGGATTACATATAGTTCTATTTTCCAAAAATTGGAATACTGATTATGCAATTTGTTAGTGGGTATGTTGGAAGTAAGTGTTCTGTGGTAAATAATTTTGAGAAACATTGGAGTAAAGTTAAATTTGAAAGATTTCTCCTCAGAAATGTCAATATGTAATGTTTCTCTAGTACAATACATCAGCCAAATTTCTTCAAATATATTTGACAGCAGATGTCTGCTTTTCCTTGAATGTTTATAAAATCTTGGATTAGAGGATCATGTTGCCAATTTAACTGCTCTTTATGCAGACCTCAAAGAAAGCTTCCATTTTATTGATTGATATCCTAAGATAAATTGTTTTTTAAAAAAACCCTATGTTTTGCAACTATATACCCATATAAAACAGGATTTCTCAATACTGTGCAACCAAAACAAAATAGGAAATTAAATTGGATGCTGAGGATGAAGTAAGATGGCAATTTGGGAATCATAAAATGTAATTTCAGACTTTGTATGTTTAGGCAAACATCCTTATTGTTCTCAGTTAATGACTTCATAAAAGTTTAAAGTTATAAACTTACACATGAAATATATGAAAATTGTTAAATTTGAAAAACAGAATTAAAATTTCACCTCCAGTATGAAGTAGTAAACTGCTTCAAATAATAGAACTTTAAAAAATATATATGACATGAACTAAAGGCTTTGGTGACTGAACAAAAGCAGCATATTTTAGAGGGGAATTAAAACTTGAGAAAAGGAAACTAAATACAATGAGTTCCTTTTTTGTGTGTCTTCGCTTTGAAGGCACTCACAATCATGGTGAAGATGATACCATTTGACTAAAATTCTGATAGAAAGCCCTGCCATGGTTTTGGCCAAATGGGCTGGGTGAAGGAGGCCTGGAGCCACCAGAGCCACCAGAGAGTTAGGGCAAAACCCTGAAAAGGAGAGAGTCAAAGAATAGGGAACCCCTAATTCAATGTTTAAACTCAACCTCAAGTTTTTAGATGACCCCTGAACCATGTATGTGTGGGGCAATGGAAAGCAGCTTCCAGCAAAGGCTTAAATATCTAATATGAGATATGAACCTCCACCCATCACAGGTATGACATTGTGTAAGTTTAGGATAACCGAGTTAAATGCCTGCCAAACCAAACCAAAACAAAACACCAGCTCTTTAGAGGAATTTAACAAAATTAAAATCTGCAAAAATAACAAACTTACAATGCCCAGGATACAGCCCAAAATTACTCAACATATTTGAGTCAGAAGAATCAAGAGTCAGAAGAATATAAACCTTTTTGGAAGGGAAGAAAAAAATCAATAAATGCCAAACTCTGAGATATTCCAGATACTCAAGTTATAAGATAAGGACTTTAAAGAATGTATAATAGCTGAGTGAGATAAAGTTAAATATGCTTGAATGAATATAAAGATAGGAATTCTCAACAGAGAAATATAAAATGTTAAAAAAGAGGAAATTTTTAATGTGAAAAAATACAGTATCTGAAATTTAAAATTTACTGGATAAACTTATTGGCAGAATGGAGATGACAGGGGGAAAAGTGATTTTGAAGATAGATCACTAGAAATTATCCAACCTGATGAAAGAGAAAAAAAATTTTAATTAATACAGCCTCCAAGAACAGTGCAGAATTTCAAAAGGTCGAACATGTGAGTAATTGGAGTCACAAAAGGAAAGGACAGAGGGAATGGGACAGAAGAAGTATTTAAAGAAATAATGGCTGAAAACTCCTCATAGTGTGTGAAGGAAATAAACCAATTCAAGAAATTCAGTAAATTCCAAATAGTATAAATTTGATAATGATACTTGGGCGCAGTATAGTCAGATTGCTGAAAACCAAAGATAAACAGAAAATCTTGAAAATAGCCAGAGAAAAATTAACACGCTACAGAAAGGGGAACAAAGATTTTAATAACTGTGGACTTTTCATGACAATCAAAGGAAGACTTTCATGAAACCCATGAAAAAATACCTTAAAGAGATGGAAGAAAAAAAGAAAACAAACCAAAAAAACTGGTCAGAAGTCTATAGCCAATGAAAATGTTTTTCAAGACTGAAGGCAAAATAAAGACATCTTTCAGATAAATAAAAAACAAGGGAATGTGTTGCCATCTGAACTGTGCTACCAGACATGGTAATGAAAATTGTTCATGGTGAAGGAAAATGGAACCAGATGGAACTCAGATCCTTAG
Source organism: Neophocaena asiaeorientalis asiaeorientalis (assembly GCF_003031525.2). Lineage (NCBI taxonomy): Eukaryota > Metazoa > Chordata > Mammalia > Artiodactyla > Phocoenidae > Neophocaena > Neophocaena asiaeorientalis. The sequence continues at coordinate 772,915 of NW_020174369.1, read as the reverse complement.
GAAGGAATGGGTAGCATTGGTAAATATATAGGTGGATATAAAAGTCTATTTTTTCTCTTAATAGCCTTAGAATACATATCAACATGTAAAGCAAAAATTATAATGTTGTCTTGAGAGGTTTATAATGTATGAAGATAATGTGGCAGCTACAACATAAAGGGACTTAAATGGTTGCAAGATTTTTATATTATATATGAAGTAGTACAATATCAAGTCTAGGTAGAGTAAAAGGCTAATGATATAGAGTGTAATCCTTAGAAAACCCACTTAAAAATGAAGTAAAGATCTATGGCTAAATAGCCAATAAATGAATTAAAATGGAAGTCAAAAATATGTAAATAAGTTAAAGAAAGGCAAGAAAGGGGATATAGTAGAACAAATCACAGAGAGGGGACAAACAGAATAATAAATTCATATGTGTCAACAATTACACTAAATGCTAATAAACTAAATACTCCAATAGAAAGGTAGTTTTTAAGAGTAGGTTAAAAAGCAGGACCCAGTTGCATGCTGCCTATAAAAACTTGAAATTTTAAAAGTTCAGTTTTCTCGAAATTGATAAAAACGATATGACGTGCAAACAGTAACTGTTAAGACTAGACTGGCTACATTACTATTCGATAAAGTATACTTCAAGATAGAGTATTACCAAAGATAAAGAAATAATTTTATAGTGATAAAAGTACCAATTCATTAGGAACATATAATAATCATAAATATGTATGTACTGAATAATAGAGCTTTAAAATACATGAAACAATAATAGAATTAAAGAAAAATAGACAGGTCCACAATAATATTAGGTAATTTTAACACCCTTTGTTCAACAATGGATAAAATAACTAGACCAAAAAAGTTATTAAAAGACATGATCAGTTACCTTAATCTAATTTTATATATGTGTTTAATATGTTATATATAAATATATAAACTTATGTATAATTATATAAGTATAAATAATTGCATTAAAATTTATATATACATAAGTACTATGTATATATAAATGCCACAACTTCAGAACACACATTCTTGTTAAGTGCACATGGTATGTTAAAAAAGACAGACTACAGAAATAAAGTTCAAAAAAAAAAAAAAAGAAAAGACAGACTACAGGATGAGTCATAAGGCAAGTCTCAATAACTTTAAAAGAATTGTAATTATACAGGATATGTTCTCTGACCTTGAGAAAATTAAATTGGAAATCAGTAACTGTAAAATATCTGTGAAAACCTATATATTTATAATAAGTAAAACACTCCCAAATTTCCATAGGTCAAAGAAGAAATCACAAAGGAAAATGAAAGTTATTTTGCATTGAATAATAATCAAAATACAATGTATCAAACTATGAAATACAGTTAAAGCAGTGCTTAGAGGAAAATTTGTAGCTTTAAATGTTTATATTAGAGAAGAAGAAAAGCCTTCTTTAGTAACCTCAAGTTTTACCTCAAGAAGCAGCAAAAAGAAATGCAAAGTAGAAGGAAGAATATAAAAAAGAAAAAGAAGAGAAACCTGTGAAATTTGAGAAAGGTCAAATGCTGGAGAAAGTCAATGAAACCAAAAGCTGGTTCTTTGAAAAGATGGATAAAATTGATCAACTTGTACCTAAGCTAAGTAATGAATGAAAACTAATCAGCAATATAAGAATAAAGATAGAACTACCATATGACCCAACAGTCTCACTACTGGGCATATACCCTGAGAAAACCACAATTCAAAAAGACACATATACCACAATGTTCACTGCAGCACTATTTACAATAGTCAGGACTGGAAACAACCTAAGTGTCCATTGACAGATGAATGGATAAAGAAGATGTGGCACATATATACAATGGAATATTACTCAGCCATAAAAAGAAATGAAATTGAGTTATTTGTTATGAGGTAGATGGACCTAGAGTCTGTCATACAGAGTGAAGTAAGTCAGAAAGAGAAAAACAAATACTGTATGCTAACACATATACATGTGTGTTATGTGTTAGGGACAGGACAGGAATAAAGACACAGATGTAGAGAATGGACTTGAGGACACAGGGAGGGGTAAGATAAGCTGGGACGAAGTGAGAGAGTGGCATGGACATATATACACTAGCAAATGTAAAATAGATAGCTACTGGGAAGAAGCTGCATAGCACAGGGATATCAGCTGGGTGCTTTGTGACCACCTACAGTGGTGGGATAGGGAGGGTAAGAGGGAGGCACAAGAGGGAGGGGATATGGGGATATATGTATACATATAACTGATTCACTTTTTTATACAGCAGAAACTAACACAACATTGTAAAGCAATTATACTCCACTAAAGATGTTAAAAAAAAAGAATAAAAGAAAAAACATTACTGCAAATCTCATACACATTGAATGGATACTGAGAGAATACAACTAACAGCTGGATACCAACAAATTTGAAAACTTAGAAGAAATGGACTGTTTTATCAAAACGCACAAAATATCAAATCTCACTCATGAAGAAACAGATAACTTGAATATAACTCTACACATTAAAGAAATTAAATTGTTTGTTAAAACTTTCACACAAAGAGAACTCCAGGTTCAGACTGAATTACTAGTAAATCCTTCCAAACATTTATGGGACAAAGTAATAACAATTTGACACAAATACTCTCACAAAGTAGAAGAGGAAACATTTCCTAACTCATGCTGTTAAGTCCATCATCGTCATTGACAAAACCAGGCTGACACTGTAAAGGAAGGAAACTACATGATTTCTTATGATCATAGACACAAAACTACTTAAGAAAATTTTAGAAAATTAAATCTAGTGATATAATAAAGAAGACAATGCATCCTGACCAAATGGGATTTATTTTAGGAATGCAAAGTTGAACATTTGAAAATTAATCAGTACAACTCACCATACTAACTTAATATAAGATTTTAAAAATATGATCATTCTAATAAATGCAAAAAAACCACGCTTAACAAAATTCAACACGCATTTACAATAAAAACTCAAAGGAAACTAGAAGTGAAAGAAACATTTGAATTCATAAAGGACATCTACAAAAACCTACATGTAACATCATAATCGGTGATGAAAGACTGAATGCTTTGCCTCTAAAATCAAGAACAAGACAAGGATGTTCACCCTTGCTACATCTATTTGTATGGTATTAGCAGTCTGACCAGGGCAATTAGGCAAGAAAATGTAGAATGTGGTATTAGCATAAGGATAGATAGATAGATCAATGGAATAGAACTGAGGGTGCATAAATGAATTCTTGTATTTTTGGTCAACTGATTTTTAACAAGAGTGTTAAAAATGTTCTTTCCCAAAAACATTCAATGAGGAAGGAAGAGTCTCTTCATCAAATGGTACTGGGACAACTAGATATTCATATGCAAAAGTATGAAGTTGGACACTTTCTTCACGCTATACACAAAAATTAACTCAAAATGGGTCATAGACCTGAATGTAAAAGCTAAAAACTATAAAACTCTTAGACAAAAATATAGGAGTATAGCTTCATGACCTTGAGTTAGCAAATCTTATGTAGAATTTCAATGTTTTTCTTATTAACTTTATTCAGGAATAATTTACATACATCAAACTGTATCTATTTAAACTGTATAATCTAACAAATGCTGAAAATTGTATATACCTATGAAGCCCTCACAACTATCAAGATACAGAACATTTACATCATCCCCAAAATGTGGCTCTTTTTTTTTTTTGCCATTCATCCCTTTCTCTACCTCTTCAACCCTAAGCAGCCATTGATATTATTTTTCCCCCATGAATTGATTTGAATTTTATATAAATGGAATCATATGTTATTCATTATGTTATGACTAGCTTCATTCATTCAGCATATTGATTTTGAGATTCACCCATATTGTTGTGTGTATTAATAATCCAATCATTTTTAATTACTTGAGTAAAATATTTAGGAGTGGAATGGCTGGGAATTATGGAAGGTGTTAGACATTTTAAGAAACTGCTAAATATTTTTCCAAAGTAGATTTACCATTTTACTTTTCTATCAACAAGTTAGAGTTCTACTTGCCCCATCTCCTCATCAACACTTGGCATTGTCAGTCTTTAACATTTTAGCCATTCTAATTAGCAAATAGTGGTATCTCATTGTATTTTTAAATTACATTTTCATATTGACTAATAATGATGTTATCTTGTTATGCATATGCTGGCCATTCTTATATTTTTCCCTGTGAAATGTTTATTCAGATCTTTTACTGATATTTTATTGGGTGTGTTAGTTTGCTAGGGCTGCTGTTTCAAAGTACCACAGACTAGTTGACTTAAAAAACAGAAATTAGGGCTTCCCTGGTGGCGCAGTGGTTGAGAGTCTGCCTGCCGATGCAGGGGACACGGGTTCGTACCCTGGTCCAGGAAGATCCCACATGCCGCGGAGCGGCTGGGCCTGTGAGCCATGGCTGCCGAGCCTGCGCATCTGGAGCCTGTGCTCCGCAACGGGAGAGGCCACAACAGTGAGAGGCCTGCGTACTGCCAAAAAAAAAAAAAAAACCCCACCAAAAAACAGAAATTGTTTTTTCTCACAGTGGACTAGAAGTTCAAGATCAAGATGTTGGCAAAGTTATTTCTTCTGAGGTCCTTCTCTCCTTGGCTTTTAGATGGCCATCTTCTTTCATTGTCTTCACTTGGACAGCCTTCTATGTCTTAATCTTTTTCTTCCTATTTATTTATTTATTTAATTTATTTATTTTTCTTCCAGATTTAGAGATATAATTGGCATACTGTACTGTATAAGTTTAAGGTGTACAGCATAATGATTTGACTTACATACATCATGAAATGACTATCACAATAAGTTTAGTGAACATCTATTACCTCATATAGTTATAAAATTAAAGAAATAGAGAAAACATTTTGTTTGTGTGATAAGAACTCTTAGGATTTACTTTCAACAGCTTTCATATATAACATACAGCAGTGTTTAATTATATTTTTCATGTTGTTCATTACATCCCTAGTACTTATTTATCCTATAACTGGAAGTTTGTACCTTTTGACTACCTTCATCCTATTCCTCCTCCCCTAACCCCCTACATCTGGTAACCACAAATATGATATTCTTCTTCCGGGAGTTTGTTTGTTTGTTTTTGAAGTATAATTGACTTACAACACTGTGTTAGTTCCTGTTATACAACATTAGTGATTTGGTATTTCTATACATTTCAAAATTATCACCACAATATATCTAGTTATGATATGTCACCATACAAAGATATTACATAGTTATTGACTATATTCCATACAATGTACATTTCATACCCATGACTCATGTATTTTGCTACTGGAAGTCTGTACCTCAATTTTTTTTTTTTTTTTCCGGTACACGGGTCTCTCACTGTTGTGGCCTCTCCCTTTGTGGAGCACAGGCTCCGGACACACAGGCTCAGCGGCCATGGCTCATGGGCCCAGCCGCTCCGTGGCATGTGGGATCTTCCCAGACCAGGGCACAAACCTGTGTCCCCTGCATCGGCAGGCGGACTCTCAACCACTGCACCACCAGGGAAGCCCGGAAGTTTGTACCTCTTAATCTCCCTCATCTAATTATTTTCTCCTCCCAGTCCCCTTGCTTCTGGCAACCACCTGTTTGTTCCCTGTATCTATAACTCTGTTCTGTTTTATTATGTTTATTCATTTGGTTTTTTAGATTCCACATATAAGTGAAGTCATAGAGTATTTGTCTTTCTCTGTCTGATTTATTTCATTTAGCATAATGCCCTCTAGGTCCATCCATGTTGATGCAAATGGCAAGATCTCATTCTTTTTTATGACTGAGTAATATTGTATTGTATATATACCACATCTTCTTTACCCATTCATCTATTTATGGGTACTTGGGTTGCTTCCATACCTTGGCTATTGTAAATAATGCTGTAATGAATATAGGGGTACAATATCTTTTCTAGTTAGTGTTTTTGTTTTCTTCAGATAAATAACCAGGAGTGGAATCGCTGATCATATGATAGTTCTATTTTTACTTTTTTGAGGAATCTCCATATGGTTTTCCTTAGTGGCTGCACAATTTACATGCTTACCAACAGGGCATGAGGGTTCCCTTTTCTCCACATCTTTGTCAACACTTTCTATTTGTAGTCTTTTTGATAATAGCCATTCTGACAGTTGTGAGGTGATAACTCATCTTGGTTTTGGCTTTTCCTTGAGGAATAGTGACATTGAGTACCTTTCCATGTGTCTGTTGGCCAACTGTATGTCTTCTTTGGAAAAATGTCTATTTAGATCCTTTGCCTATTTTTTAATCTCTTATGTAAGGCATTTAGGATTTCAATATGTGAATTTGGTGGTGGGGAGTACAAGTCATCTCATAACAGTCCTTTCTCTGACCCATAAAATTCAACTCCTTCTTGCATGCAAAATAAAGTTTCCAAAAGTGTGATGCTTGTTGATTGTTTGCACATAAAGTTGATTGCCATCAAAGAAACAGGAGATTAAGAAAGATTTTGGAATAGTTGCACTGCCAAAAACAAAATGAAACAAAAACAAAACCCTTAAAATGCAAAAAGGACAACAAAAATTTGACTATATTAAAAGTAATTCTGACTGTTCAAGCTTTAAAATAATCCCTGAGACCACTAAATTCTATGGGCAGACAGTGGACTGATAAAACAGCTTAGCCTCCACAACCCCAGAACATATTGCCCAATACTTACTTCATATGTGGCCAAAAGAATAATAGAAAAAGAATAATATCCAGACATCAGAGCCAAGGACAATGGAGAAAAAGTACAAGGGACCTACTTTGCAAGTGTGGACTCAGGACATGATTTAGGCCCATTCCCTACTCCTAAGTAGGGACCTTCAAGATTTCTGCCCAGTAGGATTTCAGATTTACTATGGGACAGTGTCTGCTGTGTGTTTCCTATAGCTTCCCTTTCTAAATGGGATTATTTATTGTGGCTCTTCCATTCTGTTGTATATCGGGTGTGTGGAGAACAGATAATTTGCCTTTTTAGTACAGAGGTCTCTGGATCAAGAGAAGCTACATCTGGAGCTAATAAAGAGACTATTTTTCATAGTGCTCTGATGAAGAGATTGCTGCAGATCACACAGAGTTCTGGGCTATACTGTGTCTTTTTAAAATTCATATGTTAAAATCCTAACCCCAGTACCTTAGGATGTGACTGTATTTGGAGAAAGGGCTTTTAAAGAGGTTATTAAAGTACAATGAGACCGTATAGGCTGGCCCTAATCCAGTATGCCTGGTATCCTTGTAACAAGAGATTAGGACATAGGTAAGAGGGAAGACCTTGTGAAGACACAGGGAGAAGACAGCTATCTAAGAGAGAGGTTTTGGAAGAAATCAACCCTGTAAACGCCTATACGTCAGACTTCTATCATCCAGTAATATGCAAAAATAAATTTCTTTTGTTTAAACCACCCAGTCTCTGGTATTTGCTATATTAATTTCTGCTGTACGGCAAAGCTATTTGGTTATAC